>NC_081250.1:6268711-6589545 GCF_030490865.1 Poecile atricapillus
AGCAGGCAGCATTGCTATATACAATATCACTGCTTGGAGTCAGAGGGAAAACAGACTCCTCTGGAGACACACTGCACTTACAGGTGTGTGCATGTAACAGCCTCTCCAGTCTCTTGACACTTCACATACACATCAAAGCACTTTGCAGTCAAAGTAGCTTCAAGGGCATCATGAAGTTAATATTTAAAAAGAGACAGACAGCAGTTTTCTCAGACTATTCTAGAAGCCTAGAAGAGACACAGCAACAATGTCATCATCATCATTACTGAAAGCAGAGTGTGACAGAGATAGAAGGGAAACAGTGAAGGAGTCACCACAGCCTGGTAAGGAGAGCTGTGAGTGCAGTGCAGAGCCTTGCAGCACTAAGCACAGCCCACTGTGTGAAGACAAATCTGCTTTGATGAAGTCACAGTTAATGACTTCCATTTCTTTGCTGAAGCTTTTAAAAACACACCCGGTTAAGAATTTAATTTTGTGAAAAACCTGGTCCCCTTGATCCAGTCAAAGTGTTCACTTCCAATTCCATTACCTATCATCCTGGGAATCTGCTGTGCTTGTGCAAAAAGACAAACAACAATATGATGCCTGCACAATTTGGCTCTTCCCGGCAGGCCAAGGACACTTTTCAGCAGACCTGACCTGACATTAAATCATAATGTGAGCATCTCCAAAACACTGCTCATCAACTGGAACACGGATTTTTGGAACAGTACATTCTTATACCTTCCAACACAACTCCGGTGATCATCACTACCTGAAGATCAAGTACATTGCAATTAGACCAGCATGAATGAAATGATTTGAATGTGCAACTCAGTGACAGCTGCTGTGGAAACAAGCCATTATGATTAAAAAAAAAAATCCCAAACAGTAACAGGCATAGAAATGCAGGCCTTTAGATCAATAGTGATACCAAGGAAAGGTACAGGAGTGATGTAACATCATTGCCATAATCTGGCTGGTAGCTAAATACAACCACTTTGCAAGGGTTCCTTAGTTACCACCTCCTGCGTCCCTTTCTACTTGCCTTCATTCCAAAGTCAATGCCTGCCACTAATCTACCAGGACATCTTTTAAAACACTGAGATGGTGTGATGCAACAGAGCTATTTTTAGTTTTCCTCAGAAGCTTCACTTGCACTCCTTAGAAGGCTGCTCCCCAGCAGCTCCTGAGAGAAGCACAGTTCACCCTTCCAGTGCAGTTGCCAAGGCATGTGTAGAAACTTAGCCTTGGAGATTCTCTGTCCAACTCATCTAAAAAGTGCCCCATCCACAACTAGTAGGGGTCCTTCAGCCCCCTGCCCCTTTCTAATATGCTTCTACTCACATTTGTATTAAAAAACATGGGATGGAGGTAGGAAGCATGGGGGAAGATGTTCCTTTCCTCAGGGAGTTAGTGAGGCCATTTAGGGGAGAAATTAAGATCACAGAGCTGTGAAACAATGCTAGAAGGCCCTCTAAAACTGCAACAAAAATTAAAAAGCAGCCAGGCAGGCTTTGGAGGACACATTTGACACCTGACCAATCAAGTAATCTTACTTGCAACACAAGACATCCCTGCAAAGATGATGTGAGTGTAGTTCAGTGCACATCTCCATCACCCATTCCTTCTGACCCATGTGAGTTTCAAATTCAGGTTCTAGTTTTCACTCCTGTAAAACTGTTGCGTCTTAATTTGCACCGGTCCTAGTTCATGCGAGTTGATCTGCCTGCAAAGCCCCATCCAGCCCAGTGTCCACACAGACTCCCTGCACATACTCCTGCTCTCCAAGGATCTTTCTTTCCAACATTCCTGCAAGGAGTTGTTCCACTCACTTCTCAACCTGCCTGTCTCAAGAATGGTCACCCATTGTGATGTGACTCTTGTTGGAACATTCTGACAGGGAAAGTTTCTTTCCCCAAGCAATTATCTCTCACCTCCAGCACCATCACAACAGGATACAAGTTACTCTGACAGGTTTAGAAGGAGCAACTGAATTCAAGATGCTCCTTAACTGAAATAAATTAACTTTCTGGTGCTAATGTAATATAAGCAGAGAAAAATGTAGCAGCAAAGCTGTCCTAACTTTCACAGACACTAAGCAAAATCTGATGCACTTTATTTTCCTTTTATCACTTCCAAAGGCAGAGATTTTCACACTTAAAACCTGAAATTTCTACAATATTAGGTCTTACTCCTATTGCACAAAGCCTATAAACTACACAGCTTGTTCCTGTAAGACCTTGACTACAGCTTGCCTTACATACAATTTAGCTTTGCAGTCAACATTTCATTCAAGTTTTATTATTTGAAGACAAAAATGATAAAGATTGCATTACCAGCAGTACTGCAGCTTTCTACCCTTTCTTCACTGCTGGTAGAATACGGTAACAAATTATCAACAACAATTTTCTGGAGACAAAACAGAAATCACATAGGCCAGACTATCCTTTCCCATGTATACTTTTCATGTCCAAGTTTTGTTAAACATGTAGACCCAACCACTAGATGAAACTGAAAAGGTTTTACAACTTATTATAATGCCCTGGAAAAAGGCAACATTCTCCAGCACTGTCCCTAGTATAAGAACCTGGACTTTCAACCCTTTTTGCCAACGTTGTCCACCAAATGTGAAATCACAAGCTAGGAAAAGTCTTAAGAGTTCATCACGTACTTTGCATCTTATGACCCTACACAGAATCAGAAACACAGCTGGGAGTGTCCAAAGATTTCATTGAACAAAGCTTTATAGTTAGGAAAAAAATTAATGTGCTACATTCTTTAATCAAAAGAATTATTTTATAGTTAGCCCATCAAAACTAGCTTCACATTTGTCTTTAAAAAAAAAAAAATCCAGTAAGTTTTAAATTTCAGTGTTAAATTAGAATGTATTCTCTTGTCTGTTTTAAAATATTATCTCCATCAGGCATTCTGGGGCTTAAAGATGGGACAGATTTCCCACTGTTTTGAGCCCCAGGGCATAACTTATCTTTTCAACATTTACTTCCCAGCAACGTTTTCTCATGTCAGAAGGACCCTTCAATTCTCTACCTTTCAGAAAGCAAATTCCTCCAGCCATGCCACAGATCACAAGACTTACACCAAATGAATTATGTTTGTTTTCCAAACAAGAATTCAAATGAAAAGTTAAGGCTTTTCAAGATGCCCCCTCTCAACAAGTCTTCATGGCCAGGACATGCTCAATGCTTAGAACTCAGATCAAGCAAACAATGCAGACTATGAGAGACAAGAGCAAAATTCATCTAGAGTGTATTTTTGTATAGTTCAGAAATGCTGCATTGTGAGACACACAACTACAGAGTTACAAACAGCAGCTACAAACAACAGGTAAAGGATGAAACAAGACAAATCTTGTACCAACATGTCAAAATCCTAAAACAAGACACAGGTTCAGTATTTTGTAAAGACTTGGACTATGTCTCTCAATCTTCACTCATTCACATGTAACTGCATAAAACTAAAAGATTACTTTAAATAATTTGCATTTATATGGCACAGACAGTGAAAAATAACCTGCTCCAAGTGACACTAAACCCCACTATTTTGCTCGCAGCTTTAATTCAAGACATACATGATTTATAATTCAAGCCAAGTGAAAAAGGTTGATGGAAAGTTAGTATTAATGACATCTGTATAGGAGCTAACATTCAGACAAAGGGCCAAATTATCCACTCTGACTTGCTAAAGCAAATTTAGTTTCTCAAAAAGTAGCATTTGAATTTCAGTTCTAAGCAATTAAATAATCCCAAGCAAAACATCCTGATAGCTACTGATTTGTAATTATATACCATATAAATATATATATATATATATTCAAAAAAAACCTTGTTCTTCTGATTGCTTCATTCAAACTTCCAGAGTATCACATAGGCTTACTACCATCATCCTGCTGCAGAAGTTCAAAACACTAAATATGTGTGCTAGACCACTGCATTTCAGAAGTCATTAAAATACAAGAACTTCAGGGCCACGATCATGAAACCACTTTTATTTGCCACATGACTAAAGTAAGCCAACATGATCACGTTATTCAGCCCAGCACTGCAGTTGTTCAAGTACTTTATGGCCACTGCTAGCTCAGAAAGAGGTGGCTGGATTGTAATGAATGCCAGGTAACCTCTGAAATGACTTTTTGCTCTTGGCGGCATTTTTAGCATTAGCATCTTTACTCACCTGCTATGCCAGCTACTCACAAAGGTACGAAAATTATTTTTAAAAAAACTGCTAAGAGAAAAACAAAAGCACTTGAGATGTCAAATACCCAGTATTTGCAGCAAGTTGACTGTGTACCAGCCTTGTTATCCAGCTGCTGGAAAGGAGTAAAATGAGTAATTCAAAAGATTATCATGTTATCATAGCCACATAGTCTCCCTTCTAAAACAGTGGTTTAATCCTGATGGGTATTGCTGGCTTTCTCTTCATCTGGATATACTGATCCTATGTGGGACTGGAGTAGTTGGATTTGGTGGCACGTTTTCATATAGTGTGATGTAAGGAATTTAAAGTGCCCCATGTACATTAGGGGAAGCAGATGCTCAACAACACACATAAAATACAAGGAGGTGAATTTTAGCCAGATTCATTAGGTGTCCCTTTACTTAGTGTTCAGCTGTTAGGCAAAATATGCACACAGTGATTTCCACGCTGCAACAACGCAGCATTGGTTTAAAAGAATAATACAACTTCTGTGGTAATTAATGGACTTTAACGTTTATATGTAAATACCCACATAAGTAATATGTATAACCCCAATGGCTTCTGATACAAGTTAGTTTGGTACAGAAGAGGAGCTTGGCAGTTATTTACTTACTGTTCTCTATGGTTGGATCATATGAATCAACAAACTGTCCTTCCACAAACTGGATCGTCAGTGAAGATTTTCCTGTAAAGCAAAGGAAAGAAAAATCTGGAATGAAACAAAGTCTTCAGGTTGTTATCACTTCACTGCTTACTAGTAGATACACCAATTTTCTATCTAATATGAGCTCCGTGCGGTTTGTTTAAACTATCTATACATGACAACTGACCTATTTTTAATTTAAGTGCCTATTTCTAGTAACTGGGTCTCCTGAACATATAAAAAGCAGTGCAAAAGCTATTTGGCATGTGTTCTGCTTTTGTTTTAACAGGGCATAATTTAAACGATTCCTCCTCCAGCTAAAAACAAATCTAAAAGCAGCAGTGCACAATCCTCATAGAACTAAATTTAACAAACTGATACACTTGGAACGTTTTTCTGTCAAGAAGCAAGTAAAATTCAAAATAATTTTCAGTAACCACAGAGAAAACTTGGATAGAATTAGCCAAATTTGCTTTTACTAGGAGACTGGACAGATTTCCCATGACAAAAGCATGATCTCAAAATTCTTGAGACCAATATACTCTCCTATTAATCCTCCTACTGCCACAACAGACCAGTGGATGCTGTATTTTAAGAAGTGACTGAGGTGGCATAATTGGATTTTTCTTTAAAGCAATTTAACTGCTACTTTAGCAGACAACATTCCCCATTTCACTTAAAGAGTAATGCAAAGCACTGAACTTAGTAGCAGACTGAAAAAACGTTTAGTCTTGAAAGGTTTTACAAGATGGTGAATCACATACATTGACCATAAAAAGCACCTTTAAAGCTCTGCAGCTGAAGACTTCCCAAAGCATTACTGAAGCCTTAACACAATTTCCATTACAGCATATCATCTACATTTGGGAATCTCCTAGATCCTATTACATTATGTTTACTGGACAAATACCCTCCTACAAAGATTGCCAAGTGCATTAGCTGCTTTTGGACACGAGAACATTCTTCATGCTCCTTTATCTCTTTTCATCGTCAAGAAGCACAAACAAAATACAACCTCAAAATTTTGACTCAAAACCATCAGACTCATTGGAAACCTCTCAATGACATCTTAAGTAACCAACATTGTGGTGGAAATATACAATACCATAGTTTTCAAGAATAAATTGCTTTGGGTAAAAACTGCCCACTTCCAGTACTCAGAAAATATTCTTTCCTAAGCATTCCTTCAGGAGGTAGTAAAAAAAAAGTCTTCCATTTCATTCTCTGCGATGCTTACCCACCCCCTTGCTGTCTCCTAACAATCGTGACAGTTTATACAAGAAACAAGGCTAAAAAAAAAAATTCCAGACCAACCCCTCAAAGACCAAGCATCACTAAGGTTTGACTGAGTTGCTTTTTCTAAAATCAAGTTCTTATGATACATTTTCTGGTCTTATCTAACACCACAACTGGAGGTGTCATGCTCACAATGCATGAATTGACAGAGGACATTTCACTCTAAACTGCTCCTCCAGAAAGGCACACACACCCCACCAGCAAATCATCCTAATAAAGTCAGATTAAGGATTGAAACTGTGCCTCCCAGGAACTTTCTGAAACTGTGTATTTTGGACACCATTTAGAAAGTGAGCAAATTTTCAAGCTATTTCTCCTTTAGCTATAAATTTATGAAGTTGCTACCCAGAGTTCATGTTCCCGGAGTCTTTGCCAATACCACCACATTAAGCACTCTATTTTAAAAAAAGATTAACTACCTCTATATTAAGCTGTTAGATCTTCAAGGTAAGAGAAGATCATAATTGAAATTTTTTCCTCCTAAGGATTCTGAACTAACTGAAAGACTTGACTGCTGCCGTCTGTCTGTGCTAAGCCTGGAAAGTGAATAGCAGAAAGAAGTCAAAGCCAACAGAAAATGCTGCATTTCACACCCAGATGTATTAATTACTGCTTTCCTCCTAACAGTGAAAGAGGAGGAAACAGACAAAACCAGTGTTCCAACACTCTCCTCCTAAATTCCTCCAAGCTTTATAACAAGCCTTTCAGTAATGATGTGTTCATGCTCACAAGAGGAAGCCTGCTTTCTTCCATGAGGCACAGGGAAACTCTCCTGTCTGGAATTCAACACCCAACCCCTTGGGGTAAGTGCAGGCAACTGTACCCCACTAAACCAAGGCTTCCATGGACATGAGAAATCTAAACCCTGAGTCATTAACACCCAGCCGCCCATGTGTCTCAGCCCATGAGCAAGCAGCAGGCAGAATCCTGTGACCAATAGGTTGGCTTGAACTTTGTCCCACAGGGTTTTATTCCAGGCCTTTGACCTATGCTCGTGGACAGAGTGGAAAATCAAGTTGACAATTTAGCTCCTATCTGCTCTTGCCCCAGAAAGATCAGGCGAGGCTTTCAGCAAGGATTGCAACACAAACACAACGTCCGTGAGGCCAAGGGACCGCACGCAACCACGCCTGCCGATGTGCCAGCTCCATCTCGGAGCACGGCAGGGAAGACACAGCTGTCCAGATGTGCAGGCACCACAGGCACATTTCTGCCTCAACAGCACAAGAGAGTCTGACACCAGCAGCAAAAGCTTGATTAGCTGATTACTCAAGGGTGCACACCTTGAAGAGAGGCTCAGCTCCAACGTGCCCTCCTTTGGAATAAAGCCACACATTTTTGCAGTTCACTAAGCTGCTCCTTGTAGCATCCTTCACACTGGAAAATTCAACAAATCCACTGTATTCAAGTCTTGGGAAAATAAACATCCACTGAGACCAAAAGGAGAAGGGAGAGCTGAAGCAAGGCTGGAAGCTGGGTACAGAGCCTTGCTATGGTAACTCAAAGCACCAAATACTCTGTGGCAGAGTTGGAAGCAAAATTCTCCAAGTTTAATGACTCTCCCTCTGCCTGAAGGAATGGGGCAGAAGGGAAGGGCTGTAAGAAATGTGTTTTATGAGTGTTTAGAATACAAGTCCCAGGTGGCTGAAAACTCAGCTCAAGTTGTCCAGAAGTACCCAAAGTGTATTTGCATACACAATTCATTATTTATGGTATTATGTAATGTGAGAGTGGTAACGAAAAGAGTTTTCCACTGTCAAAACAGAAAAGGAGCAGATTTTCACAGAGAAAGCCAGTTCAAAAACTAAAGCTGTTGTGTTTCTGTTCATACACTAGACCACTTGCACCATAAAGCAGAACATCCCATAAACACTCTGACTAGTGCAATCATAGCACATCAGTTTCAAATGCCAGTGCAATTGTCAAGGCAAAACAATTGCCAAATTGTGTTTTACTCATCCTTTTACTACTTGGACAAGAGCTGTGGTATTTATAATCCAGCCTCAAAATTCATGCTTTACAACACTAGGCAGTTTACCAAGCAGATGAGTAACAGAGCCTAGGTGGGCTCAGGGACAGCTGGTCTCCCCAGAGAGGTCACAGATTCTTCTGTGCACCACCACCTGCCTGCTGTCCCCATCTCACACCCTGTTCTCCTTGCAACAGGCTGGGGAAAAGCCCAGATTAAACTCTCACTAGCAGCCAAATTCTCCCCAAACCCAGGAGACAAAAATGATGCAACCAGGCATCGAGCAAGTCCAACAACAGCTCCACAAGCAGGGCATTGTGCAAGCAGGGCTGCACAGCTGCCCTCGGACGTGGCACGGCCACGGGCAGCACAGTGCAGCTTATCTCAACAGGAAGGGTTTCTCAATCCTTGAAACTGCCCACACAAGCCATCAGTAAACAGTTTGTCCTGCTCAGGAACAACAACTACTGAGGAGCTGCAGTTCTGCCAGAAGTGTAGATGCAGTTTCTTTAGCTATTAAATCTTTTGCTATTAAAATGCACAATTATGTAGTTGCCATAATCAATAAACATTTAACTGCTGGCAGCATCTCATCTACTCCTACCACAAGCCTTGAGCACCTTACCTAAGTTAGTCTCTAGACTAACTTAGTAATTAGACTTACCTACTTAGTCTCCTTAGACTCTCCTTAGGTCTACCCAGTCTTGCCCACAGAACAAACTACTTTGGGCTTTGTCACAAAAAGCACTCAACAAATTTCATAATGAAATGTTGTCAGACACATCAAATTAGGCAAGTGTGACTGCACACTCAAATTCCTACACTGCACAGAGATGAAGTTTTCATACCAAAAGAGACACTTGATTTAACTTGAACACTGGTATCTTCATCTTCTTTAATTCACAATACCAAGACGCACAAAATGGAGACATTTATAGCATTTCCATAGTGCAGATTATCCGTTCATCCTCAGAGCACAGAGCGGGACTGAACGACTTCCTGGAGCCGATGGAGGTTGGCTGGGTAGCAAAGAGGATTACAGCATCCCTCTTTGACAAAGATCTTCTCACAAGATCACAGGCTATCTCAGAACCCATCACTAGCTCATCATTCATCTCAGGCCACATCATTAGCAACTTTCTATGCTTAATTAAGATACCCCCCCAGGTACTAATTATGGCTGTGTAGTTGCTGTTTTGCTGATCATTGCTTTGTATTTGGTGAATTAGTCTAATGACTATAAAAATGATACATCTGTGTTAATAAAGAATTCTGTTTCTAAATCTCTAAAGACAGCAATACAATGAGTAATTTGTGTTTTACTAAGATGCAACTTATTTCTACTATTAGACTTCTAATTGTGAGGAATTATATAAACATCTGCATTGAGCTGTAGCGTTATACATTATTGTAGTGATTTCCTTGTGATGTTAGCATTACAGTAACAGGATTAGAAAATTATTTTCTGATGCTTGGAGACAAAACTCTTCCTCAGTCCCTGCAATGAGCTCAATTCCTGCACTTGCTCATAATATTCATGCCTGATTTACAACACAGTGGTGGCACTCCTCTCAGTGTGCTCTCTGAGCTTTCTGGAGGACACACTAAAGGTTGCAATTCTGTAAGAGTGAAAGTTGGAGGATCTCAATGGCACATCTTTTGGTAATTGATAAGGAGCCTCAAACACTGCAGAACCCTTTATGACAAACCAAAGAGCATGTCAGCTTTTCAGGACAACAGAAGTTCTTCTTTAACTTCTTTGGCAATCTGTCTCATTGCTACAACTGTTCCCTGCCTGCTCCTGTCCTGTATTTTTTTATTAGCATATAAGGAAATATATTTGAAGTCCAAGGCAAGGTTTTGTAGTAAGAACTATTTCCGTTGTAAAAGAGGAGTTTCACGTGATGGTCTGTAACACCAAGAGCATGAGCCTCCTGGAAGATGCTTGTTTCCCTTCCTTCTGTATTGCACAATCTTCTTGAGGTTTATCAAAGATATTCCTCTGCAAGCCAGAGGAAATCTGAGAGCAGTCATTTAGAAGCAAAGCCACATGGCTTCCTTTATTTTCTTCAGATTTCAAAGCAATCAGTCACACTCACAAGAGTACTTGCAGGCCCTTGCTAGGTCGGCAGCAATAAGCCTTCTGAACACAAGCCAAGAGTCCTAATGCTATCTAGATCATATTTCCTGTAAAGAAAGCAAGAAGAGAGCATGTGCTTATTTTCCCTGATATTTAGCAGCAGGCTTGTTCCATCCTACAGCAGTGCTCATCCCTCAACCCTCACTTAAACTGTGTTGCAATGTATTACATGTCCTAGCAAGTATGTAGAGAAAAATTCCACTGCATTCCTGCAACAGCTTATACTTCCAGGCAGTCCATTTTTTTGTCTCCAATAAGGTCAGTAACCACAGCAAAAGATTGTCAAAATAGGTCTTTTAGTTATTTTAGCACACAGTCCAGTTACCTCTGCTTGTTACCCCTGCTGGCACAAAAGCAGAGGGCTGCAGCTTTCCTCCTGTTTCCCTTTTAATATGCTAAATGCATTTTAATTCCATGTGTTTACTGTCAGTTTTGAAAGATGAGAAAAGCTGTTATAAAGCTTAAAAAAACCATAAAAACCAAAACAACTTCTGTGGCATATACCTCACCTGGCCATGGAATGCATGCATACCTGCCTGCATGCAAGATGCTTTAAAGAAGTATGGGGAACTGCATCCTGGTGTTCCTTAACTGCAAAGGAAATTCAGAAATTCATATCCCAGACAGTTAACCTGTATTTTCTCAGATAAATACCATCCTCTGTATTTTCCCTTCATACTTCCTGCAGAAACTGTGCATCCCTGCAGCACCTTCCCACAGAACAAGGCTTAAAATATTTCAGGTGGCAGCAGGAATTCAATGGCATTGGTAGGTGGGCAGCGAGCAACTAAGTAGTGCATCACTTGTATATTCTTTTACCTTTACTATCATTTACCTTTCCTTTTCTGTCCTATTAAACTGTCATTATCCCAATCCCATTTAATCTTTTCCCCCAGCTGTGTCTCCAGTCCCACTCTGGAGAGTGAATGAATGGCTCTGTGTGGTGTTCAGCTGCCCAGTGGGTTAAACCATAACAACTTACTAAAAGAAAGTTTATTAAAGATCAGATTCTAACATTCCAGTTTATGACACACCTAAAGGTAAAGAGCCTGAAATTTGTACTGACATCCTCTCCAAAGGGGCAAAATTCAAGTTCTACTGCTGGGTGTAATCCAAGCCCTTTCTCTCTAAACACACACTTCAAGCAGCTCATTAGGTGTTTGAATAAACTTGACCTTTCCTTGGATCATTGGGTATGTACAACATGAAATGAAATGCCTTTGAAAGATCCTTTTAGGAACTGCCATTGTTTCATCACTAAATCAGTTTTAAATATTATGTCATTACAAATAACACATCTCTCTTGCTTTAATGCATTCCATGTATTCCTCTTTTCTATCGTCAAGGTTTTAGTTTCCACACAAGGAATCAAACTCTCAAATTCTGGTCACTTCTTTCTTGTGGCTAAAGATTTCTGGGATGTACAACCTAAACTGCCTTTCTTTCTTCAAGTGGATCATTCCAGCTGCACTCACAGCACCAGCTCTCCACCCTCTTCACAGACACTGCCTGTTAAATTTTCAAGTTCCATTAAGAAACAGTATAAACTCTTCCTTCCACAAATCTCACTTGCATTTTCAGACCAGAGAGAATGAGAAGCCTTACCAAGATGAAAGACCTCAGTTCCACTGACATGCAGGTCTTCCCTAAAAAGAGCTTTGAAGACTGGAGCCATCCGACTCACAGCTGCCAACACTGTGGCCACCATACTTCAATCACTGCTTACAGCCACCACCAAGCAGAGGGCCAAGTCTCTGAAAATGTCACTAAACCTTTCCTGGCATCATTTAAAAACACAGCTCTAGGAATGTGACCCTGAGCATATTGTAACACCAAGTAATACCAAGAATAGCTGAAATGGGTGAGGAATAGACCATCTTGGCAGTACTACTGAAATGGGTATGACCAGAGGGCCTCACGACCTTGGAAGTGCAAAAACAAGAGTAAGAGATGTATTTCTCTTTTCCTTGTTGTAGGATGGCAGAAGGCAAGTACCTGACAAAATTCTGACAGGACAGTAATGGTAATATCATCCAGTCAAATCATGTGATGCACATTCTTTAATTACTGCTAAGGACTTCCAGCCTTACTCTGAAGGGAAGTCCACAGAGCTCTCCACCAGCTGTAGCAAAAGCTGGAAGATACAACTGATTTGTGCCAACAAGGGCAGGCTACCTGTACAACCTATTATAAAAATACATAAATCAAACCGCATAATAACCACTATAAGATCTTGGCAACAACAGACAGCTCCACTCTGCAGCAGTGTGTAACTGTGAGGTGGGCAGTCAATGTTTCAGGCTCTTGGTGTCACCACTGATAGTCCAAGGTCTGACAAACCCAAAGCCAGCAATGCACATGGCCAATAAACCCTGACACTCATGGACAGCTGTGACCAGCACCCAACATCAGCACACGGCACCATTCATTCACCTGATATTCCTGCACTGGGGGAAGTCCCCAAGGCTGCATGAAGCATCAGGCACTGCAGTACCAACCCCAACAACACCAAAATCTCTCAGCACAGAACAGGGAAGGTGGTCTCTGGGGATACTGACAGAGTTGTGCTGACTCCTTCTTCCTCCAGCACAGCAAGACATGGTCAACTCCATCACATCTCTGTCCACAACTCAGACACTGAGAGTTCTGATTAATGTTCATACTGTTCAGCCTTGACCATTTCTCCCATGCTAACCCAGTGGATCTATACATAACCACACCAACATAAAAACCAGCATGTGCCTGAATTGTTTCTTCTACACAACTCTCTCCCCATCACCAGGTTCTGATCACTTTTTGTTGTTACTGTTGTCTCTTCTCCATTTCAGCTTTCTCTGAATTAACTGCATGGGCACCTTCCATATTACTTCTGCTAATCATGGGAAGCTCCTCCCCTCTATTTATCAGGGTTGAAGAAAGCCACAATCTGTTAAAATGCCATGTTCACAGCCTTGCACTTTACCCAGCTGGAGTTAGTCATCAACCCCTCCCCACCAACGCTGGCTGCAAGCCTCCTGCATTTACACACTTACCCATCTACCCAAGAGTAGCTGCTGAATACAGAGGACAATCTGCCAACAGTAAGAGAGGTTTAAAGTAATAATATACCAAAATCTCTGCCTGACACACATGGATAAAACAGCAGGGCAAAAATAAGACTCCAGACCATGCAGAATACCAGAAGAATCATTAGAGCCCCCAACCTTGGGAAATGTTAAGGGAATTTAAGCCAAAGATCGGTCAGATACAACATGACATAGCTGATTTTGCCACAGGGCAGAGAAGATAGAATAAGTAATCCTTGTTTGCTATATCATACTATCAAGTTCTTGCCTGCCATGACAGTCAGCTGGCCTTCTTACCCTCCTAACCAGCACATATCCATCCATCTGTTGGCTCAAAAAGTACCTCAAATTAAGAGGTTTTAGATAAGAATGATATTTCCCTATTCTCAGTTTTCATATTATGTAGTGCTAAAAAGTCACAATACAAAACTCTGACCTTTGCAGGGAAGAAGAAAAACACAGAACAAATCAAAAAACATCACCACTGCCATCTCACTCCCACCCTCCCTCAACCACCTAAAAGTATTCTGGGGGATAAAAAAGGATGACACCTGCAATTTGAAAATAAGCTCTTTTTCTACTTTTTCACAAGTAAGCATCTTCCAGCCTGTCCAGCTCCAGCAGCTGAGGAAACCCTTGCAAATACCAGCTGGATTCTTCACTTCCCAGTGCTCCACCAGCACAACTACACAACATGGACACACAGCTGAGTATTGAACTACAGCTTAAGATAACCTAAAGTCAAGTCAGACTTCAGGAGACACAGCAGAATATTCTATTTGTCTGCTGCTCAGGTGTCTGTGTGCACATCAACTCTTCAGTTCTGCAAGTTTCACATTAGCTCCTCCTCTGTCCTATCGCCACACTTGGGGATAAAAGGGTGATAAAAATGTGCAGTTGTAGGAGGGCAAGCAGAAAAAAAGTTAGATGCCCTAAGACTACTAAACACTCTGTATAAGGAAGAAGATTTTGAAACATTCAGACAACTTACTCTTCCTACCTTCCCTGCTCAGAAAAACTTGCATTACCTTCCAACTGAACCATTTTTATGCTTAAGTTTAGCAACCTCAAAAAGGTTTATGAAGACTTTTGATTTTTTTTTTCCTCAAAACATGAAGGTTGAAACAGCACAACCAACACCTTCCTTTAGAATTTATCCACCAGAGACAAACCATACAAAAGAAGAGAACACCATTTCCAAGAAAGCAATGAAGAACAAGGTACTTCAGCACACTAAGAAACATGGTGCTTGTTTACATGAACATTTCAAAGCAGAACCTTCCAATTCTAATTAAAAAAAATGCTAATTTTGAAACGGATTTCAGAAGACCAAAAATTTGTTATTGATGGAATAACAAGCCTTGAAGCAAAATACACTTTACTGCATTAATGTCAAGTGCTTGATTGTTTTGACAGTTTGTAGGACAGATTTAATGGAGTTTTCCTACATATTATGCATCTCAGCTCTTTTGCATACAGCAAGAGTACCTTTAAAGGAGGTCATACATATTGAATGAAGTTTTGGCAATATAATTTGACAAGTTGTTGAAGCTAGACAGATGTATCCCACTAACTGGAGACAATGTTGTCAAGAGACACTTTCATATCCTAATTTTGTATTACACTTGCACATGTTTACATCCACACACTGAGGACCACTTATATATTCCATCTTTGTCCAAATTAAAGTTAATTTAACTCCATACCCCACAGAACACAACTAGGTTTGGCACAAATGATGTTCTGGTTCCTGTAATCTAAAATACTCAAGAACACTGACAACCATCCCAGAAATACTGACTCCTCAATCTTTGAGATTTTAGTGTCATATTAAAAAGGAGTGTTGAAAGAAAAAAAAATCAGTTTAAAACATAATCTATCAGGGAATTGTGATTCCTACAGCTGATACCTATTTAACATAGAAAGAGCACAACTTTTCTGAACTAACTCCTGATGATTCCACCCATATCATACCAAACTGCTGTACATTTCCTCGTTCTGTTTTAACCTCAAGTTCTCTAATTCATATAAGAAGTCCCATAAGAAATTCTAGCAGACTTCTCTTTTGCAGGAGCCCCCAAGGCTCAAGCTGGTCTTTTGCTAGTCCTAACTTCATCTTGTAGAATACTCTGCTTGATGATCCAAAATTTGCATTTTCAGAACCTTTGTCATCTGTTTGCACTAATGCCTCATCCACCACTGTCTCATCCAGCATCCTTCACACAGCTATTCTTAAAAGGTACATGCCCAGCAATCAACATGGTAAAATGAGGAAGAACCAAAGCGTTTCAACAATTAAGCAGCTGTGATTCATCCCTCTGCTCCAAGTGCCGATAAACATAACCAAAGGTTGAGCCAACCAGGTTGAGGAGTCAACCAGTATTTGCAATAAACAGATACTCCATAGGGTATTATCCTAACCAAAGACAGAAGACCACGCTGAAAAGCAACACAGATTAGATTTGTTTCCACTGGCTTTCCACACAGGAAGGAAATCAGTGACTCTGAACACCTTCCACTTCGTTGGACAGGTTGTAGCGAAGTGGGAGTCAGCCCCATCTCCCAAATAACAATCAATAGGACAAGAGAAAACAGTTGCACCACGACAGGCTTAGATTAGATGACAGAAAAACTATCCAGTGCTTGACAACACTATCTTCACAGAAAGCATTGTCAAGCACTGGAACAGGCTGTCCAGGGAACCAGTTGAGTCACCAGCCCTGGAGGTATTTTAAAGATGTGTGGATATGGTTTAGTGGTGGACCTGGCAGCGCTGGGTTAAGGGTTGGATTCCATGCTCTTAGAGATCTTTTCCCAATGCTTTGGTTTTGATTCATTGCAACATCTTTACTAGCACGAGTTTCCAGAAAGTTCCAGATTCTATCACTTGACACATCATCCGAATTTAAAGACTTTTGGAACAAGTTTTAGGTTTACCCCAGGTCAAATATTTTTTTTCCTCAATTCCACATTAATTGATTAGATTTGACTACAGAAGGTTATTTAAACAAGAACCTTGACAAACTTGATTTCTCCACGGTTCCCTAGCACACACCTCACCCACCACCTGCACAAGGCAATCTTTTTCCATGAAGAGAACGAGTCCAGTTCAGAAGGTCCACTGCTGAAAGCTGACCAAAAGGTATCCATGCCTATCTCAGGTGGAGGAAAACACAGATGTGGTTCCATAACTAGCCTGACTGAAGAAAAGTCTGCACACCCACAAAGAGTCTACAACAAAAGCCTGTGCTCCTGACCCCATTCCCTGTCAGGGCTGCTCTCACTGAGCCGACAAGATGAGGGATACAAAAATCTTCCCTTCTGGCTGCTTCACTTTTCAAAGAAAACAATTCCCTGAGCTGGTGGGCATCCTTTCATCACACCGGTGCCGGTACCTGGATGGGGGTAGCAAGGTCCAACTTCCAGCCACAGCGCAGGATTTGGTCAACTTGGGCCAAAAGGTGCCCCACCGTACAGAGTTCATTTGCATCTACCTTGATTACATGGCAATTAAAAAAAAAAATGGCTTGGCTGTTTCTTGAGAAAAGCTACACCTGAAAGCCTGTTTTGGCACTTTGATGAAAAATTGCCTCAGTTTACTTCCTTGTGACAAGTTCAATAGAAGCAACTTTACCCCACAAAAAACCCAATTCAGCATCCACTATTTTGTACTGTATTTTGTATTTCTCAAAAAGGAAATGCAACCTGTAATGGTCCATAAGCTTTTAGTAAACTTAATAATCTGAAATCTTGTTAAAAGGTCTGCTAGACGACATAAAATAGATTTTGTCCACACTTCTCTTTTCCCCTATCCCATACACTCTCATTTACAGGAGAGCTGCCCACAATGGGCAGGAACCACACTGGAATGCCAGTGTCCTAACCAGGATTGGAAGAGAGAAATCTTAAGGAAAAACCATCCCCCAAACTCAGGAAGCAGATTTTCCTTTTTCACATTCACAACAAATCTGCCATTCAATTCAAATACAGACCTTGGAAAACAAAAGGGAACCTCTCAAATCCTTAAGGAGACCAATGCATGACTGACAAGGGCTGCTTCGTGTTTTTACGCACCACGCTTCATGTCTGCAGCTTCTGATTTAGGAAAATTTGAGATGACACCAGCCAATTGACTCATGCAGGATTTGCAGAGCCTGAGTGCATTATGAACATCCCACAGAGAAGCTGTTTCGATTTTGGATGGAATACACAATTAAGTTGAGCAGTTTTTAAAGCACGCCCTTGGATGTCACCTTGAGGAGAGCTACAGGAAGTTAATCATAATCGGCATTTATCACTTTTTAGCCTGCTCTTCTAATCCCGGCTGCGTGGTCACGCTGAGTTTCCGCAGCAGCCTGTACCGCAGAGGTGGCTGCCTGAGCCAGAACCTACACTTAAGGCAGTGTAGTATATATAAATGAAGAGCTCCAACTTTATATAGCATATAAATTACACAGATCTACATTTCATTTGGCTTTTCCTGTTGATGTTAACTTTAAGTTGTGCAATCAAACACCAGAACACCCCCATACATACAAGCAAAACGTGCAAGTGTTACCACTGATGGATCAGAGTAGGCAATTTAAGAGTTAATCCTGGAGCAGTGTCCTCAAATAACCCTACGGTGGCTTGATATTACAGCTGAACATGCTGCCTCTAGTGCTTCCCAGCTACTGCTATCAGATGCTCTGTAGCAACTTTCCCTGCTGTAGCCACTATCGCAGTCACTAACACCGAAATGCAATTAAAGCTGGCATTTCCAGTCTCATCCCAGTCCCCTGGGAGCTGCAACCTCTCCTCCTCACAGCACTGCCGCACCCTGGCAGAGCCAACTGCGGCCCTGGCAAGGGAAGGGCTGTGGAAGTCATCTTGGCACTTTACAATGGACTCAGGAAAATGTTAACCTTACATATCAGCTGGCTCCCAAACCGCTCAATTTTCCTGTTAAATCTCAGGCTTTCCCATGTTGCGGACACAGCCGATTGTGTAAACCAAATTACAGCACACGACAGCGGTAATTTCTCCATTCCTCCTCTGTTGACATTTACACGGGCAATTTATCGCCTGCTAAAATTACCACTTCCCCCGTCCAATCCCAGAGGGATCCCTGCTCGGGGCGGAACGCTGCTGTGCGAGCAGATGCCATCTTTCAGATGCGAACAGCAAAGCCTCCGCTCCATTTTACAGCGCAAACCTCCTCATATTCAAACAACTTGCGTTTTCAAACTACGTTTTGCCATAACAATTATTCTTACTATTTACAGGTTCATATTGAATGTACTGCTTTTTCTGCCCTTCTTGCTTTTCAAGTGAGGTGGAGGGGGAGGAGAGGCATTTTTTAGCTTAATACAATCACCTGGAAGCCCTTCCATACAGATCTAAACCTGACAGATCATTTTGTTCCATCAGTTTTTTTTGATACCTGCATGCTGCAGTCAGACCGTGACTACTTCTGCCTGCAGCATGGTCTGCTCTACACCTACACACATAAAAGAAGTTGATTTATTTATCCGGAGAAGAAAATAGGTAAGTCCCCTATTATTAGTCGGATTTTCCCCTCAGAGCCATCAACTGCCCAGGAGAGCATTTTCAGATGACCAGTCCAAACAGGCAAAATTCAGAAAGAATTCAATTCCTGTTTCTGCAAGTAGATCTGTAAAACCAGCAGCACAACTTATACAAACAGCAGAAAAGAAAGCAGGCTGAGATAAAAACCTATGACTGAAACAGCTGATTCAAACAACACCTTCCTGCTTATCTTAAATCCATCCACTCAATATAATACAGAGAATCCCAGTAATAAGGTGCTTTACAAGATGATCTAAGAAACCTCTTCTTTCAGACAGGCATCTGTGGTCTGAATTTGCATATCTGTTCTATAAACAGAGAATGAAACAGAGCACAAAGCATTTTTGGCAACTCTATGCTGCTTACTCTGAAAAGATTCAGAAAATCTTAGTCCTGCTTGATTTATTTCCAAGCAAATCCATTATTTCCAATTATATTTGGGATATTAAATTATGGCTGAAATACAAGTATGAAGATTCTTTTTAGTGAAGGCAGTAACTTTATAAAATTTTATGCTTCATCATGCATAAGACAGATTTCTTCCAGAATAAAATCTCAAGTAGCTGGTCTACCCTGGTCACTTCCCAAGTAACAGTAATGGAAGTCAAGTTTCTCTGCTGTGAAAGTCAAATCTTGGAATGAAATCCATCTGATTTCTACTCAGAACCTTGCTGAGACAAGCACACTTACATAATGGAATTTAACTTTCTTAGACCAATTTAAGCCTGAGCAAAACTCAACAGAGACATTCTTGCACAACTTTGTCTCACGTCATGCCATGACCTGCATGCTATATCCACAGATAATCAGTGTTCCTCACCAAAAAACAACTCCTGAAGCTCCTGGCAAATACTCTGTCTGCCTCTCAGAAAGGATGAGCCTGGGAATTCATGAGACTTCCACTCTGATCTCTCCCATCAGCAAAGAGTAAGAGTTTCACATATGAGAGGCTTGATGGTGGTGTTGAAAGATAGAGGGAGTGTATTCAAACAAGCAGACTCCTGAATTTTCTATTCTGAGAACTATTATACCAGAATACCACTCCCAACCGCTACTTTACCTGACAACAGCACTGGGATAAGATTAAAATTTAATGTAAATAAAATAAACAAGGCCTTAGCGAGAATCCAGTTCCATTTTCAGACCCTGTTTCACAAATCCCCATGGAGGGCGTGCCCACCCTTCACTGTACACGCTCCTAACCTGAGAGACCCATGGTGTTGACGAATCATCAGCTGTAGCGGAAAAGCTCACTGTTTGAAATATATCATCAAAACCTGGTTATTTTGGCACCTAACTGAGAGAGACATGGGAAAAAGAGCTCCACATTTTATGACAGCTTCATCTCAAACACTGTAGTCACAGGGGGAGCACCCAGCTTCTCAGAGCAGGTCACCTAAGCATTCAGGATGCCAAGCTATAAAACTGCAAGCATTTTACAACTCACCAGAGTTAGCCTGCCTAATTCCAGGGTCAAGATTAATGTTGATGGCAAAACAATGCCATTCCCTAATTACAAAAGGAAATGTAGAAAGCATTTCCTTCCAGTCCTTCAGATTCTGGAATTATTCCCCACTTTAACGAGCATTACCTCTATACAATGCAGCATTTCCTCCAAAAGAAACGTACTTCCTCTTCTACCACCCAAACACTTGTTCTAAAATGAGATTATATCCTTTCTTACCCAGGATTCAAGTGATATTCTTGCCATCATAATACAAAGCAAGACTTAATCAAAAGTTTCCCTGAAGCCAAACTCAGCCCCCATCCTCCTACACTGTAGGAGACATATTTGGGGAAGTAGACAGCCTAAATCCCAGAGGTTAACCTTCCTGCTTTTCTAACAGCTTTACAAGATGGTAGTAAAACCTCAATGGCCCATTTCTACTGCTTGAACTTTTACCTAAGTATTTGCCTAGAAATTTAATGAAAATGGAAGAAAAATTCCACTAAATCGGATTTTTCCCCCCCCCTTAATTCTATTTTCATACAACTTGTAGCTCTTCTAATAAAACTGGTCTTGTCCTATCAAGCCAAATTCCACATTAGTCCCAGAAAAGTTTAGTTGAAGAAGTTCAGCAGTAGGTCTTACATTAGGTACCTTTTTGGCCATCCTTTCCATGAGTACTATTGCTTACTTCACCAACCAAACTAACAACATTATACTACTACTCCTCTATTTTTCCTCAACTGGTCCTACACGCTACTAATATCTGATTTTTTTGACTGCTGCTTGTCAGTGTCAACAGATGAAGAACCAAAGCTCAACAGTACACTCAGTCTACACCAGAGACTTCCAAAGGACAGAATTTCAAGCATTTCCCCTTCCCACTTACACTGTCCATTGCTTTGCTCCCACCAGTGCCCAAAGAAGAAAGAAAACGTAACACACAGGACAAAGAACAGACTGCAACAAGTGATGTCATACAGACTGTGCAAACTGATCAATCTACTACTCACTGTTCCGTTTAAGGACTGGACAAATTCATCATCCTTTTAACACCAACCCGGCCACAACTGTGCACAAAATCCAGGAAAAAGTTCCTCTTATTTAGCCTTTTTTTTTCTTTTTTTTTTTTTATTTAAAAGGGCTTTTTTAAAGGTTTCTTTATGCTGCGTACCATGTAAGACAATTTGCTGATATAGTCACTACTTTCAATGTAAAAACCCCCTTTATATCAGAGTAGTACCTCTCCGTAGCACCTTTTTTTCCCTAACCACACATTATCTTCCACACTGATCTATGCTTTTAAGTTTGATCGATTAGCACCGGCTGTTCTACGGCTTGTTCCCCTCTGCTTCAAGAACTCAAATGCTGAAACATCTGAAACCGTTCTCCATCAGAGACCGTGAATGCGGGAGAAAGGATCACACCTTTACTACGGAACAAAACCCTCTATCAGCTGCTACAGACTCGTGCTGGACGCTTCTAGGAAGTTCGTCCCAGCGGATGAGGCCGGGCTGGATCGTCCCAGCAGCGCCGTGCTGGGCACAGCCCGGAGCCGACGCGGCCCCTCGGGAACAGCGGCTGCGCTGCTGCTGCCGCACCAGCAGCTCCACGGGGGCAAAACCAGGCCAGATACCGGCAACAGACCCACCCGGCCTCCCCAGCATTTCAAACTAGCTCTAAATCACAGAATCACCGAGGCTGGAAAAGTGCTCTGAGGTCGACCAGGGACCCAACATAACCGTGTCAAGCACGGCACTGAGTGCCACGTCCAGTCTTTCCTTAAAGACCTCCAGGGACAGTGACTCCACCAACTCCCTGGGCTACCCATTCCGGTGTCTAATCACCGCTACTGGGAATAATTTTTTCCTGATGTCCAAACTAAACCTCCCCCTGGCGCAGCTTAAGACCACGTCCTCTTGTCCTATCGCTGGTTGCCTGGGAGCAGAGCCCGACCCGCACCTGGCTGCACCCTCCTGTCCGGGACTCGTGGAGAGCGATGAGGCCTCTCCTGAGCCTCCTTTTCTCCGGGCTGAGCTCCCCCAGCCGCTCCTCACACGCGCTCCAGACCCTTCCCCAGCTCCGCTGCCCTTTTCCGGGCTCGCTCCATATGGAGCGCTGGATGGAGTTGGACCCCAGCACCCCGAAGCCGCGGGGCAGGACCCCTCTCCCCAGCTCCCCCGATGCCGCTTTTCCAGGCTGCGCTCAGGGCGTGCGGGGGGGCGAAACTTCCTATTAAGGGCACGGCGGCCGCGGGCCCGCAGCTCTGCGGCGCCGCCATGGCGGGGCCCTCCCTCGCTCCCTCCCTCGGGCCGCGGCTGCGCGCTCGGGGCGGCGGGAAGCGCCGCTGCCTCCGCTGCACCTGCCGCCGCCGCCGCGGGGGAGGGCGATGCGGGCGACACCCGGGGCACCCCGCCCGCACCCCCGCCGCGACACCCGCGCCGCGCTCACCCACGCTCCGGTAGCCCAGGATCGCGATCTTGCGGGACTTGGACGGCGGCATCTTCTCCCCCGCCCGGCCCCGAACCACATCAAGGGCGGCGGCGGCTGCGGCGGAGGGCGGCGGCGGGCGGCTGTGGAGGCGCGGGGCGCGGCGCCAGCGACATGCGGGGGGCGCGGGGGGAGCGGCGGCGGCCGGAGCGCGCTCGGGACGCGCGGCGCTGGCAGCGGCGGGGCCGCACCACGTGACCGCCGCCGCCGCGCGCCGGCCCCGCGTACGCACCTGCGCGTCACAGGAAAAAAACTCCCTGCGTCACCCCCGCCCGGCGCGCGCCCCCCACCCGCCCGCCGATTGGCCGGCGCGGCGGCGGCGGCGGGCGGGGATTGGCCGGGGAGCGGCAACGGCCGCGTTCGAAGGGGAGGGGGCGGGGCCGGGCGGGCAAGGGCGAGCGGGGACACGGGGGGGGGAAGGGGGGGAAGAGGCGCGCGCCAAGGCCCCGCGCGCGTGCGCGCGCAGCGTGCGGCGGTTGGTGCGTCCCGCGCGCGCCGCTCGGGCCCGGGCCCGGCCCCTTTCCCGATCTCCGTCACCGAGACCATCCCCGTCCGCATCCCTATCCCCATCCTTATCCCCATCCCAGTCCTGTCCCCGTCCTTATCCCCATCCCAGTCCTATCCCCATCCTTATCCCCATCCCCGTCCTATCCCCGTCCTTATCCCCATCCCAGTCCTGTCCTCGTCCCCTTCCCCATCCTGTCTCCACCCCCATCCCAGTCCCCATCTCCGTGCACATCCCTGTTCCTATCCCCATCCCTGTCCTGGTCCCTATCCCCGTCCCTGCCTCCATGCCTGTCCTTGTCTCCTTCCTGATCTCCTTCCCCTCCCATCCCCATCCCTGTTTTCGTCCCCATCCCAGGGGCTCCTCCGCGGGCCATGGGATCTGTCCCGAGGCCCTCAGGCTCCCGGCTCGGCCGCGCTTGTTTGAATCTGAATTTATCTCGGTGCCTCTTCAGAGCGTTCCCCGTGCTGCAGATGATTCATGGAGAAACGTCGTGCCCCAGCGTCGATGAAGTGCTGGGAAGTGCATGGAAGGGAAGGTGGCGAGGCATTTGGGAGTTCGGGAATGGTCAGCTCTGAGATCCAAGCGGTGGAGGGTTTTGTGCTTTGAAAAGAGGGCTGCGTGTACTGGTGGTGACTGCAACACTGAGTGGATGCAGAGTGGAAAGAAGACAGGAAAGTCGTATTTCCCCCCTCTACTACTGATTTTTGAACACTTTGGGTTAATATGTACCCTTAACACATTTTCTTGGAAAATGAATGTTAGAACTAGTTTTTCTAATGTGCATCCTATCTTTTTGGGGAACACAGATACCTAACATGCAGTTACACCAGGGTACAACAAACCAACCTAACAGCTGGATGATGTTAAGGGGCATGGATTGGCTTCTCCCTGATCTCACCCATCCACTCCCACATATTCTTCTAACCTGGTGAGAGGGCGGGGAACTAAATCAGAAGAAAACCATTTGTACACAAAAGTGATTTGCTTCTGGGAGAGCAGACAGGCTTTTAGGAGATACCTGCATTTCTCGGGATAGTCTAATTATACCCTTCGTCTTCTGGATTATGGGGTTTTACAGGACAAGTGCTGGTAGCCTGTTAAACAGCAGGAATAACAGCTTTCAGTGAATAGGTACATGATGGAAGGATAGTTATTTCATGAGGGAACGCGGGGGTTTTGTACTTTCTCCGTGATGGCTGTGGTGATATAATTCTGCATGCTCATTCTCTGTGTCCAGACTGTCTTTTCCACTCACTACAGCACAGATTCCCAGGTCATCACAGCCCTTGAGCATCACCCCATCGGTATTGGTGAGATCTGGGGGGTCTGCAAAATAGCAGCAGCCTTTTTTGGCTATTTTTGGAAATCCAGTGTTTGTAAACAGGGATCCTGTTCAAAGCTCCCCAAGAGGTGCTGAGGGACAGCCCTGCCTGATGTACAGTACCTTATTCCTCTTTGTTTTGTGTCTTGTAAAAGACACAATTGTTTATGAAGGACATGAGGATTGCAGCAGCCATGATCCTGCAGGACCAGCCCTTGGAGCTGTGCCATCATCTTTACATTCACTCCCTCTGGAACCATGCCATGGCCCAAAACTTGGGCTTTTTACTGAGCCAGAAAACTGAGAGGACTGAGATAAGAATTACCTTCTAATGACATACGTGGATTTGGAAAAATAGCTGAAGTTTGTGGTAGTTATGCTTTCAGCTTCCATCTCCTTACAGTTCTTATTACTTGCCTACCATACTTTGGCATTGGACTTTTTACTCTGGTGAAACCTAATTTGTATTTTCAGGATATATTTCCATACTCCTCCACATGCTCAGAGTGGTGAGCATCAGCATTTTTTTTCATTTGGGGAGTTTCTGGTTTTGTTCCCTCCACTTGTTTTGATCAGGTTTTTTCCCTTATTCTCTTTTTTTCTTATCCCACTCTCCTTATGGAGCTGTGTCTATTTATTTATCTGGTTTCTATTAACTTGCCCCTGGCTCACTCTGCTTGGAGAGTTCACTACTGCAGGGTTTCTGTTTCTGTCCCTTTAGCTGGTTTTATTGCCTCAAATTGCAATGGAGTTGTCTCACCTTAGGATTATTGTCAGCAGCAACACAACTTGTCCTTCCTGCGCATGGGTTTATTTTGAAGAAAAACCTTTAACTTCGTTTTCTTCCACTGTTCCTTTGGAGAGAATTGGCTCATTCCTCCAGCAGGATCCTGTAAGTGCTTCATTTTGTGTTGGCTGCAACACTGGGAATACAGGGAAATACAGAGTTTTCAGGGAAGGTTGTTGTGTTTCCATGCTGTAGGGCTGGGTGACACTGCTGATGGCCTTTCTGGGATGCTGCTACTCAAGTGGCAGCAGCTTAAGCAGAGATGAGAGGATCTGGAGTGTGGTAAGGCTGTTACTGCATTTCTCCTGCCCAGGTGAAATCTAAACACTTCTGGAGTGCTTTGAGCACAAAGCCAGCACACCTGTGGCTGATGTGAATGTCTAACCCAGGCACTGTGCATTATCTGAACTCTTATTGTTTATATATTTAGGGCTGAACACCTCACACACCAAGTGCCCCTTTGCTGAACTCCTCTCCCCATGGTAACAAGCCAGGTGTGATGCTCAGGTTGTGTTTTCCCAGGGCAGTGTTCCATATGTTATGAATGGGCCAGGAGACCAGCTCCTTTTTAAAAAGGCCTGTATTGAACAGTACAGCTCTGGGGTGGGGGCCCGAGGGGTCGCGCACACCGCCACTGATCCCACTTGGACACCGCAGAAGAGGAGGATCCGTGCAGCTTTGTCACTAGGGCAGAGCTGGGCCTTGCTTCCTCACAGGAGCCCCTAGGAAGATTCGTTTTCTTGGCCTCGTAGGCTAGGGTGTCATCCTAGTCGAGTCTCCTCCTGCTTATGTGGGCCCTTGGAGGGAAGTCAGGGGACTCCTCTGGGTCTTCCTCGTTCGATGGTGCTGTTTTTATTCCTTTTGTGTGGCTCGTTGTCTCTGGGTTTTTTTATCAGTCTGTGTGTGTCCCATGAGTCTCTGGTTTCTTTCATTTACATAAAAGTCCTTATGTCATCCTCCTCCTCAGGGCCCAGCTGAACAAGGTACAGCAACTTGGACCAGGGGTACAAGGTCAGGGGTTTACAAACAGTAACTGTAACATGGCTAACAATCGTCTAATTATTCTTAACACATAGCATCAGTTGCATTAGGAATTAGGGCTCTGCCTGTACATTCCCTGCTCCTGCTGCAGCCTCCTGACATCTACAATGTTTGCAAATTGTAACTCCAAGGGAGTTCAGAGAACTGTGGGACAGGTGACTTACCCTGTGTGCCTCTGCACTGGCTGCACTCCAGGCCTTTTCCCTGTCTCCCTCTGCCAGGTACTCCCTCAAGTCAAACACAGCCTTGGGATCAGTTCAGATGAGAAATGACATTAATGTTGTGGTAAATGAGATAACATGCTCAAAGAGTGCAACACATCAACTGAAAGACAAGATACCAAAGGGGAAAACAGCAAGCAGGGGTAGAGTGAGTGTCTGTAGGGAGATCAGGGTGTTGAGGGAGGCTGGACAAATGGTGCATGACTTCCTTTTGTTGCCTGTATGTACTTTTTCCTGATGGAGAAAGAACCACAATAGATTTCACATAGTAAAGGTAACTCAACAGTCAAGTATTTTTACAGTAATCCAGTACGTGCAAACCCATGGCCACCTGGCTACTGAGCTCCCAAACGCAGAACAGCTCTGACTCGTACTTTCAATTCCTGCAGCAGCAATTACCAGCACAATTACCTGCCCTGTCCTTCAGCAAAGCGGGGCCTTCCCAAAGAGTGTTTTGAAGTGTGTCCAGTGTTTGCACTGGGCGTGCTTCCACAGGCACAGCACAGCCCCTGCTGCCCGCAGAGGTTACAAAGTACATTCAGTTCAGCCTTGCACTTGTTTCTGCTCCCTCCTGCCTTTTCACAGTGAGTGTGTTTTGCAATATTCAGCTAGAAACACTGGCAAAATATTAGTAGAAGCAAATTAAGGGACTAAATCAGTTCAGAGGGGCTGCTGACACCATGGGTTGATACCCTACAGGTCATGGTGTGCAGCTGGCAGGGACACACATTCCATAGGGTTTTTTTCTAAAGGAATGAGTTTGATGTGTGAGTACAGGTCACCTCCTGCCCATTCACTTCAGCAGGAACAGGTCTGACTGCAACCACCAGAAAACAAATGAGTACCAAGAAAGCAACTTTCAAAACCACATTTAAATTAAGTCCTGAAGTGAAGAGTAAAGAGCAGTGTCTGCAGAACATTCTTTTTGCATAAATGCATTATGTGGGTACAAGGGTAACATTAAATTGTCCGGAATGGTATTTTCCTCTGGAAATTACCCTTAATAAGTGTTCAATATGGGTGAAAGTTCACAGAAACTTTAGAAGTAAACTGGTTACTTCTAAAGCTGCCTGCAGAACTCAGTGGGAGCAGTTACAGGGCCTGATTGAGAGAAAGGATTAAGCACGTGTGGTTTCACTTCTAGTTGGACCAAAACTGAAAAACTCCAACTTACCTGTACACTCATTCTAAAAATGGCAAGGAGTGTTCTCCATGTGGAGTTTTGGAACTGCTTCAGTCAGATTCCTCCTGTCTGCCATGAGGACAAGAGCTCAGGCCTTGGAAATCAAGGCTTATTCTTTCTGTTTTAATCCAACATTCCCAGCACAACAGTATCCCTTAATAAAAGATGAATAGGTTTCAGATACACAAGAATTGGAATTCACTTCCTAGCAAAGAGCAAATACTGTCTGATACCAGACCTTTTACCTAAAGGATTCCAGAAGTAAAACAGGAAAATGTTTTTCATCAATGTCATCAAAGGGTGATTTTTCCTCAGTTCAGAGCATCTCTAAGTACTGAAAAATACTGAGGGCTGAAGTCTACTAAAAACCATTTTCTTACACCTAAGCAGTTAAAAATATCTAGAGTAGGTAAAAGCCCTTCCAAGACAAGACCTTCAGAATAATTATCTTTCACAGACATCTCTTGCAGGGCAAGGAAATGGACAGGAAAGCAAAGGCATCAATCACATGTTATTACAGTCCTGCTGGTTAAAATAGAACCCATTTCTTCACTTGCACTACTGAACAGGCTTTCAGGAGTCACAGGGGACATTTACTGACACTTCCATCTGCAGCATGGTCCAGTCTGTGACAAGGAGCTTCTGGAGCTGTTGCTGTGGTCTCAGATCTATAGGTACAGCTTGCTGCCTGTCCAGAGGGGAGAATGCACAAGAACTGGAGTCTAATGACATTTTATTAATTCTCTTTCATGGCTGAGACCTCTAATGAGCCACATGAAGAGCCCTAGACTGAAGCTTTATTACACTGTCCCTTTAATCTGGAACATGCAGCAGCCCTGCTGAGTCACCCCTCCTCTCTCTACCCTCATTTACTTACTCCTGTCCCTCCCTTATGCTGGAACGAGCATTTTTCAAGCTCTGTAAAAAACGGATCTGTATTAAAAACGACTCAATTTCTTTAGTTTTGTTAACTTCATCAGCACTGGCACTTGTGCCAGCACAAGCAGAGTATATTTTGATGGCACCACTGTTTATTCGTGCTGGTGGGGTCACACCACGGTTCTGCCACTCACAAATGCAGACTTCAGAGCTGAATTCCAGAAAGAAAGGGTGGAAATTCTCTAAAGACAGTTTTGTACCACTGAAGAGGCTGTTCTCCATAATTTTGCTAGTCCTGTGCCCACATGATAACAGCAGTTGTAATAATGTGAAAATGGGAAGCTTGTATGTGGCTATCTGAAAACTGCAAATTCATTCTGGCTTTCTGCACACTGCAGCAAGAAGGCAAGCCCACAGCATCTGCATGAACAGGGACAGAAGAATTTGTCCCTGTGTATAAAATATATATATATATAAATATTATTTATATATTTATATACATTTATTATAGTTAATAATATAATAAATATATTTTATATTTTATATAGTCTATTAAAATATTTATACATTTTATATTTTATGAATATAATTAATATATTTTTATTATATATATATAAAATATATATATTAAAAAAATTATCAGTGGTTCAACCCTTATCTTTAAAAATACCTTGACCAGAGGGCTGAAGAATGTGCTCGTGCAGCTGGGTGATAGAGAGATCTCACCATGCTTTTGGGCACCTCCCTGCCACCCCATCTCCCAGAGAAGGCTGCAGTGCCTGTGCTGGAGCAGAATCCTGCCTTTCACAAAGCTGCATCTATGTGACTTGTGTGGCATTTGCAGGCAGCACTACTGCCCACTTACCCTTAATCAGTTACCTACCACAAATTCTCCCCTCCACACACCCTATGAAGAATGAGAGACACTATTTTTAGTTTAAATCACTCCATCTCCCACACGAGGATTATCAGAGCTGGGCTGATGGCAGCTCTGATGGCAGCAACCAGCACCAGGCTGTTGCACTTGGGACAGTGCTCCAGTTCAATATCACCAGGAATTGCAGGGAACAGAGTCAATATTTACCCAGTCAGAAAAGGTGCTGGAGAAGACCTGACAATGTTTTCCACAAGCTAAGAAAGTGGAAGAAAGTCTTAAGTGAACAGTTTCCATTGTTTACTACAGGAATACTTTTAGTCATGAAAGATACCTGTAAGAAGGAAGTTTTTACACATTTAGTTCAAAATTTAAATTCTTGTAGAAAGGGGGAAAATTTTGAAGAAAGTTTTTCATTACTATTATTACAATTATATTTACATTTCATAAGCAAACTGAAAACTGTTCACACCTTTTACCTCCACGTTTATAAATGAAAAAATAATGTATCCCTTTCCTGCATTTTTCCAGTGCAGTATTCAGGCTGGAAACACAATACAGAAGTCCTACTGCAGTATTCCATCAACACAAGCCACCTTTAAATTTGAAGAAAAGTAAGAATGCTCCTGGTTTGCACTAATCCCAATGCATGTACATTCATACATGCGAAAGAACTTGGCACGAACTGCTAAAACCAAACTGATGTTGTAGGGTTTAATTTCTTCCATCTACAAGAATCTACAATTATAAAAGTCTCATCTTCAAACTTTACAGTACATTTACATTAGCAAATATCCCACAGCTTTCCTCACTCCTCCGCTTCTGTACAAATCATATACAATAAAAAGTTTCGGGTTTTCGTTGTACAAACATCATTTTACACTTTAATACATGTGAAAATATTGTCCTCTGGCACCTCATTTCCTCCGTGGTGCCTGTGTATGACAGAGCACTTTCAATCCACGCTTCCAAAATCTTCAGCTCAAGTAACAAAGACTGGTGAACAGGGCACAGCTTCTGCAACTCCAAAGTTTTAAATAATGAGAAAAATCTCCCACTTGTTTGTATAACAATCAACAGTTTATTAATGGATATGGTGAAATTTTAGCTATCCACCAAAGATGTGTAAAAAATTGTCATGAAAGTAAAAATAAATAAAGCTGTTTTTAAATCAGTCTTGTTTTACACTTCAGTTCAGAATGCAACATTGAACACAAAACTGTCATTGAAGTTTTAAAGAAGTCTACCAATACCCAAATTACAGCTTTTATGACAAATCTAATGAGAACTGAAACTGATTTGGTTTTAGGTTTAAAGACTTTCACATTCAAATACAGTGTCTCGTTTAGCACAACACTTCCTTTGACAGTGATGGGCAACAGTGATGACATATTGCTGTATTTTGACATAAGGCACTATGATATGAATATGCCATACACTTGCCTTATGTCACATATATCCATTGCTGACCAGTGACTTCTGTCAAATACAAAATGAAAAAGTTTCAGAATACAGTGCATTTTAATGAAGGACATCATGTGAAGTCTTCCAGCAAATGTTTTGAAGACATTTTGAAATATGAGCCTACATTTTAACATAAGCTTTTGTCATGCTGCTTTTTTTGCGACATCACTGGGGGGAAGAGACTCATCATCCATCACTAAGTCCCAAAACACATTCTCAACCATCCTGCTCTGTTCCATTGCAGTCACTGCTCTTGAGACAAACGACCCAGAAACTCTGTTCAAGTTCTCCTACAAACGTGTACATTCACAGCAGTCATTCGCTCTCGTTCTCCTTTTGTTTGGCACCTGGGAACAGAAGAGGAAAGCAGCTGTCATTTCCTTAGGCACACAAAACTGGAGAAGCTCATTCCAATTGCTGCAGCTTTCCCTGATCACATTACCAGAATCAGAGTACTGAATACGTTTATAAAGAATAAACTGCAGGACTGCTAAATGCCAATGTGAGACACAGCGAGGGAGGCTCCAGACCATCACAGCTTTAATTTCATTGCTAAGTCTAAGTAACCCTTCTGGGAAGTCACTCCAAGTGCCTTTGAAGATTCTCCCCAGCACAAAAAAAAAATTAGTTTAAAAACCCACAGCCCAAACCTGTCTCTCAGCTTAGAGCCAAGCTTCATCATCGTAACAGCCCCCAAAAAATGAATCCCTCTTGAGCACAAACTATGTGAGAATTTAGTTTAACTACACTGTGTTGATGGATCCATTTTTCCTGGCTCAGAGGCAGATTTTGCTTACAGCAGGGATCTGAGAGACCTGTCCAGCAGGACTGTGTAGCATCTCACCTCTTCTCCAGGTACTCAAACATGCTGGGCAATGACTGAACCTTATGGTGAGCTTGAATTCAGCATCCAATTCTACAGAATAAGAATCTCTTCCCAGAAACCTGGAGTTGCTACTTGTAATGTATAATCAAACACTGAAATATTCATTAATACATCCAGTTTTCACATCACAGCTGTTAATTTTTTCCTAAACACAGGCTGGTCTTAATTCCTGCCAGTCAGTAAATTTTCCTTTTCAGTCTGTGAAGAGAACTGGACACGTGATTTATCTGCTGTTCTTAGGAGCGAAGTCGCATTTCATACTCTACAAATCAGATTTACATAGCAGACACTCTCCCTGCATGAGAAAAATTCTAGTCTAAAACTGGGCAGCTGCCTGTGGAAATGCAGTCTGATGCTTAACTGCTCCCCAAAACCACCTTTCCTCACCTCCTCTTTTCCAGTGGTACAACCCTGCCCTCTCTGTTGCTCTAACCCCCGTCCTCAGTACCAGACTGTTCTGTGGGCAGGTTCAGCGTGCCAGGCTGACTAAACTGCAGCTTTTTTGCTGGCTCAGTTTCCTGTTAGCTCAGTGAGTTACAGCAGCTCAGGGATCTCAGAGCATGCTGCTGGCCCAGAGTGGGAGCAGGAACGGCCCTTTGCAACAATTCCAGAGCACTTTGAGCTCAGCTCAGAGTTCCAACGTAGGTGTCCATGTAACTTCAGTACAACAAAGCTCTTGGTTTGTCAGCATCCAAATACATCCTTCCTGTCTGAACTTTGCACCATTACCATTAAAATCTGCTTTCCTGGTCATCCACTCATGCACTAAAATCCAGACAATTCTAGGGTACAAGGCTACCCTTCAGTCATGGGTGAAACTTCCTCCTCTGCCTGGAGAGGCACAGGCTGCCTGTCCTTACACCTCCCTCTTCTTTCTCCAGGCAAAGATTCCATTTGACCCAGACATCTGAGCTGATTTCTCATCCATGCTTTCACAGAGAGCTGGGTTCCTTGCTCTGCTCGTGCTCTTCCAGGTCATTAAAAGGAACCAGATGTACTGACAACACCTCCAGCAGTATCGCTGATTACTTCTCTTCAGAACAGAAATATTTCTGCTTAAACAAGGTACATTACCTTTTTTTTTTTTTTTTTTTTTAAGTCTATGGAGGTAAAAACACTTCTACATGATTATGCTATCTATCAGGGCAGGTACAAGATTTCAGTTAAGCTCACATCCTTAAAAAGTCTCTATGTATCTGGCTCTATTTGTCTGATTTTTTTTTTTTTTTTGAGGCAAAATGGTAATAATCTTCAAGACATTTTGCCTTCCTCACAGAGCTAAAGCAAGGCTTTGCTTTAGTTCTTGTGACACTGAAGTAATTTATGAGGTTGACGTGAAGTTACAACTAAGAACATAAAGCAGGTTAGTAACTCAGGCAAAGCTTAAAACCGAAACCATACAAAACCCAGCCAAACAGAAATAAACTTATTGCTGGAGACTCTGTTAAAAGGAACCTGATCATGTTTACATTGATCACTAGAGATTTAAACTAATCACAAGAGAGTTTTATACTGGAAGAGTTTTGGTGGGCTGAGGTGCCATCTCTGGCTTAAGTTGTGCCAGCCAAGCATAGCTGGACAACAGCAAGGCTCCAAGAAGCCACTTTTTAAGTGGAAACACAGCTGTGACCACACTTGGCCAGAGCACAGAAACTCAGAAAGTGGGGAAGATGTTGTATTGTAGATGTTGTCTATACATTCTGCTTCACTCAAAACATTAATCAAGACATCTTTTTCGCCTAGAAAAGATATATGAACAGCAAGGACATTCATGAAGCTTCTGCATTTCCTCCTCAGTGAACAGGAGATGGACATTTAATATTCTGTCAGCTTTTTCCTGAAATGACTTGTGTCATTTAAGAAGTATAATCAGTCACAAAAGCTGAAAATCAGACATTTATCACTTAAATAACTGAAATCCAGCAGGGGGTGCAGACCACCAGTGCCTCATGGCAAGGCCCCAGGGCAGATCCATACCTGCAGGTGTGAGTACCAGAGCTTGTAGGATGTCAGAAAGGGAGATGATACCCACAATGCTATCAGCTTCATTCACTACCACCAAACGATGAACCTGCCAGCAGGGAGAAGAGTCTGAGATATATTTACTCAATTTAAAGTAGACAAAAGCAAAGAAAAACAAACAAAGAAACAAACAAACAAAACCACTGAAGTAAAGCATTATGAAGACAAGTAGGAAAAAACAATCCAAAATGGTTTAAAATGTCAGGAATAGCAATTCTCTCACAGCAAGACAAACATACTTGCCCTACATAAATGAAAATAGTGCATGTTTAAAAAGCACACAGCTATCTGACACAGCCACAGAATCTGATATGAAGTGACAGGTAAGTCGAGATCTAGGTCTTGAAAATACTTCTGCTCTGAAAATATGGCACTCACATCACGCACTTTTACCCAAGTTACAGTCTCTGCCCAGCTCAGCCTGTGGTCTCCAAAAAATTGGACACAGTAATAAAATGAGGATTCCTTCTGAAAAATACTTCCTAACTTCCTCAGCAGAGAGGCACAACACTAAAACTTATTGTCTTTTGACATCTCTGAGTTGGTTTTAACTTATTTTTCTCACAGGGCTACACAACAAAAAGTGAGTGCCAGACTGGTTTTAAAACAATTAGTTTTAAACAGGCTGTTTAAGACAGAAAAAGGATTCAATTTGTCTATGCAAATAAACACAAGGACACAACTTGGAAGAAAGGTTTATCAACAGTAAGACCATATTTTCAAATAATGGTCTTATCCTTACAAAAGTCTTCTATGGAACATTTTACACCACAAAACTTTTGTCCTAACTGTAGGGAAATTAGGTGGATACTCCTGTATCCTGAGGCCTATTGGCCAGAGCAAGCTGTGAAAGGCCACTGCAGAACCAGGGAAGTGTTTGTCCAAAGTTTAGAGCCTACTACATGTTTACTTTTATCCAAATGAATTACCTTTCTTCACTATTAAGTTGAGAGAAAATATCTTTTTTTTGATAAAACTCTGCTGGTGGTATTTTAAACAGGTTTATTAATTTCAGCATATGCACATATTCAGTAATTTTATTCCTCTCTCCATGTAATGAATTCAAGAAAAATGGACAATGTTTCATTTGTTGAATTGCTTTAAGATCAAGCAGTTGTCTGGAAGCTAAAAATAGCTTTGTAGTAGTTTTGACTGACTCATTTTTACATGTAATCTCACTGTGTTTAGACTGAACGAGAGGGTAGGAGTTGTTCTTAAAACCCAAATGTCTAAAGCTTCTTAAGATAGTAATAAAATAATCTAAGTTTGAAATCTGTGTATCAGGAATGCTAAAATTATTCAATTCAGGAGGAAGCTCAAGCAAATGCAGAAAGTCACAAGTTCAAATTGCCTAATGAGGTTCTAAGGGCTTATTAACAAAGTGGAAGTTTTCCTCATATCAAGTATATGCCTGGTTACAACCCTAAAAAATTAGTAAATCTTGTAATTGATGAAGTTAAAGTATCTAAATGGAGCTGATCACACCCCAGAGATGACTGAAACTGGGAATATTGATTTCCTTCTGCAGAGAAGCCTCACAGGGGAGGAAGACCTACAAACTCATTCACCTCTGTCTGTATGAAGTTCCCAGTACTAACAAATAGATAAACTGCACCAAAAGAATGGACAGCACACAGACAAAAAATTTACAAGAGCATTTAGTGAAGGCTTCTTGACAAGAATTTACTTTATGGCCCTGTTTCACTGTATTTCTGTGAGAGCAGTGCAAGATTCCATCATGCATCAAAATGAGTTGCACCCAATAAATCTCCTGAGCCAAGCTATAAACTGGAGTTAAACAAATGATTTACTTGCAAAACTTATGACAGGCTTGGAAGAAACTTGGGAAAGCTCTGCATTCAGTTTAGTTAATGTCATAAAACAGAAATAAACAGAAATGCAAATAACTGACTATTATTACAGGTATACTGTAAAATATTTTGCACATCCATATAAGCATCTAAAACCCGAGTCTATAGAGCAGACTGAGACCTAACACACACAATTATTAAAAAATACTTCCACCAAGTAATCAAAACAACTTAAAGAATATAAATTTGTACTGTTTACCAGTTTCATAACACAAATTGTAACTTATTATGTAGGGACTCACCTCAGCCTTCACTATTCTATCCACAATGGTCTCCAGTGTTTCCAGCATACTACACTTTACAACACCTTCAAAATACTGAGAGCGGTGCTGTAGGGCTTGTGTCACCGTGATATCTAAGTTATTATACGTTTTTTCAGCAGCAAGATTCTGCAAAAAAAAAAACAAACCCAGGCCACATCAGACAGCTCAATACTTAGAAACAAAGTAATTAATAAAATAAATATTTTGGCATCAAGCAGATAGGCATTTCTGGTTTAAGCTGAGTCCATTCCAAGTAACATATTAAACAAAGCAGATGCTCTTCAGCTTCAGATTCTGGGAACTGTCAAGCACAATGATGCTAAACACCATCTGACACCCTGGCTTAATTGATAAAACTGGTGATATGCATTAGGCCAGTGAAAATCTTACTTTGTATCTCATCTTTGGCTTGGTGTCACTCATCCTGCTTTTCCCACGATCGGCAAATGCAAAGGTGAAACTCCTCAGATTTCACACCACACAGAATATACAATTTTTTTTTCTGTTTGTTTTTCACAGGGCAGGGGAAGACACCAACTGTTCTGAACACCACCCACAGAGTAGATGCTAGTGACTGAGAGCTAAGTGGAGAGCAAATTCATTCTTCACCTTTCTAATTTGTGGGCTCAAACTCCCTCTCCTGGACTCAGCTGGTGCTGTCATTTTGTGTGTCTGGGTATATTTTAATAAGTACTGTAAGAATAATAACAATGAAATCCCATCCCTACCACTAAAGGGAAGAGATTAAAAGAATTTGAAAGCTGACATTTTAAACTTTCATTCTAAGGATAGGATCATGCCTGCAGTGAGAGGACTCTGTCCAGACCTGCAAAAACTTTCTGTAGGTGAGACCACAGTGGTATTTTAGTAGTGTTGGCACACCCTGGCTTACTGATTCTGCTGCTGAGACACTGAAGGAAGAACAACGACAGAGCTTTTAAATGAAAGCATTGGACCAAGCAATACAATTAAATTAATTTTTGGCTGGAAGATACACAGGTCAAGTTTTTTGATTGAATTACACCAAACGTGACAATTCAAGATGATCATGAAGATAAAAACAATTTCAGTTAATTAATTTAACCAGGTCCTAATGAAGGACATTGAGAGGACATAAAAAACCTCTGCAAAATGAAGTCATGCTACACACAATAACTGGTGCAATGTAAAGCTATTCCTATACATCACTCCATTCCCAGGTTTCCCCAATCAAGAACCTGAAAATTAATTCAGAACCCTAAAAATGAAAGAAATCTATCAACTTAGACAGCTGCATACACAGACATGCCTTCAACCACCAAGCAAGGATATCAGCCACATGGTTACAAGTTAAAAATCAACATCTTGGAAATTCTACATTTACTGGAAGATCAGATCATATACTACAGATTAAATTTTTTTTTTTTTTCATCTTTTAAAGCTGAAGATCAGGTTGAAGCAGACTGATGAAATCTGGAAGCTCAGAGGTGATTATCTTTTAAGAACGGAATCTTTTCCTCCTAACTTAATAAGCAAACCAGGACATGTAAGGAAAATCCCACGTAATCAATAAATGCCCTAACTCTTTCCCATGTTACTAGTTGGATGAAAACAATTATATATTTAAAATTATATCTTTGTGGTTTGGGGTTTTTATTCAGTACCCACTACATATTTTTTCCCAGATAAATGATTCTACATGTTACCTCATCACTTAAAATGAGAAAAGAAGTGAAACACATAAAGAGCCCTCCTCCTTTTAGTGTCTTTCTGAAGAAGAATGGGACATGAAGGAAACATGTCCTGCCTCAAAACCTAACACAGCTACAAAATAAACAAACACTGAATCCACCAGCTGTGAAATTTCATTGTCATTGATACATCAGGTCATTCTCTCTACAGCTACTGCCTATTCCCTGACAAGCTTTTATGGCAGAAGAGGATCTTACACAGTAGAGAATCCCAAATAATGAAGACAAATGCCTAGAAATGACAGGCATTTGATGAAAGAACAGTGACATCACAGCATTTTCAGTATTAAGAACAATGTTTGCAGCCAGAGAGATTTATAGGCTTAAGGTATTTCCACTTGGGACTATTCTCCATTTTACTGAAGGCCTTCTAGGCTGTGTTTCAGACATCTGGATTCTTCACTGGTGCAGCTGGTCAGTGGCAACCTGGGCAGTGAAATCTCTAGGAAATAATGTAGTTGTCAGATGCTGCAATTAGGAAGCAGAGGCACACTGCTGGGAGGGGTCAGGGATAAAAAAAATATGTATTTTTCAAGTTTCTGAAAGCCATGAGAATAGAAGAGCCCTTGCTCTCTGAGGCTGGTAAATCATGGCATGAATCTGAGTATGCAACTGGAATCTCGAGGGAAATCCAGAAACAGTGTCCTGGATTAGATCTAAAGCAGAAGGAATATGGATGCAAGGCTTTGGAGTCAGAGACACAAAAGAATGGGCCAAGTAGTTTTTACATCACTGAGAAGGTCAAGCTGTACAAAGTTCTCAGACTGCACTGAGACATCTGTATTCTCTTTAAGAACACACTGGAGTGGCAGCAGCTGGAAAAAGGAAGTCCTCACTCAAAAACAGAAACCAACAAGAACAGAACAGTTCAGCTGTAAGAGACGTACAATGATCACCTGGTCCAAGAGCCTGATGCTCCAGGGAGGAGCAAAAGCTGAGGCATTTTATGAAGAGCACTGCCCAAGTGCCTCTTTAGCACTGACAGGCTGGGGGCATTGGCCACCTCTCTGGGAAGCCTGTTCAGTGTTCTGCACCTCTTGGCAAAGAAATGCTTCCTAAAGCCCCATCTGAACCCCTGCACTGTGGCTTTGAACAATTCCCATACTCCTGTCACTGGATCCCAGGGAGAAGAGCTCAGCACCTTATTCTCCACTTCCCTTCCTTAGGAAGCCTCAACAGCAATGAGCCCATCACTCTTGGCCTCCTTTTCTCCACACCAGACAAACCCAGAGTCCTTAGGTATTCCTCATAGGATATTCCTTCCAGCCTTTTCACCAGCTTTGATCCCCTCCTCTGGATTATGCCCAGCCAGATCTTATTTTGGGTAACATCCAGAGCAGTAAAAGCCTGTGTGCAAATAGTACTACTAAGGATAACTTAAATAAAAATAGTAATAAAAAGAAAAAAAAATATGTGCAGGGTGAATTTGATCTCTTTCATTCCATTTATTAACTACAGTCAAAGGAACAAAATAAAACTATCATATTAACAAATTAATTTGCAAATTCTTACTACATATAAAATATTGAATAGAATTTAAGAGATATACTTACTATTACATCAAATTTGGAATAAATATCTACAACTTTTCCTAAAAAGAAAAGAATAACCAAAGTTAACAAAGTGCTTAAAATACAGTGTCAGTTTTCTTGCTTCCTGCTTTCATCTGTTATAATTACACAGAAAGAAATCACAAGTCAAGAAAGAAAGACTGAAAAAAAAGCCCCAAACAACCAATCAAATAATTAAATTCTTCCAAGCTCATCAACCTACATTTTGTGTATTTCTTTATATTCCCTTTCTTCCCCCATGCTTTTTTAAGGTTTTTTTTTTACTGTTTCTTGTGTTTTCCCCCCTGTCCCAGCATCAGCCCAGGGCTCAGCAGCATTTCTCTTCCCCCACTCTTGTACCCACCTGACTCATCCACAACAGGTAATGCCGATATCCTTCGCTCTACAAATATATTCAAGGCTTTAATGATAGGAGTGTCTGGATGTATGAAGGCAATGTTGTGATAGGTTCCTATTCCAAGTTCATCCAGATTCTTCTTCATAAAGGCAGGCTTTGGCATCTCTGACATCTAGGGGAGTCAAAAGGAATGGATTTACATTGACATTCACTCATCCATCTGCAGATTCCAAGTGATGGTTGCCACAGTTTCCTGATACCAGATTAATATGAAACCCAAACAACCTAAGGGGTTTCTGTTTAAAGCAGCTCTAAATTAAGACAATGAAACCAGGATTTTTGCTCCATTTTTTTTTTGTAGTAACACATCACTAAAAGCTGTAGATCCTAAGCTATGTCATTCCCACTAAAACTGGAGAGAGAAGACAGAAAACATTAATCTGAACATTTATTCTTGTTGCTTTGTTTGGCCTCCTGTTCATTGCTGTGACTAACATTACTACAGAGAGTAATGACAATCTCATCTCTGGGAGACAATTCATTTTTCTTTTCATGTAAACAAATTCCTGAAGCTGAGGAGATGTTCCAGAAACAACAGCAAATTACTCCAATAGACAAGTCCTTGGTGTTAAGGTTTACTTAAAGGAGTAAAACAAAGTAAAGGTAAAATATAGGCCTTATATCAAACTTGAATTTCACTGTTACAAATAAAAGATACAGAAAGACACAATGAATATGGAAGTCCATTATGAAATTTCTGCACTAAGACTTTAATTACTTAATTATATCAGAGATCTACTGTGGGGAAAAATCAGTTAAGCACAGCATAGCTTTAAATACTTACAAAAAGCTGGAGGAACTTGAGGATTCTTTTATGGGTAAGTATATAAAGTGCATTTCCACTGACTGGATCTATAACTGGCAATCTGTGGATTTTGTTTTTGATCAATGAATATACAGCGTCAAAAAGGCTGAGGAGAAAAACATTTTATTTTGTTAATGAATTCTAGCTAACAACAAGTAATGCCAAATGATATATATACACACATCTATAAATCCACATGAAGCATATGTGGTAATTATCTGTGTTATCTTTAGTGCTATAAAAAACAGAAGTTGAGGGATTTAAAATTAACTTTTGCAGGTTTTTGCTTTGCAACACATCAGAAACTATATCCTCATGGAAATCTAAATCTATTAAGAAAATTTCATGGAAAGTTTATTTTGTGGTATAAAGTACAGAAAAAATATTTCTTCACAAGTGTGAATTGTTTTTTCCAGTAAGTGCTGTGCTTGCAGTATCCCTGCACTCATAATGGGTCTTTCTGTTAAGAGAGAAACTGAAAAAATGGAGTTCTTGCACTTATTGAATCTCAATCCCAAACTTCTGTAACCTTGTCTACAAAGGGCATTTTTATAGCTACATGTATATATGCAAATAACCTCAAACAATTATCTAATAATTTCACTGAATTATCACTGGGGATTGGCAAAAAATGATCCTTAGGAGATCTAAAACATTCCCATGCACTGCAGACTAGGATTTAGCAACACTCCAACCTATGAAAGTCTACTCTTCTTGCAAGTGACACTTTTATTTCTTCCCTTGGTGTAGTAAGGCCATGATAAAGCAGCTGACTAGCAACTGCAATAAATTAGCAAGTAATAAAGTTGGTAAAACTCTGATAAACACCTCCCTGCTGAAGCAGCCCTCTTCCCATACACAAGGTGTGTGTTCTGAGTCCATCACAGGGATGAAATAGCCCCATTTAATGCACACAGAGCCAAGATTCCCCCACTGCTGCAGACTCCACTCCTGGAGTAAGTGTTTAACAATTCCCAAGTGCTGCAGTCTGTCACAGAACCCAAGCCCATCTCTGCATCAGGTCTGAAGCTGACCTGCCATAACCTTTTATAAAAGTTTTACTGCATCTTCTTTATGGCAAGGCTTCTTGTGCTGCACCTCTGAGTGAAAACAATTAAGGCTATTTTGTTGTCTCAATAATATTATTTGCAACCTGCCACCATTCAAAATTAATTCCTCACAACTGAACTGAATGATTTATTCATAACTAAATGGCAATTCCACCAAGGATACAGCATATCATTACTTCAGTATAATCACTGGAGCTCCCTTCACCAGCTTCCTTTGCCAGGGCACAAATAATCCCGGTCCACAAACTGAAGCCAAAAACCAGAACTTCACCCTCCAGTTCAACAATTACGTAGCATTCAAGATTTAAGTGATCAACTAAATCCCTCTCTCAAGTTATTTAGTAAATAAGGCATAATGACAGTTCAAAAACTATTTTTTTTAACTTCCATCAAGAAGAAAAGGACAGTCATTTACATTTTAAGAAACAGAGCCTTATAGTAGAGCGGAACAAACCACAGAGATATTGTCTTTCCTTTAGTTAAGGAAAGTTACTCGCCTTGAAAAGGACTTTAAGTTTCCAGTTACTGTGACTGTTGAGAACAAGACAGCTGAAGGGCTATTTTTTTGTTTTTCATAAAATAAAGATGACCTCCAGGCTTGCTTGAAGGGTCATCCTATTGCCTGTTTTGCATTTTAATTTTGACCCATGTCTAGCTCATTTACCAGAACAGTTATGCTGATAAAGGGCAAAAGTTCAATTAAAAATTCCCTTTTTTGGATAATCTAAAATGTCTTCACTTACAATTAAAAAAAAAAGCTCTCACCCCTTCTTGATGATATTAAAAGACAGTCCTTCTTTATTGTACTGCGGTTTGTAATACAAATTGTTTCTTCTTAAGATAGAGAAGAGACCTTAAAGAGGCCTTAAAATCAGAGTTGAAACAGTGTTAGTGTAACTCAAGCTAAGACTGAACAGTGAAATCCTACCTTGCATCTGGGGAGATGTTCACTAAAGGTTTAAAAGTCTCTTGTAAATAAAGCTCTGTGGATAGAAAATTAATAGACTGTTACCACTTCACATGAAAACATCAGCTCTTTTATGAAAGCATTTCATTAATTCATTCATACAAAATTAAGTGGCAGACAGCAATTTACAGTTATTCATTCTGCCATTTATGCACAATGCTGTATATTGACATTAAAAAGACATAAAATTTAAAAGCAGGATTAAGCTTGATACCAGCAGAGGTCACTACAATTACAACAAACAATCCTTCACTCGTTTTGGTTCTGTGAGTGTCTGCTGCACACAGATACCTGCACCTATCATTCCATGGGATACAGACTACTTTTTACAGGGAGCTGCCTCCCTGCATTCAGCACCTCTGTTCACACCCAGAATGTTGCACGAATTTCTGGCTGCATTGTGCAGATCACTTGGGCACAGCTCTATTCGTTCCCACTCCACATTGCCTCACTGCAGTTGCTTTTTTTCCTTTTTTAAAGAGCCATGAACAAGGGGCAAAGTGTTGTACAGCCCAGATCATCAGTCTACAGCTGTTTCAGATAAAAAAATAAGGAACAGGAGCCAAAAGAGAAGCTTTTACTATTTCTGCTTTCATTAAAGAATAGGTGGAGAGAAGTCCATGATGAATTCAAAATCCACTATGCTGAAGAACATCAGAACCTAGTAAATTACCAAGTAGTAAATAATCTTACCCCTCCAGGTTTCTATCTTGTGCTCCTCCAATTCATAAATCTGAACCTACAATGAGTAGATGGAAATTCAACTTGAAGTAATTTAATTTTAAATCCATCATTAGCTTGTAACAATCCGAATAATTTTCTTTTATTTCATTGCCAAAAATCAAACAGAGTAAGAATAGTCCATAATTTCTTGTAACAAGGAGAAAAGGTGCAATCCTGTCCCTAATGCAGAGTACAATCCTGGATTTATCATTTCAGGGGACAAGAAAGCCTTTGCTGGCTTAGGTTTGCAGTCCAGCTCTTTTCTGGACTCAAAGGCATCACCTCAGTAATTTGTAACACTTCCCAACAACCATCCAGGGTAATCCCTTGGGTGACTGCTCACACACCCACACCAGTAAAAAGCTTACCCTGACCACCTGGCTTCTTAATGCTAAGAGAATAAATTTACTGGTCACTACCAAGCAAGAGCACTTCTTTAGGGAGAAACTACCTGGATGTTCCCCATCACTCAATGGTGGGTATTATCCAGCACATGAGTAGCAATGTGCTTCATACTGTATTGTCCTGATGCTTTCAGGAAGAATGAATAAAATACTTTAAGAATTTAATTTTCTGCATAATTTCACCTATTAAAATTAGAGCATTCCCTGACAGAACATTTATTTATTTTTCTTACAGAAGACTGCATCAGTTACTTAAGTCAGATATTGTCCCTCCTCAACTATTCCTCCTTACTGCTGCCAGCTTAAGCAGAACCTGTGAATAGGACCTTAGGCAATGTAAATGACTGAGAACTCATTAGGTAAATTCTCATGGAAAAATCAGTAATATTGATGTAGAGGGTCATTACAACATGGAAACAATTTTAAAGAAGTCACCAGTGTGCATGAACTTTTCATTTGTTCCTCCCTCCACTCCTTGTCAATCCCCAGGGAGAAAAAAAGAATTCTTTAACATGAAGAAAGGACAGTGCACCACTACTGGCATCTGATGAGAATTTCATTATAAATATTAAAAAGTAACATGAGCTTTAAGAAGGTAAATACATCAGATGTCTGCTCCATGCAACTGTTCTTGATTTTTTTAGCCAGTGAAACATAGTACATATGTTTTAATTGGTAGACAGGGAATTGTGATTTGACAGGAACAAGAAAGGGATGTAAATGTTTGTATGAACATGCAAGCTAGAGAATTTCATCAACTGACTGCCAATGGGAATTTCAAATTACAGTTAATTGAAGTCAACAGATCTCCAACTGATTGTGCAATTCAGCCACATAACTAAAATATTTGCATACATTTAGCTAGTTTAACTTGTTTATTCTATACCATCTCTCCAAGAACAGTAATTTTTTACAGCATCCAAGCCTCTGTAAGTTACCATCCAAAGACTTAAATAATAATGACAATCATCATAAACCTTTCAGTTTGATATTTCAGTCTCTGTACTGTATGGCAAATGATCAAATTAAAGCTTAACATCATACTTACCATTGGAGACTTATAGTATCTATGCAGTATGTTAATGAAATCTGTAATTGTTAACATTCCTGTAACAAGTGATACACAGAAAAATTCAGGTCTTTAGATATATACTTAACATACATAACTTTCAGCTATTTTCTCAATTTATATTCACAATATATAACATCATAAATGTTAAATCCATGTAAAATACTACTGGTATTGGACTATTTAACAGTAGGATTTCAAAACCCTGTCTATTCACTTTCACATTGACACAGTGCTTCAGAATAAAAACACATCTGAAGTACTATTCAATATTCAATATTATAACCCACTTTCAATCTGACTCAATAAACTCCTTGAATTCAGACCACATCCACCTCTAAAAACATGAAAAAAAAGGAGGAGGTTTAGAACACTTTTCAAGGTTGGAGAACTATTCTTGCCTTTCATTTTCTTTTTGAATAAGACACATTCTGATTATGTACTTGCCAAGTCAGGCAGACTCCTAGACTCAAACAAAGGAACAGTACAATACATTTTCTTGACTATTACTTATTACAGAACTTCATTCAGTCATTTCCATGGTAATCCTCAATGTCTGTATGGAAACGTGACTTTTCAAAAGAGAAAAATAGCACATCCATTATATATCTATATCTATATATATATATTTTAAGCACCAACACCAAGCTATGTAATATAATATTGATGATTAGTTTAGTTACCTGAAAATATTAATCTTTTTTGAGCTTTCAAGTTCTAGACTTGAGAAGATGCAATTGCTCCACTGTTTACTACTCCTACATCTAAACTGAAGAAACTAAGAAATGGGGAAGGGAAAAATTAATCTGGAGGTCAGCTTTAAATCAGTAGAGCTTAGTTACAGACAGAACATCAAGTGAGATCAAATGAAAATAAAAACCACAGCACTCCTATGGTGTACTGCAAGACTACTCCTCCCCTCTTGGATTTAAAGTATTTTAACAAATGCTTTATTAAGTAGCTACCATTCATTTCCAGGAATCCCCTTTTTCCAGGTCACAAGAAATACATACAATTCTATTTGTCACTGCCACTGTGACCCCATTTTTTAACTGCAACAGAGATGTAGTTTTGCAAAATTATTGTTGTGGTAATTAATGACCTGATTTTTAAAAAAGCAGTACATACAGCAAATGTTTTTCACCCAACATGGGACATCTCTGCAGCTTCAGTTCTGGTTTTAGAGATCCTCACTGCACCTTATTGAGCACAGGCAGAGACAGGCTCGTACTGCACCTATATTAGGATACTGGCATATTAAATTATCTTTATAGTTCCTGTTTTCAAATTTTACCTTCTGTGACCATTGATTTTTAAATACACATTGAACTGCAAATATTAGAGACTGAATTTCAGAAGGTTGGGACCTAAAAGAAGCATCATGATTCTCAAGGCAGAATTTCACAGCAACGCTGTGAAAGCTGGCACTATTTCCCTCCTCACAAGGAGGGAAAAGAAACTCCCTTTGCCAGTATTTCTCTAGGATGTTACACCATGGCCAGGCTCAGACCACCTTCTGAAACAATAAATCACTTTGGAAATTCAAGTAATCCTGAAAAATGTCAGAACTACTTACCTACAAAACTCTGTTTTTTACTCTCCCACAGTGGAGCTGCTCTCACACCGTTTGCCACCAAGGCAAAAAAGGCTTTCTTTACCTAAAAATAAAAAAAATTAAAAAAAAAAATAGAATAAAATAAAATAAACAAATATACTTTTTTGGCCTTGATTTAGCATACCAGACACCAACAGAAGGGCTTCCCCTTTCACCAGGAAAAAAAAACCAAAAGCAGTATAAACAGGTAGCTGGCATTCCAAATGGAACAGAAACCACAATGCCAAACAAAAACCTCAAGCTTTTTATTTTTAGAATGGTTAAAAAGCTAGAAAAAGCTTAGCAAAACTAGATCTGTTTTTATTTTGTGAATATTCTAAATGAAAGCCTGATATATCCATAAAATAGAGAAGGCCTTAAAATTAACACATGAAGACTATGCTATATTCTAGTCAATGTTTACTATAGCAAGTTGTTAAAAAAATGAGATTGAAACAAGAGCAGTTCCATATCCCCTACAGCTTTTAGACACCCGATTTATACAATTTTAAAAAAAGAGTTTGATTATTCTAAATACAACTGAAAGTTAAAAGAATTAACTAGCCTGTTTTGCTGCTAAAGAAATCAACCAAATACTTCAATTTTTTAAATGAATTAATCTTCCCCAGAATCAGAGCTTACAAGGTCAGAGTGTCATTCTGAAAAGGAACACTTCCCTGTGAACTCTGGTTCTCTGAAAATGAAGGACTCAGGCACTGGTGCACCTCAAAATCCTGACCTGGTGATGTGCTGGAGTATGGCATCCTTCCTGTCCTGCCCACACCCCTGAACAGTCTTCCTATGCAAAACACAATATTGAAGTGATAGCTCTTGCCCAGATCTTGACCTGGCACAAGACCAGGACACAACCAATTTTTATTTCTTTATCCATGAAATTTGTCCTTGGACCAAGTAACACAGAATTGCAATTGCTTGATGACTGCAATCTGAACAGATCATGATTATAAATCAGTATGTTAAAATTCTACTTTAAGTTATGTGCTAAAGGGATCCTCTCCACAACAGATCAATAGCAATAAAAGGGCTTCACAGTCAACAGAATCAGCATCCAATAAAGTAGTGGCAAAGAAAAATGTAGGGAGTGATCTGTATTTCCTGCTACATCTATGCAGCCTGTCTGTTTCCTCCCTGACCATGAGAAGCAAATCCACCTTCCAAACAGCAGCAGATGACAGATTCAAAGCTGCCTCCTGACTTCAGAGATCCCATATCACCAATGAACAGGAATAACCACCAGCCATCATCCCTTAACTGCAGTGAAACTGAAGAAGCCACATGGGGAAAAACAACAATAAAACCCTAGGGCCACAAGCAAGACTAAATACACAGGATTTATCTAGAAAATGGTTAAACAGAAAGGTGCCAGAGGTGTTCAGCTACCCCACTGACACAAGGAGGAATCAACCTAAACAAACATTACCAAATCCACCACAGCAGCATCCTAACTCATCAGGAAGACTGAAACCACAAAGAAACACTCCGGGCAAGATATATGAAGTGTTCCCACATAACAGCATCACACTTTGAGTTAAGCAGGGAGCTATTTGGGGAGCAGATACGAGATAGATGTGAGCTCACACAGACCAATTGCAGCTCAGAGCAAAATAAGTTCTAACCATTCCTCATCAAAAAAAGGGGAAAGGACACTCACACTGCTCGAAACCCCAAGCCTTCAGCTTTGGTATCTTTCCCCACCAAGAGTCATCACACAAGGTCACAGTCACTGTCAGCTCATGTCCCTAGTCTTTCACAAGAGAAAGATGTTCAAGGCTGGATCAGAGCAAGAAGGGAACAGCTGACTATTGAGGCCAGGGGGAAATAGCTTTCTCCCAGATAGCAATCATGCAACCCAACTCCTTCAGCAAGTTTACAAACCCTGTAATTGATAACCTGGGAAAGAAGCATGCCCATGGCAGAAAACGCGTGGAAAGCCAACTACAGCACTTCAGGCAATCTCCAAATTCCTGCTACTACTTCTTTCCCAGACACAGTAGCAGCTAGCACCATGCTCAGATGGGTGAGACAGCAAGGCTGAGATATTATTTTAGATTCAGAAAAGACATTTCAAAATAAAGTTCCAAAGATATACTACTCAAGATGCTGAGCTCGTAGATAATCCAGAATGAAAAGAAAGGATTCTTCAAAGGATAAGTTCTTGCCCTGATCCTGTTTGATTTACTTGCAAGTTATTTGCCTACAAGAATCACAAGAACCTTCAGTTAGGTGCCATCTTGTCTAGCTTTAAAAGACATGTTTTGGAAAATCTGAGGGCTGCAGAACAGATACAGCTACTAAGACAGTTCAGAATTAAATCCTTCATAAAAGACAAGGACTTTAGCTTAAGCATTAGGATATTAAACATCTGATGTAATAAATCATGAAAATTTAGTAAAGAAATACTTTAACTCAACCCTCTGGGCTGTCCTAGACCACAGCTATTGTTGTCTCCAGTTGTACTGCAGAAAGTGTTACATAGCCACCTTTTAAATAAAGTAATAATACCATCAGCTCTTAATATTTGTCTCTTATTTAAGTAAGGAAATTACAAAGCAAAAACCCATTTTAACTCTTCTTTGCTAAAACTGCTTGCTAGCACAAACATATACTCAGCCACTCACACTTCCCTGCAGTTTCTGTGGATGACCAATTTCAGTTGCCCGAAGTACTGCTTGGTGGCCAGCCAAAGCACAGGGGTGTGGAGCTGGGCTTCTGTCCAGCACTTTTAGATGTTTCTGTGATGCTCATGCAGAAAATACCCACAAGGACCTTGCTTTCTGTTGATATATAGTTAGTAGCCTTTGAAGATCTCCACCATGTCCCATCTTTGGACCTCCAACAGCGTCGTTAACTCTCGACCCCACAGTGTTGGACTGGCCTGACCTTCACCCATTGCTCAGAAGCCAGAGCTCATAGATTGTTGCTGTTCAACACCATATACAAACACTCTTTAAGCAAAGCACTTTTGTTCTCATTAACCATGTCCACACACAATGAACCACTAAAAATGGGATTTATCTGCCCAAATTTAGAGGTTGTTCTGACATTTACCCTGACCTTACATATTGACCCTGACTTCACAGTCAGCTGGGGCACAACTCACCAGCCTTCCACATCCATATCCCACAGATGCCATCCTCCCCTCACTAAGATGTCTAGACATTTACAATTAGAAGAGCAATCCTACTTTGTATGACTGTCTTCTCCAAGATTCTGTCCTTTAAGTAGAAGAATCACATTTCAGCAAAAGAGCACAGCAATTAAATCCCAGATATATCATAGGTCACCTCAACAATAGCTGCTATTCCACTACACTGAGCACAACAGGAACAAGCTTTTCTTACTACAGGAACTCATTACACTGTGAATATGCTGAAGAAAAGAACAGACTAATTTGGGTTAGACACAACCTCTGGAGGTCACTGTTTCAGCACAGCATTCAAACATTTCCACTGCAAGTCTTCAGGAGGACAAAGCCTCTTCCAATATAACAGTCATTACCAAGAAAGCAAGAGACCCAGATATGAAAGTCCTGTTTTTCAGGTAGAATATTTAGAAAACCTCATCCCTTACAATTACTGAGCTCCTAAAATAGCTGGATTACTGGGCAGTGAAACCAGGAACGGTAGTAGAAGATTTCACCAGACTCCAGAATAAGTTTTTGCTCACTGCTGGGAAACTCTGAAATGGACACTCCTTCATACGAGATACCAGGAATTTTACAAGCCCTTGCAGAAATGCTCTCTCCAGTAAATATCTGTGAATGAGGGAACCATCTGAAAGGAAAACTGAGGATGAGCTCGTTTCCAAAAATTCGGTGTGTGTACAACACACACACGTTTGTTTCACCGAACACTGTATGAAGAAAACTGTAACTATGTCCTTAAGTAACCAGTGGATTCAGACCTGTTTTCCAGGACTGTCCCATAAGGCAAGGAGGGTGACTGCTGCTGTTGAAATAATTGGCTTCATTTGCCTTGCAAAAAGATTCCTGTCCTTAACAAATTGTTGTGAGAAAAGAGCTGTCACAGTTCCTGGTGCTAAAGGGTCAGAGCTGAGCAGAGAATTCCACTGAGCTGAAAAACACAATTCAGCACCACTGCCTCGTGACAAAATTCACTGAAAAGGCTCAAAGGCAGTGTAAGTAAGAAACAAAGCTACGGAACACCTTCAGATATGCTGGTACCAAGCAAGAGGATGATGCAATTCATTGTCCAGTAGCATTAAAGACCTGCCAGAACTTCTGAGGATGAAAAGCAGGATGAAAAGTGTGTATCTCTGTTTCACTGTGTAAGCCAGCACCAGCCACTTGCCTGGAGAGCCCCTAATGTAACCCTAGGAAATGTCTATTTTATCAGATCAGAATAGAAAGGAAGAAGCTCCTTCTTACAATCTTTGGCACAGAGCTCCCATAAAAGCAGTATGAGACCCTGACACTTTTATCATCTCTGATTCCTGATGGATGGATGCTCTAAGGTGATCTAGAACATTCATCATCATTTTCACTGGGTAAATTGACAGATTCCCAGCTTATTTTTATTCCCAACTATTTTTAAGTACAAAACTAGAGAGGACAAATACCTCCAAAAATACACACGTGGACTACAGTATCAAAACCAAAGCTTTCAGGCAGTCCCTGAGAAACAATCACCCTTCCTAGCATAACAAAGTGCAAATTTTGACATGTAGTTGAAAGGAATTTACAGGAGGAAAGCATCCAGTCTTAGCAGACTCGGTAAGAATAGCTGAAGAACTAAAGGAGAAGGTTGAATTTCTCCACCAATACACTCACATGTTTTAAGTACCAAACACCAAGGCATGAAGGGGCTTCTCAATGGCTTCCCCCTGCAAAGGGGGAAAAGTTTTATACTTTCAAAGGGAAACAGTCTTATCTCCATCTTCACAACACAAGCAAATGTGGCAAGGTCACTCCAGACACAGACTTTGTTCTCACCATTAAGAGGGTGAAGGTGGAAGAAAAAGTTATTCTGAGAATTCCTTCTTGAGAGGCCAAACACTCCCATTTCAATAGTTCTTACCAAGTAGGAAGACACACAGCAGTACAACTGGTCTTTGTTGTAACAGGAAAGTCATTAGGACTCTGCTGCAACCTTTGTACAGAATAAAACCTGGGCAACCCACACCTCACTCCCTTGGTTCAAGTGTGTTTATGAGCCAAGAGTCCTGAATGAGGCAGCAGTTTCCAGACCAACATAAACAAGACTGTGTTTCTTTAAGTAGCATGGCAAGTTCTCTGGCTGCCCAAATCTCAGCAAGTCTCCAAGAGAGGAAGAAGAAAAAACTACTGCAGGTAAAGCTGGTCTTGCTCCCCAAGACAGGTGTGACAGATCTCCCCTGCTACCCCCTCACACCACCAGGATTTCAGGCCATGCTTCCTCCATACAAGGCTGCCACCTGAACAAAGTCCATGAAATATTATCTGGGAACGTGCTATAAACATATTACTAAGTTGAAAATACAACTTTGCCAAAGAGCTCTTTGGACAGCCCTCCTCTTCTTTGCTGCTGGCATCATCTTCAAAGGACTTTTTCCTATGAGCTAAGTTGGAATACTCCTGCATTCATCCCCAGATCCCACAATTACCATTCTGATAATGCAGAAGCAGTACAAGCTAAGTATTGTCCAACTCCATCGTGCAGTTTCACTTTGAAACAACTCCCAATGGAAATCATATTTAACTTACAATTCCTTTTTCCCCCCCCCTTCAAATAAAGTTGTGATGCCAAATCCAGACATCTTTTTAAGTTACAGAAAACTACAGTCCTGTAAAGAAGCTATTTTGAAAAGTTAAAAATCTCTCTTCTGCTGCATTTATATAATTCAGTGTTTTTACTAACTGATTTGTCTGGGGAGACTAAACCAGTGTGAAGAACACAACCAACCATCTCAGCATTATGACTGCTGCATTCAAATTAATTTTCCAATTATTTTCTTCTTTGGTCTATGAATTAATTAGAAGCATTTCCTCCTCAAAGGACTATGCTGTCAAACAAAGAGGCTACTTAAGGACAATAAAAACCTTCACCTAGGGCAAGGGACAAGCACTTCTTGGACTACATCAAGTAGAATTTCCTCCTTTACCTTACCAAGTAGATTGGAGAAACATTGGACAAACCTGTTATTAACTGGGCAGCTACATTTGCTTCAACATCTGAAAAAACCCAACCAATAAACATTCACAATCAGGTCCTCTAGCTCAGGTTTAATTTTGGAAAGCTTGTATGAAACCAGATCAAAATTCATTTCTCTTTTGCAGGTGATGGAAAGGGAACACTCCTGGGTAATCATGCACTTCTTACTGCCATGGCTGAGTAAAATATGTGATGGTTTAATACCCTTCAGGGCCAAGCCAAACCCCAGAAGTAACAGGCAGTCTTATCCTCAGGTTAAAACCATGCACATATTCTCGATTTCTCCCCTGGGAGCAGGTGCCATGTCCACATGCAGAGTTCTTCCCCACACCACATACCCGTGGAAAGGTCCCAGTCCAGCCAAAGACACCAAACCAGGACCTGCACTGACACTCTGTGTCACTGTGTCCAAATTGGAGCTTTGTGCTGTCAGATTTCACACCACAACGGGCTAAGAGGGAATATCAGGTAAATCTGACGGGCAGAGCCAGTGGGATCTGCTGCTGGGGAAGGGCACAGAAATTCCTTCACAGATTAAGATCTTATCCAAAAAGTGGAGATGGGGTAGAGAAGGCAGGAAGAATGATATGTAACTTTCACTCAGCCAAGCACAAACACCTTGCCTACACCCTGTGTAGAAATTTCTGTTTCAGTGGCACCTATCATTCCTCCAAGATCCACAAATGAGCACTTCCTACTGATTGTGAGAGCTGCAGGAATTAAACTCCTATGCTTGTATACCAGCAACAGGAGAAGCTCGGAAAAAAACACAACAGACTTCCCATATTTTGCTACTGATTCCAGCCTGATCTCAATGAAGGGAGCTTTTATGTGGCTGCTCAACTGCCTCAGCCCACATACTGGTTAGAAGCTAAATTAGATGATTCTCTTACAGTTCTGTGGGCAGGGTAAGCAAGGAGGGGTATTCACACTCCTCAGAAATGCAGACAGCAGCAGCTTCATCAGGGAGAAACCTCAAAGCCAACTAAGGAACAGACAGTCAATCCTTTTGTAAAGCTGTGTGACAGCAGACCCAGAGTCTGCTGGGCAGTTCTGGGAGCAAACCATTCTGGAGCATTATTCCTGGAAGCCTGATTTATCTCATTACCGTGGAGAGAGGCAACACCCCAGTCAAGAATGACCTGGAGAGAATCAGAATAATAAATCCATTTACTGAATAGAGTCAGCACAAGAAAGAGAAATATAAATCCTCTTCCATTCTTCTAATGTTGAATCCATTGCATGCTCTGCAGAAGTTACAAGGTATATTTACTGCTGGCTTGTCAAATCACTGAAGAGGTTTCCAGAACACTGTTTAAAATAAAGTTTTTTAGCTTTGTGGTAGAAAATTATTTGAGCTCTTACTAGAGTGAGTGGTTCTGACAAAAGCCTACATTGGTGATAACATCTGGTCCATTAACAACTTAGGTAATTTCATTAAACAGACAGGTTAAATCATTTATCTGAGTCACGCAAAATTTCTTCAGCACACAGAAGGAAATAAAAGGAAAGAGTCTTTAGGATTCTGAAAGCTTATTCTGATTACTGTTTCCACATAAACATGATTTTTATTAGTTTATGAAGAAGTGCTGGACAAATGCTTTAAAAACAGTTTCAAGGTCATGGCAAGCAAAAGCTACAGACGTTTTATTATTAAAACCCAAATTTACTTGTAACAGGTAAGAACATAATTTAGTCAAAGACTAGATAGAGCTTTTGACCCAAAGAGACCTTATGCAAACTCCACAAGACACAGCCACTACATTTACTAACAGATCATCCTTGGGACTGCAGATTGCTGCTTGATACAAAGCAGGGAAGTCCTCATCTAATACTCACCTTCTACATTCCTCTTCTAGGGTTAATTGTTCTGTGCTAGAAAACAAGCTAATCCTTCTCATCTTTGTGTAGTCTGGGCAAAGCCACAACAAATTAATACATTTCTTTCAAGGTCAGACAAAAATCTGGCCTTAAGAAAGCTTTTGGAGTTAAGCTTCAGAGATTGCTATAAGCTAGGTAAGAGGCATTTCCTTAAAAAATGCTAATACAGTTCAGGATAGGGAGGGAGGGGGAAATGCATTGGTCTTTAAAAAAAACAAACAGATGCATGCAAACAAGGAAAAATTGAAATCACATTAGATGATGACCAAGTAACCTGGCAGACAGAATGTGAACAAAATGTTGCATTTCATTAATCTTTGAATTTAATACAGGAATTGTTTTGTTTTGTTTTCCATCAAAGGAAAAGATGAGATTGTAGTGTCACTGTATGTACCTGACACAGGTTAAAACCAGCAAAAAGAAAGGCAAGGCAGACCTGGGTGTCTCCTCCTTTCACCCCAGATCATCTGCACACCAAATGCATGATCACTTGTACAGTGCTCACATGCTCTGCTCAAGACACAAGTTGGTGACCAATAAATCTGCATTCAGCTCAGTGATTTCCTGAAGTCTATCATAAAGACAAGCCAGAACCATTTATATTTAGCATAATTAGAATGAAGAAGAATTGTAAGTTAATGCTTAGAGCAGCCCTTCAAGGGACAACCTCCATAACCCCTCCTAGGAGCTGTGAAGGGTTTATTCCCCTGTTTACATCTCAGGAGATGTGCAAAAGATGAGAAAGTTTATCCACGGTGAGCTGCACACTGTTGCAACTTGCCCAATTTCCCCATCATCCACAGAGTCAAATTTCCAGACTTCACAGGAAAGCTCATAACATCTAATTGTCTCCTGACTCCCTTCCTGGTCAGATCAGACTTTATGAAGTTTCTTTAATGTGTGCCAAGCAAAGACAGTATCTTCCCTGGGAAAAGCCAAAGGCAGCAGCTTGTCACAAACAAGGAGCACTCGTGGGTCACAGGTAGGGAAAAGCCACAGCCATGAAGTTCAATATGATTCTATAAATATTTATGAGGAGCAAATAAGTATTAATAAACTGAAAAGGTGAAAAAACAGTCCACTATCAGTCTAGATCAAGAAAACTGGGCCAGCAAGCACTTTCCCAGGCCACTTCCAGGGCTCAGCACAGGATAGGAACCACTCCAGGCAGGCAGACCAGACACAGATCCTGTTTTGGGGAAGCTCTAAGTGAAACCTCACTGAGGCAAACTGAGCTGTGCTGGCTGGCCTCAGGCAGAGCAGGGCTCAGCACACTGCATTTATTTAGTGTGGATGCTGGGTGCCAAGGGGCACATTGTCCTGCTGAAGCACAGTTCTGCACCACAGGAGCTGATGGCCAGCAGAGTTGCAAGAGCCACAGTGCAGCTGTCACAGTGCAGGTGTCAGATGAAACACACCACCCTGGGCTCTGGACACTCCAGCACAGAGTGCTGTGCCAGCACTGGGACCTGCCACATGCTGGCAGCTGCTGCAATCAAGCTCCCCATGCCTTCTGACTGACAGATAAGCAGGGCTGAAGAGACTCTCAGCCCTTTCCTGCTCTTTATTAGCTGCTATTTCTGCTATTTAAAGCCTTCTATTTCCAACATAAGGGCACCTCAACATCCCCTCTCTTAGGGCTTAAACAAGATTCCTTTTGAAACTTCATATGAATTCCCTCACAGACGCTGAGACTAAACATTTACCTTCATGAAAAAGTGTTGCTTCAGTGGTACGACTGGTGCCTGTTATATAAGGATAACATCTCCAATTTTACCACAACTAACAACAGGTTTAGAATACTTTCCAAATTTTATTATCTCACGAATAATTTTCCAGGGTAGAAGCAAGTGGTGTGCTGGGATCGCTGACCAGCAGAGGGAGATGGGATACTGTTGCCAAACAAAAATCCAAAATCCAGAATCTTTCAAAGGATGCCATGAAAACACAACCCAGATCCATTTTTTTCTTCTTCCTCCACTGATGATTACTAACTTATATTAAGGGAGGCAAGAAGTGAGCTCCTATTAATATTATTTATTATTGCATTATTTATTGTGTATTTTTAATATTATTAGAAACCTGAATTCAAATTACTGGTGAACTTTTTCAAGGCACCAGATCTTTTTTTTGGTGGGTGTTTCCTGTTTGTTTGTTTTTATATTAGGTGACACACTGCTGTGGATAGGAATGAAACAGACCCAGGAAAGACAAATATCCATTTGAGAGGATTCATGGACGCTGAATGTTTCAGAGCTGGGTTTTCAAAGTACGAACTGACAGAAAGTCCTGAGGTACTGGACAGTAAACAATTTATACATTAAAAATTAAAATACAAGGAACAGTTTAGAAGTTTTATTTGACCACCCTCATTGGGTTAATTCTCCACCATGTACTTATTCTGCTGTTTTAAACAAATGAAAAAAGCTATTCTATTCTTATATTCCCATACATGTTTGTGCACCAGCCACACCAACCAAACAATGACCATAATGTGTTTTGAAGAAACTGATGGTGGCACATTAACACAGGGTGCCAGATAAAGAACTAAAGAGAAATACTGAACAGAAGTATTTAAGAGACCACCTAACAGTGTAGTCCTGGTAAGCATTCAGATCTACCTTTTTAGTGTTCTCTTAAATAGTTTTGCAAAACCTGAATTGGAAGATAGTGCCCATGCTGGAAGTAGACTCCTGCTTTACAGTATTACGACTTTATGAATTGAAAGTAATGCAAGTGGATAAAGTGTAATAATGCAAAGTCAAAAAAATGCAGTTTAGAGGGAAAAAAATCTCCTCACCAGCAATACAAACTTAAGATTTGGTCCCTATTTATTGCATACAACAATCTGAATGAGCAACTCCAGACTTCCCTTCTACCACCAATGCTTTCAAATACCTGGAGAAGCAGACTAAGAATATGACTCCACGATCACAGACCAAGGCATTCCTTGCTCTCCTCTAGCTGTAATCCATGACAATTATTAGGAAAGCCAAATAAGAAAGGGATTTGGTGAAGTGCTGGTGGAAGTTCTTCCATTACCATGAAATTACCTGTTCTCCTTTTATGGTGAAAACTGACTCACTCACTGTCTGCTTCCCTGGGTGTTACCTCACTCTGGCTCACCACCTGGAGAGGAAATTCTCACTTCTTGACATTAATAGCATTTTCTCAACACAGCTCCAGCAATAAAAACTGGTATCTGGCATGATGTCATTCATTGACAGATCTGGAGATTCCAAAGGGAATCAACGGCCTGCCCCAAGGGCCTCAAGATTAACTGGTAAATTGAATAAAGAACAATCATCTCTCCGATTGCAATGGTGAGCAGGCTCAAGCCTTTGAGCCAGGTGAGCACACAGTGCAAGTTGTGGGTCATGCCCACTGCAGACCAACTCCCAGCACATCATCTCAGAGTGTGAGGAAAAAGTGTCTCCTGGAATGAAAAGGAGGCCAACAGTCTTTGAGAAGAGCTGAAAGAATGACAGTGAACCCCATCATCCTAAAGCTGATTTTTCAGGTCAAAGAGGTCTAAATTTTTTACTCAAGAGTTGACAGTCCTCCTCTCTTTCAGGCAGAAGAAAGGAAATACTGCAGAACTTTCCTCCCTCTAAGATGGTGAAAAAGTCAATGTAGATTTTTTACCTTTCAGACCATAGCACTCAATCCAGCATTATACACAATTATCTGATACACAAGATGGTTCTGTGAATGTTTTGGGACTGATATCTGATCATGGCTGCCTCTGACTTTCCCTCTGGAAAGCTAAGGTCTGAGTAGTACATTCCAGACCAAAATTACTAAATGGGCTTAGTTAAGTCAGAATTGGAGCATCTTTACAAGGCAAAACACACTGAAACAGCAAAAACCAAAGCAAGCAAAAAAAAATACCAATTGCAAAATCCAGGAAACAAAGAAAGCCACAGCTTTCTACCACACTGCAGAACAGATTAGTCTGTTTCTATAGCAGGCAGCTAATGCCTTCTTTTGGCAAACAAATTCTTCAGACAGAGCCAAGAGTCTAGCAGATGATTTACTGATTAAATGCAAAATGAGAAGCTGAAAACAAAAATTTTCTGGAGAATGCAATAATTTGCATAATTAAGCCATCCATTTGAGTCCTAAACTGTCTTATCAGTATAGCAGGAACAGGCTCATAGCACCTGGGTACTCTTTAGCTGTTGCACAGGGGTCTTACACCAAATGTCTTTGAAGTAGATTCAGGTAGCCATGAAGAAGCCAACACAAATCTGGGGTCATCTGAAATTTTTATTTTTAGATAGAGAATTCAACTGCAAACCAAAGTACATCCCCTCTTTCTGTTCTGCTAGGATGTTTTGCCCCAACTCCTCGAGCATAACAGGAAAGACAGTTGAAACAATATAGTTTTGTACAGTCAAAGCACAGCACAATGGCAGTACTTCTCTTCAAGAGATTAAATTTCATTTAACACTCAGGAAACACTCATTAAAAAAAAAAAAAAAGAAAAAGAACTGCAAGCAAAGGCAGACTGAAAGGAGAATACTCACTTGTAGCGTAGTGTCGAAAACAACAAGCTTAGAGCTTGTTGGAACAATGTCATAACACTTGTGTGACCTCATGAATCGCACATAAATGTCACTTTCCGATTCTTCAAGTGCTGTAAGTAAAAACATTATGTTGTTTTATTTAAGGAACCTTAAAAAAAAGAGTAGTATAAAAGCATGCCAAATCAACTGAACACCGCCAAAGGACAAACCTAAAGCAAAACTCAAATTCACTTTCCGATCTGGACAGACAGTCACAGGTTTGCACTTTGCATTTCAGACTCATCCTTCCTTTCAGATTAAATAAAACAAAGACAAAATGCATTGTTCCTCTTTGATGAGACAGGGTGTCTTTCCATACTAAAGACTTACATTCTTAAAAAAAAAATCTCTTTTTTTTTTCCTAACAGCAACCTACTGGAATATGCATCTCAACACTATTATATACAGAGGAAGACAGTTTGAAACTTAAACAGTGTTGGGCTTCACTACCTCAAGCTCTTTAAATTAATATTTCTTGGATCTTTACTGCTACCTGTTTGACTTCATACATAATTCTCTATTTTCTGAAGAGACAGCAGGCAAGTTCCTTAATCAGCTCCATTCTCTTCAGGCTACACAGAGCATCACAACTGCAACACTTTCTTTATAAAACCAGGATCCACGTGGCTGGAATGATTTTAGTGTTGCGTGTCTGTAGCAAGGACATGCAATCCCGCCCATATTACCTTAAATTTCCTTTGCATATGCTCAGATGCATGTGTATACAACCCCCAGATCTGCTCAGGTACATTAACTTTTTTCTTTTATAAGCAGTTTGGCTCTGCATTCCTTCCAGCAGGTACCTAAAACTTGGTCAAGGATAATCCCTCCATCAGAGATGTACCCTTCAGACCCGTAATAATTCCACATAAACTTAGACATATATTACACTTTTGAAGAGCACAATAAAAAAGACAAAAAATTAAAAAAACACCCTTGAAATACCAACTGATCATTATCTTGCTTTGGATAAATTATTTGACATTTTCACAAAATGGCTCTGCACAGCCTTTTTAGTCCAAATGCACAGAAGCAAAGCTGGATCTCCCCTACAAGTGGCTGCTCCAGGACCCAGCATCTTCTACACACTGAGCAAGACCTTCATTTCCTATTCCCATTTCTCATAAATAATTAAATAAATAATCAATAAGTCTGGTCTTTAGAAAGTTATGGCTGCTTCTACAATCCTAAGTGCAGTCCCAAGAGTCCTTATTTACTTCAACCTCAAGTTTGTAAACAATTAAGATACTATAGGTAGAAACGAGCATAGGAACCCCTCAAATTCCACCAGAACAGTAAAATCCACCATCCCTGGACGTGTTCAGAAAATGTGTGGATGTTGCACTTGGGGACATGGGATGGTAAACATGGTGTTAACAGTTGGCCTTGATGATCTTAAGAGGTTTTTTCCCAACCTAAATGATTCAGTGATTCTACAAACCACAAAACAACCAGCTGAAAAAAGTGAACACTCTTAGAGTACATCATGGCTCCACAGAGTCGTGCCAACTCACTAACAATTTTTAAATGTATCAGGATAAGCATAGTAACTGTGAGCCAGAACAATTCAATCAGGGGAGGCTGCTCATGGTAGCCACAACCAGGAACTCTTAGAGTGAAGGTGTGCTCATAAACCCTCCTCTCAATTACCACATTCCCACCCTCCAAACACAACTTCAACTGGACCTCAATAATCCCCACCCAGATGCAAAGGAATGGTTAAATGTTATCTCACCCTGTGCTGTCTTCCAGTTCAGGGGAGACACCACAAAGCAATCGCTTCCCTTTAATTTTAACTGGAAAGTTACAATTAAAAATATTCATAAGCATGAGATAGCCATCTGTGAGCACTGTTAACACCCCTGTAAACAGCTAGGAAACTCTAGCAGGATCTGGACAAGGATCCAATTGTCCAGTTGGAACTGAAGTTTATTTCTACAGAAGATCCTTACACTATAAATAAGTACAATGCACCACTTTATTAGTTACTAACTAGCTAATCATGCAAAACATCAGCAGCACTGACTTAATTCTCATGTCCTACATAACTCCATCAAGTGCCTGTTGGAAAGGATATTTAAAACCTTCCAAGACCTTCAGCTACCTGGGAATACTCAACAGCTGCCACAGCCCAATTCTTTGTACAGGTATTGTGTATTAGGTATAAATTATGTACATACACAGCTGTTCAGTGGAGAAAAAGTCTCCCAAACCTAAGGCTCAGCACTTCTCAGGGATGCACTCACACTCATCTTTCCTGCACAGCACAACTGCACAGGGCATAATCTTCTTCACAGTTTCTCTCCCCTGCCAGAGGACAAATTTCTTGCTTTGGGTTGTATCCAACCACCATTGTGCTGCAAATATAAGTGATCAAATAAGAACACCCTCACCTCCATGAGGATATTTCTACTTTATTACCTGACCACTTTCATTTTCCAGTCTTATTTGTTTTCCCAATAACTGCCCATTCATTCTGAAGCTTCTGCAGCACCTGCAAAGCAGTACTTCCTTCAGAAGGACACGGACAGATCCCTTCTGGCTTGACTTACAACCTCCCTTGGTCTCTGCACGTCATCTCTGAGCTGCACCCAAGATCATCTGCCCAATATGCAGGAGATATAAACACAGAACTGCCTCCAGCCAAACCTCAGCTCCCTACAGCTCATGATCTGGGAATCAGCTGGCTCACAGAGCAAATTCCCAGCAGAAGGCATCTGAATCTAGAGCAGGATTGGGGAGGAGAAGAATCCACTAATAAATAGTTGAATGTGTATTTCTGTGGAGGTGCTCACTCATGCAAGCTTATCACCTAACTCATTTGGAAGTCATTTTGCAAGTGGACATTGCCCATGTGCACCCCCTCTCCACAAGCCATAGGTGAAGGCAGAAATATCCAAATTCCCAGTGCTGTTTTCTGAGATTTTTAATAGAGAAGAAAGAGAAGTCACCTAGAAGGTTACAAATAAACCCTGTCAGACAGTTCAACACCTGACCTTGAGCACCTTGTCATACAGGCTTTTACAGAGTAAATTCTCTGTACTGGCATTTTATTTCATCCTACTGTTAGAGATCCTTTAAAGAGTAGAAGATCTATCTATTTGTATTTCTGCCATCCTGCTCCTCAGTCTTATTCACCAAAACAATTTTTACTTTCTTCCTTTGCCCCACCCTTCACCATAACAGGAGACGTGCTTTTGTTTTTTATTTCAGCCAGTAGTAGATGTTTTTTACAAGAGCATCATAGTTTTTTGGGTTTTTTTTTGACATTAATTATTCAACAATACTGACTCAGATATTGCAGTGGGACTCAGTACTAAGCATAACTGTCTATTCAGAGAGCTCTAAGGTAGAACTACCATCTGAATACTCATGCATGACACAAACTTCTGCAGCATTGCTGAAGCCATTTCCTCAGAGATCTACTGAACAGATGCCTTCAGTTCCACTCATACCTCTGCCACCATGCAGAGTGCTTTCATATTCTAGCTTTCCCCTCAGAAATTCAAGGCTTTCAAAAGCAGAAAAAAAGAGAAGAGGAAAAAGAAAAAAAAAATAAAATAAGAAGTGCCTGCAGATGGAGAATAGGAATATAATATCAACACTGATAGAAAAGCTTCCAAACACTGCAACATAAAAACCTATAGAATTTTTTTCAGATGTGTCTCTTGCAAGCCACAGGCTGCATTTCTGGGCTGTGCTCTTACTGGGCTGGTCAAACAAGATCCTAGGCCACATGTGCTTCCTCATTTCAGCAATACAACATCATGACCTTTCCTATTATATTTTCTGTTACAGCTGTATTATGCTCCTGGTATCCACTCATATTTCAAGTTCAGTCACTGGTTCCAGGAGTGTTTGAAAGAAAGACACAGGTTCCACAGAGGCTGGGGTCTCACCTTCTTTAAAGTGTCAAAACCACCACAACCATGCCACAGCAGGTCTCCATAGCACCCCTGTCCCCATGGTTGCATTGAGGGCTGGGACCTCTAGCAACTCTCAATAATTTTATGAACTCAAACTTATCAACCTAAACCTTCTTATTAACCTAAACAACTGTTAGTATAACTGACTTCTCAAAGTTTCATATGAAATTAATGGCAAATTTTTAAAGGCCCTTTAAAAAGTAGGGAAAAAACAGCAGAGAGCAGTATGTAAAATATACACTCAACTAACTGCCTAGCCTGGTGAACAGCTTGGAGAAAGACAGAAACCACAAATATACACAGTAATTACACCATTCCCCCTGATTTTTTAATAAGAGTCAGTATGGAAACTGTGCAACTTAAAGAGCTTAAGAGTTTTCTTACAGCAGCAGGAGCTGAGCTAAGCATTCCCAGCATTACTTTTCACCTTGACTACTACTGGCATAATCATCTCCCCTCAGCCAGATCCTATAGATAAAAGGAAATGGGGAAGTAGAAATGTAGTTTTGTGATGTTCTCACTTGTACTAAACAATCCAGTTAGGGGAAAACACATTTTATTTTCTGTTACTTCACACATACATATCTGCACTTCAGGGCACTCCAAGCCATACTCCTATTTTAAAAGTCACATGATGTGCTGAATATCACATTTCAGATGCCAGAGAATGAAAATATTAAAGACCAAAGATTTTTTCATTACAATGTTCACTATGGAACTGATCCAACAGCAATACATTAAGTAAAATTTATTAGTGTAATTATACTGATAAACTTTATTAAAAGGTGTTATGCCAAAGTACTCTCTACTATTCTTATATGTATATATAAACACATGCACATATTTATATATAGATATTTATATATCTCCTGCCCTTTCCTTATACTAGAAGCTACCCAGAACAATGACAGCATCCACAGCAAAGATCAGCTTAGCTGTGCCAAATGCTGCCAGAAGACACCAAGGTGAACAACCACTTCAGTAAGTCAGGACAAGTTATCCTCTCTCCCTCCTGCTACAGATAACTTTTGGCAGAGAATATCACAGGTAAAACACATCATTAACCTTGTAAATTGTTCTTTGACTGCGGTTTTATCTGAAAGCTGTCACCAAAACTTGCTTTAAAGTTTCTGATAACTCCTGGTCTGAATTTACTGAAGGAGTTCTTTAATATCCTTGAAAACCTCCCACACAGCTTTCACAGTGCTGGAGATTGTAGGAGTTCTAGTGTAAGTCACTAACATAACACAGATCTGGAAAAAAGCATTCACAGAGGATACAGTTCATCCACTCCAAGAGCAACAGTGACACTACTCAGAAGGAAGCATAAACTATTCCTCACCACCAGGCCCTGGAACACAGCTTTTAAGGGAAATAGAGGCATCTGAATGAAGCAGGGTTTCAGGAATAATGTTCTGGGAATCAAATGTCCAGGTAGGACTTTATCAGCATTCCTCAGCAGATGGACAGAGAGGAACAGATTCTGCAGAGGGATCCAGTATTCACTGTGTACAGGACATTGCTGTGACCATGAGCAAGAGCTTTACTTCAGCCTACCTTCTATAAGATAAATATGGCTAATTTATCAGATTTTTACCCAGGTTTGAATGCTTCACATATTAAAATGTACATGGTATATCCAGAGAAAAGCCTGAGAACAAAGGGGCTGGCAGAGAAACGCAAGAAACTGCAATTCTGCCACAGAATAACACAGTAAGGGGGCATGACTGCTCAGTCTGCTGAGCTGTCTGCTAAAGAGCCAAGAACACTGGAAACAGTGGACAAGAAACCAGACACCAGAAGCTGAATCAATGTCAGACTTGGTAGGAAGGGAATCCTAACATAGTTTAAGAAGCACGGGAGAAAAGAAGCAGTGTTGTGCTGTATCATTTGATTTCTGTTTAATCATGAGGAAACTTATCTAATAAAAAGGAAAAAAACACACCACCAAAATAACCACCCATGCCATCAGCCACGGGGTAAGACTAAGTGGTAACAAAAGACAGAAAAAGCAGGAAGAGATGGTCACAAGAAACCTACTCTATGTGGCAGGAGATAAATCACAGAACCAGAGAATATCCTTTCCTGAGTTGGAAGGGACCCACAAGGATCAGAGTCCAGCTCCTGGCTCTACACAGGATAACTCCAAAAGTTTTAGAACTTGCTTGACAAAACTTTGTTGCAGAGACGGCAGGCAAGACTAGCAATGTACTACTTATAATCATACAGGGGAAGAACCAAACAGGTTTACAGTCCAATATATAGGAAATAATAAGATGACAGTGATAGGAGTTGACAACTCCATCACAAGCTGAAAGGCTTTCAAATGCAAAGAACAGGAAGAAAGGATATAGAGACAGAAACAAGACTTTATTTTTCTTTCTGATAACTACAAAGACCTTTAAAATATCCTGGAAGACCACACATTGAAGTTACACAGTAGCATTATTCATGCAGCCACGGGCTATAGGATATGGATGTTGCAGATTGAACATTTCCCACCCTGATCTAAAGGAATGTGTGAGCTGGCAGATAAAGATTACAGCAAGTTTATAGATGTAAGAAACTCTGATACAAAGAAGTGATAGGGAATGTATCAAGAGATCAGTATCAGGAGCCTCTTCAGTGTTCCAAGATTAATTCAATTGCATATTACAGCACGGATATATGATGTGACAGAGGAAAAGGACTTTAAAAAGAAGTGTGAGCATGTAAGAACAACAACAGAATAAGTGAGCTCTCCCTTGCTAACTGCACCTCATCCTGCAAACAGGAAGAGGGTCTGGAGGCACAGAAAAGAAGAGATGAGAACAGGTACATGAAGAGATCAGTAACAGTGAACAGAGAAGGAAATGCAATGTCTTGTTGCTCAGGTCTTCAGAAAAAGGTTAATCTTTCTAATAACAGTAACAAGCTAAAAGAAACCAGAACACATCTTTAAGAACTATTTTCAGAATTGCTTCAGACACTTTCAAACATAACCTTCAGTCCTGTGTGCATCTACCTTTTTTTTTTGCACACATTTCAGTGTGTTTTCTGAATTCTAGAGCCAGTGCAACTGTTCAGTCACTTTGGATCACCAAGGTAATTGAGATGTTTTCTTCCCTTGTCACAAGGAGTTGCTTCATGCAGAGCCAGAAGGTTATTATGTGTGTAAACAGGAGTCACCCTAGCTAAAAGCAACCATGGCTGAACTCTGCAAGTTCATGCAGAAGATATACTACCAGTCTATAGGAAAGGCAAACAAATTCAAACCCAGTCAGATATTCCTAGGAGTGTACTGAAGCAAGTCATTAAAACCAGTGAATTTGTAAGCACCTGCAAAAGCAGCTCATCAAAAGCAAAGAAAAAAGTCAACATGGCTGTGTCAGGAACATCTCAGACTAATCAGTTTTTACCCAGAATAAAATGATCAACTGGATGAAAAAGAAGGGAGACACTAAATAAAAATAATATTAAAAAAAATGCAGTATGTTTGAGACACTAGCTTTAAAGCAAGCAGGGATATCACTGCATGAGGAAAAGACAGAGTCACCACATGGTAGCTGCCTAAAAGGCAACCCCAGCTGCAGCAGAACTAGTAATATGGTTTTTTTTAAGAGCTCACAAGACTGGATGACAACTGTGTGTTTTTAACAAGACACGGAATTCAGTTCAAAATCTTCCCCAAGCTGCAACATTTGCAAGGCCCACCTTATGCAAATCAGGTAGTGTAGAGTGGCATGCAAGCTCATACTGCAGGACTTTACATTTCTACAGCTCACTCTGGAAGTGTTTTTACCAGTAATTTGATACTTCCCATTACAACAGAGTATCAGGGGATCAAGACTTCATTTTATTCAACATTCTCTTTAGTGATCAAAACAGGAATAGACCACGCTTCAAAGAGCTTGCAGTAAGAGTTAGAAATTGTTGCAAGACTTAAAACTTTAGCATACCTTCAAACTGAATTTATAAGTGGTTTGGAGATAATACAATTTTTCAAAAAATACCAAAATCTGAAAGAAACATTCAACTGGAAGAGTGCAAGTTATGGAGTGACTAAATACCACCACTACTGAGAGAGAAATACCTTGTTATGAACTTAATTTGCTACAGCAGAAGGAGGAAAGAAAAGACAGTTTGCTTAAACAAAACAATAGGCAAACAAAAAAACCACCACAGGTGTTAGAGAGCCATTAATGCATTCCACAAGCTGGTTAGACAGGACAAAGCAACCTTATGACACTGTACAACCTCCTTCCTTAGAGGTCCTAAATGTGGAATGAGACAAGTGTCTTCAAAAGCACATGCTGCTTAGAACAAAATAGATCTTGACAATTCTTCAAAAAGTACATGTTTCTGGTTTGGAAGCTTAGATGCCTACATGTCATCAAATTCCAGCCCTAAGAATCTTAAGAGAAAACTGATACAAAAGAAAACTGATTCAAACAGTTGCTTGGAAGGATGAAAGAGTTGGATTATGTTGCAGTCTTACACTCACAGCACACCTCAAAATCCCGCACTTTTTTTTCCTCATTATTTGTTCCTTTTGTCCCTCATTATTGGTGTTAGTAAGTCCCAGCAACTGGGCTGAGAAGTTAACACTTCCAGGGGCAGTGTGGATAAGCAAATGATTATTGTGAGATTTGGGAGAGACAAAAAAAAGTGATAGGCAGCTTAAGAAACTCCACATTCCAGAGCTAATCATAGTAACTCTGAAGTTCCCTGTCCAGGCAGGCAGAGAAACTTATTTGTGTACAAGCAAGAGCTGCCCTGTTTAGGAACTAACTGGTATACAGTAAACTGGTAAACAGTATCGTAAGTCCAACCGAGTCCTTTCAAAAAATACTTTTGAAACAGCTCAGTATCTCTTAAATCAACTGTTGGTCAAAGGTTTGTACTTTGAGAAAAGCATCACTGTGGTTTTGTGAATAAAGGTAGCAACTTCAGCCTGCAACCTTAGCGCTTCTAGGATTTTCACCACAACAAAGAATAAGCTGACCTGAAGAATTTTCTAAAACATGTTCAAGATTTCCCTTGACAACAGGCACTATGATTTTTCGTTAAGCATCCCAAACAAAGATCTAAATTAAGATGTCGCCTGTCTGGAATGTGGGCCTGCTCTTCAAGATTGAGAGACACGAAATGCAACAAACTAAAAATGGTATTAAACTTCTGAATATTAATATCAGCAAACACTCTGTGCAGAGTTGGATTCAAGGGAAGTTTAAGGTATGTGATTAATGAGAGAATAAACCAGCCTGTATCTCTGCTGCAAGATTAGTAAACAATTTGAATTTCTGCTGTATCTTTAAAACAAGCCCAAGTCCTATTAGTTACACAGTTTGTACAAACTTTTAGAAAAGAAACAGCCATTTAAGCATTCTAGGAATTAGTTTAAGATCAAACCTAAACATGCAGCTTAACCAAAGCATTAGTCACACAACAAGCATTTTCAAAATGAGCACATAGCATCTTCACAAGCTGCAGCCATATCCCTACTGAACAAGGCAGATATTTAATCTGAAGGCAATCTTCCACTGAAGACTAAACTCGAAGTATCAATACTTTAAGGGAGAAATATTTCAAGTCTTCAGCCATAAGAACTCTGGACTGTGTTTGCTGGAGAAACAGTTTTGTGAGGTCTAATAAATTGCTGGTCTCAAATCCTGAATAATTACTTACATCTTAAGTTGAAGCTTTTAATAATTTGGTATTTACATTTTCATTTTTCTCTAGTTTGTCCTTGCACATTTCTTCTCCTTCCCTACCTATGCGTGACAACACCTTCTAAACACCTATTACTGGCATTTCTTATACAGATTTATGAACCTGCATGCACACTTTAATAGACTATCAAGTGTTCTGTTCCCATATATCACTAAGGAGATTTACCTACAGCAGGTGTAGCTTGAAGCCACACAGAAAAAGAACCAACAGCTCCATAACTCAAGCAGGTGACATCCAACACACATTCAATGTATGTGGAAACAATTTTCTGGAACCCATTTTACAGGTTTTATTGATCCCTTCTCTATACCACAGATAAACTGCAACTCTTCCCAAAGCTGATCTTCCCCTGAGCTGACTTGATGTCTACACAGAGTAGCACTGGAGTTTTTGAGGGGTTCTTTTTGCCTTACTTTTTTTTAGGAACTGACTCAAAATTATACAGGAGAAATTCAAGCAAGACTGTGGCAGGAGAGATCTATGCAACTGCTTGTGTAGAGCAGAGCATTCACCTTCTGCACTCTGGCATTCACAAACTTCTGCCAAAGGCAGCCACACAATCCCTTCCCCTGAGCAATCCCACTCCATCCTGCACTGAGTCAAAGCATTGAAGTCTCTCCTACAGTAACTATGCTGGAAGTTAGAATACTGTTACAAAGCTCTTATAGGAAGAGTTTATATCCATTTATTCTTGTGCCAATGTTGTTCTTCATTTAATTTCCTTCCGTGGTGTTTACCCCCTTCCTGCCCCTTAAAGGATGTTTTCATGCATACATGTGCGTTATCACATCCCTTCTCTTGGTTTTCCTTTTACTGAGTTAAAGGAGCTTTCCTTATGGTTTCCTCAAAAATGGCCTTTTTTTAAACCCATCTCAGTTTGCTCCCTTCTCCAGTAGTTCAGACATCTTTTTTCTCTCTGAATTTACATCAGCAGAAATTCAAAACAAGCATCAGAAAAGAATGCCACAGTGTAAGGGACTGGTAGGAAAAAAAAACCCTTTTTAATTCTGTTTCTTAAAACACCCAGTGTCAGAATGAAATACTCTGTCACAATACAAAGAGAAAAGCAAAATAATATAATAATACTGTAAAAAAAAAAAACCCAAACAAACAAAACCCCCAACACAATTCATAAAACACCCTTAAAAGACAAAAAGAAAATCCCATCACAAGTAAAACCAGTGGTCTATAGCACAGGAAAATTGCTTTTAGACAAAATGTAGAAGTGCCATTAACTTCTGCCACAGTCAAAATTGGTAAAATCACCCAACTGGTTCAATGAAACAGTAAAATCCATAAAAAATTCAGGAGAGGAGGAAAGAACTTAAAACCAAGTTAGACTTACTCAAACAGTATTCAGTACATCTTGAAGATATCCAAAACATACTCAAAAACCTTTTAGATGTAGTCCACTCTTAGAAGGACAGGTTATTTAAGCTTTCTAAAGTTCCATCTAGATGCCAAGCTGGATGCCCAAAAGACAATTTCAACTTTGCTCTAAGATAGTTAGGCTTGTATTAAACTGCTTTGGATTTATGTTAATCCCAGCCATTAGTGCAACCCTTCCACAGAAGGATTTTCCCCTGAATTGTCAGATTTTCTGTTTGTCAGTCTTCTTTACTCACAGAAGAGCCACAATAGCCACCCAAGGCAGTCTCAGTATGGAGAAGAATATTTTGTCTCAAGATACAAGAACTGTTCCAAAAAACAATGCCACCAGCTCCTGTATTTATTCTGGAAATGCTGCATTTCTTAACATGTTTCAGACTTAACTACTTTCCCAAACCCATGCAATGCGAATAAAGTTGTACATTCTGGAAGCTAAAATATTCAAATCAACAAAGTACCTGCAGACAGATTGTTGCAACCCGAAGATCAAGCTCCTAACCAACAGCAGACCTGGTGTCAGTGTCATGACTTCAGGCTCCAAATGCTGCCATCATGCACCCTCAAGTTATCAAAACCACAGTGCACATTATGAGAAGTCCTATCTTACAGAACACCCACATCTGCTGCAGATGATTAATAAGCAGAAACATTTATGATTGTTTAGCAACAGTTAGATCGAGCCAACTGATGCAAATATTCTGCTGTCATTCCTGTCACACTGGCATTATTTCAGTTTGAACCAAGTCATCTCCACACAGAACTATGCCCCAAGGCAGTAAGATTTCCAAGAGCACTGACTTGATCAGCCGAATTTAGAGGGTATCAATCCACCAAGACAGTTATCCTGTTTCGTCTGTACTGTCCTGTCTATGTCTGTGCAGGGTATTAAAGAAGTCTATTGGACAGAACACTGGAGACCACCCTCTCAGGAAGTTTCTTTAAGGAAGGACTCTGTAGTCACCCTCCTCCATCCTGGTGATGCTCAGCAAAGCAGGCACAGACAAGTAACAAACAGCATTCTGGAGTCACCTACAAGGCCACACTGACACTGCTGCATATTCCAGGTCTATCCTTGCTCAAGCACAAGACACTGTGAACTCAATACCTCTTAAGCAAGAAATTGAGATGACATTGGCCAAAGTCTTCGACGACCTGTCAAGCAGTTGTTCACTAGCTGTGACAGCCCCACTATCAAACCAAGCAGCTTCTGGACCAGGGAAGTTCTGCAGGGAAGCTCTTCACAGAGCTGAGCTGTCCCTCATCTGGTGCACACAGGAGCGGCAGCACCAGCAGAAGCAGCTGGTAAATGTGACTGTAAATCAGTCCTTGTCCAGCAGACATTAACACATGTGCACAACCTGAAGCAGCAATGTCATTCACATGTAGGACACCACCTCTTTGTCCCAGTATTTCTCAGGGGTTTCACTTGGAAGATAATGTCTGCAAATCACACAGGTGCAACACTGGGCAGGACACAATGGGCCCCAACACTTCCTGTAAAACTGTTCTCAGCTCCCAGCAGCTTTGCCAAAGCAATTACATGGAATCACTGCCATGGTAAGCATTTTCTAGGAAGTCTCAGACACTTGTTTCCATAAACAAGTTAGGGAAAATACATGTTTTGATCACATTAAAATTTTATGAAAGCTCTCTCATCAAGAAGCTCTTGCATCCCTCAAGACCCAAGGCAGAGTTTTGAAGCATATCCTGTGTATCTTTTGCTGTACTAAAACATCACTTCCCAGATGGGCAAAGCTTAAAAATTTTTGCTTCCTGAGAGACTGCAAACTTTACCTGCTAAATGGGTTATTTCCTAGTCAAGAGAGAGTAGGGCTTTGCTTACTGTAAGGCTAAATATCATGTTAAGAATAAGACAGATGTATCTTCAGCAGGAGTAGGAAAACAGAACTGTTTGGGCTGACATGAACCCCTTGCAATACTTGCACAAGATAAAGACTCGTGTGTGGATCACAGGAACAACCTTCACTAAAGACAACAAAACTTCCAACAGCTTCTCTTGCACTGCTCAATGAAGTTTTATACTTTTAATTATGTATCACTTTATCCATAATTTCCATCTTTAAAATATGAGGATGGAAGTTTCCTGGAGGAAAAAAAATCATGTATGGCGTTCCTACATAGCCAACTGGAAGGCAAAGGACAAGGGTGCCTAAGACAGTGTAACACTCAATCATGATTTCTTGCATAAACTAATAAAGCTGACATCTGAATACTCCAGATATGTTGTTTTTTAACAACTTTGGAAAGTACATCTTAGGAAAGATTGTATGAAATCTGTCAGTAACAATTATCATCTCTGCTTAACAACTTCTTACTATGTTCACTCAGGATTCTAAACTATGTAAAATTTATTACAAAACATCCCCTTATCACTATCACCATGTCCCCAGGTATCTCAAAACACATCTCGTGGGCAAAATACCATTCCTATGTGCCAGAGAGCATCAGCTTTAACAATCACATAATGAATGTTTATTAGAAATTAATTACAGTTGCAAAATAGTGGCTTAACTTTACCACCTCCTAACCCAAGCACTTGATCCTTCAGTCTTAAGAAGGAAACAAAACCTAACCTGCCTATTAACATGCATTTTATTACAAGCTTCTTTTAATTATTTTTGGCTCCAGAGTGACATCTGTTTTCATACCTTGATTCAGATATTCACTTGCCAGCAGGAGGCTGGCAGGCAGGAAGAGCTCAATAAACTACTTTTAATAAGACACAGTAAGAAAACCCGCAGAGCAGGGAAGGAATGACCCCAGACACAACAGCAGTGGAGATGCAATTACTGGAGAAAGTCTATTTCAGGAGACAGCCAGAAAGGAGCAGGTAACCGAAGAGATGCATGATTTAGGGAGAGTGAGATGAAGGCCAGAGCATCACTAGGAGAGATTCCACTGTAATGCAAAATGTTTATCCAATGTCTAAATGCAGCTTTGTGCAACAATCCAGAGAAGTAGAGCATTCAAGAGGGAGCACATCGGTCGCATGACGCTGATGCTACAACTGCTGCACACACTCTGCAGAATTCCCCTTTTCCAGACTAGGAATTGAGCACAGACTCATCAGAACCCTGCAATTAAATGAATTCAGTCTGCAGAAAGCACTTCCAAAAGGGGCTTGGAGATGCTACAGAAAAGGAGTTAATTCTGCTTTCAGCAGCTACTACTTCATTACTCAAGGTGAGCAGAAGGAAAAGATTAACACGGATGAGAGACAACATTGCAACAAAACTGGTTTCCAAAATAACATGCTAAAACTATACCCACTGAATCAATACACCTGACAGACATCCATTTGTTACTCTAACCTAGTTTCTCTTCTCAGAGCACAGGTAGATGCTGGAACACAACCATTTATGGAATTCCAGCTTAACAAAATAAAGCTTGTAAGTGTAAATCATTAACTAAAGTCCTTTTTCATATTAGATCTTCAGAATAATTTCTTTGTGTCCTTTTCCAAGCTCATCATAATCATCCATAGAAGAAAACCCAGAACCACTCTTGACACTGATCAGAAGTCGAAATATTCTTACTACAGAAACATTATTGCACATACACTTGAGCTGAAGAAGAAAACCCATGTGCATGAAGATAACCAGTTTTTGATCATTTATTACATTCATGAGATGACTCTCAGTACTGTATTTCAGGCTACAATGAAAAACTCCACACCCATCAACAGGTAGCTCTCTCCCTTTTTGAGGAAAAGTAGGCAGGTCATTCCCACTCAAGGAATACTGAAAAGGATGAGGTCAGAATATTTTACTTGAAGTTTTCTGTTTATTTTTAAGCTGAAGAACCCTTCAGTTAAAGAGACTCTGGACTTCTTACATGGGAGTTTTTCCTTTCCTACTCTGACTGCTGCTTGGAGAAAGGTCCTTTAGGGAGACCTAAAAAAAATATCCCTGGCCTATCCAGTCCTTCTCCTCTGTGCACATATTGAGCCTGTTTGAGCCGTGGTGCACTGGTGCTGTTTAACATCATCTCACTCACATTCAGACTTACATATCACCAAAGCAACATTATGAAGCCAGTCCTAGACAGAAGTAGTGACCCACCAGTAAGAAGTTACCCTGCTCCTAGAGAGTTCAGCCAGATATATGAAGATGTTTCAGGCTAAAAACATGACCTGCACTCCTCCCTGCAACAACAGCATCCTATCTAACACTGTCCATGTTAATTAGGTATTAAATAGCTTAAACACATTCTTTTTACATAATAAAAATTAAAATTGCTCTTCAGTTTACACCACTTTTTATTTAGAAGTCACACCATGAGGCCAGACTCTGCATACTTCATTACAGTACTACATAGACCATAAATCTTGCTAGCACCATTTTCTTCAATTTCACTCTCTTAATTAGAATCCAAATTAAATGAATGCCTTCTGTGCTTTCACATTCTCATTTGTGTAACCTTCGAGGAGAGGGACTAACAAATCCACATACTGGATGGCATTCAGCACACACATTGAGCCTCATTTTTCAGCTCTTTTTATTAAGTTAGAACTGCAGCATAATTTGATACACAAGATAGTTAGCAACTGTTGATGGATACAGAACTGGAAAGCTCACAAGAGCTCTACTCAAAAGTAGAGGCAGTCAGGAAAGTAGTTCCAGAACAAGTTTCAAATTTCTCATTCAACTCGCAATTTTAAATGTCAGGAGAGAAACTTAAAGTTTGACAAAAGATCATCAGTTACAGTTTGGCTACAGACACTTAATGAAAGTTTATCAAGATTTCAGAGGTGTTTCTTAACTTCTGAGAACTTACCACTTGCAATCCAACAACAAAGTGAACATTTCTAATGTCTTTTACTCTCCCACCCCCAATATTAGCACAAATACAACGACAGCAACCAGTGCAAAAATTTAGGTCATAAAGCAGGTACTGCAACTAAGCTGCCGCATTTCCAGCTGCATCTCAATTCTCAATGATACTTTCTCTGGGCAGCAGGTTTTGGTCTGACTCTCACTTTTACTCACACCCTAGGTTCTGAATACAGCATCCTACACCTTTACACTTGGCCTGAAAATTAGGCCTAAAGCCAGGTTCTCATTTAGTCTGAAAGGCTAATAAGGTGATTGCTCCTTTCAAAACCCACACCCTACTTTAAACTGGCCAGAGGCTTGCTATTAGACATGATCTTTTGACAGGCCTCTGAACTGCTCTCACCCACCCAGCTTGGGCATCCACAAAGCCTGAAATTTAGACCTAAAAGAGAGACAAAGCAAAACAGAAGCCTGAAAATCAGAAAAAAAATTAAACCACTAAACTTTTTAAAGAATTCAGATTCTTTTACTGCAGAGTTTTAGAAGACATACAGATCTTCACCCTTATCAAGTGTCTCCACATAACTCCACGTTACACTCTTAAAAGCGCAAAGGTGTTTGAAAACTGAAGGTTTATTGTTTCAGATTTTTTTTTAATCTAGAGATCCTTTCCAGATACCTAAATTTGTAAGATGTTTAAAACAGATTTTAAAATGGCTTAACTATTAATGATTCAGCAGGTTTTAGGAACTTGTATCTCACAGTAGCAAGCTTTATGGAAAAATAAATAGGTAAATCGGTAACTTTCTACCTCTCCATAAGCACAATATGAATACCTAACTAAAAATAGTTACACAGTGTGAAAAAAACCAAAACCCTACAAGTTAGCAACAGATCCCCTGCACCAAATACTCACACTTAAGCATGTTCAAGATGCACAAAGGCACGACTGCATTTCATTGCAATTCAAACTCTGCCTGGACTAAAAAAAAAAAAAAAAAAAAAAAAGAAAAAAAGAAAGAAAGAAGGCAGCTCAAAGAATGCAATTGTTTAGAGCTTCCTTTTCTCACACACAGAAAGATTAAAATAAAAGGTGTTACTTTTCCAGACCAGTCCCACAACTGTAGGCAAAATGCTAGTAACCAAGAAGCTGCCTTATTAGCATACCAGCTTAGATATATCTTCTCACAGAATGACTCAGCCTGCTATTTTCAAAGTTTTCCTTAAATATTTGTCCTACATTTTACAATAAGAGTTACCAACTACAGAAAACACATCCCATGAAGTCTTAGCCACTTCACAATGCCGAGCACAGAGATTAAGCCATCCGTCCACATTTGCATCCACTAAGCTAATCCTTTCTGAAAATGAAAGCTCGAGATATTCAGCACGGATCTTTCAGAGGTGGAGTGGCTGCTTGGTGCAAGTTAGAGAAAAAAAGCATCCATGCTTTCCCACAACACGGTTTAGTGCCTGCAAGAGGGAAAAACTTGCCAGGAGTTGCCCTGTGAAAGCACAGCACACTCTGTCAGAACTGCAGCTCTTCAGAGCACAGCAAAGAACAACCACAGAGCGCAGCCACATAAGGAAAATTCAGTGTACAGCTGCCGCTTTGAACAGATGTATGTGCTGCCATAAGGAGTGGAAGCTTTAGTTGAAAGAGCTTTCCATCACTGCTCTCAAAGTCTATATTTGGTATCGCAGACGTATTCGAGGAGAACGGGTGTTTTACGGGGAGAAGGAGGAGGAGGAGGAGGGGGTGCCATTCTGCGCTCCCCCGGAGCGGGACCCGGCCGGCGGCAGCCGCGGGTCGGGCACGGCCCGGCGGCGGCACCGGCACAAAAGCGCCGCAGCGGGAACGGCACCGGGACAAAAGCACCGCAGCGGGATCGGGCTGGCCCCGCGGCCGCCGAGGCTGCGACCCGCCCCGCAAGGACACGGCCCGGGCACGGCGCATCCCCCGCTCCCCGCCGGGGATCCCCCGCTCCCCCGCCCCCGCGCGGACCCCGCCGGCCGCGTGGGTGTCCCCGACCCGCCCCCGGCCCCCCGCTGCTGCCGTGGATTTTTACCTTCATCTTCGAGCTCTAGTTTCTCCAGCATCCCTTCGGAGGCGGCCGGGAGCTGCAAGGGAGCCGGAGCCGCTGCCGCCGCCTGCGGGAGGGAAGAGAGGAGAAGCAGATGAGCATCCAGGCGCGGACTCACCGGCCCCGCGGCGGCATCGGGCGGGGAGTGGCGGCGCGGAGCGGGCGGAGAGGAGGGAAGGCGGGACGCCGGCAGCTGCCCCTCGGCCTCCGCACACGCTGCCGCTCGCACACACCGCGGGGGGAGGAACCGGGGGGAGGAACCGAGGTTCGCCCTCCCTCAGCCCGTGAAGCCCCGGGCTCCCCCCGGGCTCCCCGGCCGTGCCTCCTGCGGGCGCCGCCTCTTCCCCGCTCGGCGGGAGCGGCTCCCCGGGCGCCCGTTCGCAGGACGGCGCTTCCCGCCACGCCTCGCCGCTCCCCCCTCCCCCCGGCGGAGCGGTTGGTACGTTCCGTTTTGCTGCAGTCGAGCCTGTTGGTCAGCGGCGGGAGGGGGAGGGAGCTACCACTTCCGCGCGGAAAAGGGAGGAGGAGGGGGGAAGGTTTAGTGCCCTAAGAGCTCTGCCGGGGCAGCTGCTTCTTGCAGCCCGTTCCGCAGCCTCGGTTGTTCTCCGGGCTGCCCTGGACTAGAGCAGTCCGACTGAAGGTGGAGCGGGGGAAACCCTCCTCTCCCCCCGCCAGCGGCAGTTGGTACGCTCCCGCGCGTTCACCTGCGAGGCAGCGGCGGGGAAGCGGACGGTTCCACTGCCCCCCGGGGGGGGGTGTAAGGGTGTTGAGGGGGTTTCCCCTGTGCGTGACGGGAGCTCCCGCAGTGCGCCGAGCCGCTGTCCCGGCCCTGGGGTGCCCTTTACCCCGGGATCCCCGGGTATCCTGGGTACCGCCATCCCGGGGTGCCCTCTATCCCGGGATACCCTCTCTGTCCCGGGGTGTCCCCGGTCAGGATACCCGCTCTATCTCGGGATGTTTTTTTATGTCGGGATACCCCCTCTATCCGGGGGTATCCGCCATTCCAGGGTGCCCTCGATCCCCGGCTGGTCCCTATTTCGGGGTTCCCGCTCTGTCGCGAGGTGCCCGCTATGCCGGGGTACCCGCTCTGGGCACGGGCGCGCTCGTTTCCATTAAAAACAATTGCAGACGAAGTTGCAATTCAAGGTTAGCCCGAATGCCGGCGTCTCCCGGGTGAGCGGCGCGGCTCTGCCCTCCCAAAGCCGCCCCGGCAGCAGCGGCTGAAGGACGGGCTTCACACCACGGGAGGATTCCGTTTACCAAGAATGGGATTTACTGCGCCCAAATCTGCATCAGAGCCACTAAGCCAGGCAGGAGCAGAAGCGAGGGAAAAAAGGAAATATTCCAAATAGATTCGTCATTTACATTTATTTTGACAGTGAGGTGTGTTAAGCTTTAGCTGGGCTTCCTGAACTGAAATGAGCAGGTCCCCGCTGGCTGCTTAGGAAGCTCAGCAGGACCAGTTCAGACACGGATGCTGTGGAAGGGGATAAACAGATTATTTCTTTGGCAATGGCAGCAGATCCTGTGGGCAGACACACATGGATGGTGCTCCAAAGGAGTCACAGGAATCATCAAGGAACATTTTAAACCTACTGGTCCCAGGGGGAAGCTCAGGCTTCAAAAGTTCAGTTTCTTCCTTCAAGGAGGGAAGGTTGATTAGACCTAGCATAGCACAGTAATGTGCATAAAATGTAGGGAAATATGAAAGATAATGAGAATAAAACTATGACGGGGGAGAGAGCCAAAATTTATGGGAAAACAGAAAGCTGCCTTGTAATTTCTCAAGTCCAGTGAAGCTTCAAGAAAGGAAACAAACTGCTGGTGACAGCTTTTTTATTTTCCCGAGCTCTCTCATTCTAAGGACACTTTTAAGGATATATGAGGAAGTTAACAATAGCCAGTTCTTTACTGTGAAGGTCCTTTGAAAAGAAAATTCTAAAATATTTCATTCATAGGTTTATTTTTAAGATGCTTCTAGGATTTCAGTAAATAACTGACCAATCACACAAGATACCAAAGCAGTCCATATTCATTTATAATATCTTCAGCCTACTAATCAAAATGCTTTGGAAGCTTTTAATTACTTCTGGGAGCTAGCTTTAAAAGCTCTAAATTATTTATCTTCCTTATCATGTACCTTGATACTGATAAGAGTTTTTAACATGTTTTCCTAATCAAAGGAAGAGAAGATGATATTATCTGATTGGAAATAACTGCCATGATTTTGTTTCTTTTTATTTTAATTTACTCCCCATAATGATGTAGTAAGCACTAGCCACGAGGAACTACAGCTCCGAGGTTGTAGCTGGAAGTGACACTGAGACTTGAAAGGTGTGCCTTGAATTTCACTGCTACAGAACACGAGATGTTTATAAGAAGTCAGTTAAGTCTATTTCCTGCTACACTGTGCTGCGAACCTCAGAGCTTGCTGCAAGATCAGGGTTTTACAGTGGCACAACCTACGTCCAGACCAAGAGTACTGTGAGAAACTCAGGATAATAAAAAGGCAGTAATTTAATATAAAACAGAGATTTGTAATGGAAACATGTGCCATTCACACTGCTCAAAAAAGAAGCCCAGAGGAAAAGGAAATGGAGAACCAAAGAGTGAAACCCCATCCTTCAATGTGCCTGCAGTCTCACGATTTGTTTAAACCAATTTTTGGAACAAGTTGCTGATCATGGCGTTCCTTTTGCTCCTCGCTTTGCATTCTGGCTCCTTTTGGCTTGTAGCAACACAGTGAGTCAGAACAGGAAACTGATGCAGCTGAAAACCAAAGGGACTAAAAGAAAAGATTGGGTTGTATCCAGATCAGCTCCTGATCCAACTCACTGTTTAGTTGTATCAGCACTGGCACACTGTTCAAGGCAGGAGTGACAGTGGGACCACACCTTCTGGGAACAACCCACTCTTAAGTCAGCCTAAATCATGGGCAAAACACTGTCCAGATCATTATGGACAGGATTAGACAAATTAAAAGACATTTTAAACAGTATTGTCTCTCTACAAACTCCTTTTGTCATTTTACAGAAAGATTACTGGCTACAGATAAAGAAAAAATATTTCTTGAAAAGGAGCTGTAATTTCCAGTGGGGTGATATTAAATCTTGTAACATTTCCTACCTGATTTTTTGTGACTATTTGTTCTACTGCCACAGAAGTTTTTCTTCTTTCACAGAAGGTTTCCCTTAATGATAACCAAGGGATTTATCCAAGTTAAGCTTCAAAATTTGCTCTCAGAGTGTGTCAGGTAACCCAGTTTAACTGTTTGAGACACCCACTCTGACAGTACACACTTGTATCCTAAATATTGCCAGGCAACATAAATGCTAGAGAGAAAAGTTTAGAAGAGAAATATGTGCAAACCCCAAACTGCCTGAATACATTTCTTCTTTGCCACATTTTTACAGGAATGTTACTGATGCAAAAAAACACGGAGCTACAACACGACCTTAATAGGTAGTGGCATCAATCTTTGTAGACATGAAGTAAAACAATTTGTGGTTGATACAACAGCAAAAGTCACAAAAGGTAGATGTAAACAAAAGAGATTTTAGGATTTCTGGGAAGGCTGGAATGTAAATTTTAATAGGTAACTGCTTACTTTGGCTGTTTTCTTTAGCTTCCTAGGGTAAAGGGAGTGAGGAGTGACTAATACTCTGTGGAAGTAAAATCAGTCCTGTAAATTATAGATGCACTTAATAATTAATACATTAAAGCTTATCTGATAATCTATGTTTCTTTTTCTCTGATAATCTAGGAGTCCTTTCAGTCCTGTGTCGTACTGAAGGAATCCCATCCTTCTCAAATGAACATGCTAAGTATTTAAGTTACAGGAATGGTTAAGAGATGTGAACAACAATTAACATCAGCAGAAGATCATTTTCTATATAGTCTCCTGCCATCTTGCCTTACACTCTTTGGTGTAAGTTTGATTCCAAGATGTGTAAGAGAACAACTACCCCCATTTTAAGCAGATATAGGAAAGAAGGATCATCAGCAAGGTGTGCAACCAAAGCCAAAGCACTCTGAGCCCCTCTAACGAGAGGCTGGAAGTGCTGTGGGCAGCAGATGCAGTGTGAGTTCACTGGACTTCTGACATTCTCTTGCCTGCCATGCACATGAGCAAACCAGATTGTCTGGCTGGAACGACTGCTAAAGGTCACAACAACATTCTCAAGGAAGGTACTAAGATTTCTTTACCTAACTGGAAGGGTTTAAGAGAGGGTTCCACAGAGGTCTGTGTTCTGTCTAACATCATTCAGTGTTTCCACTGATGATTCAATGAAGAAATGAATAACCTGACCACATTTTAAAATGACTCAAAGTGACTCAATGGTAAAAGAAGCTGCTCTTTTAGGGACAGCCCTAGAACTTAAAATAATTTTGAGAATTGCTCCAGTGCTTTGAAAAACAGGATGCACTTTGATATGGGTAAGCAGAGTGTGTTATACAATAATCAAATGCAAAAATAAAATGGGAAAGGATTGACTTCCAGCAGTCATGCAAGGAAAAGACCTGAGAGTGAAACTAAATGTGACACTACAATGTCAGTTTCTTGGAAATTATAAAAAAAAAATCACACTATTTACAAATGTGTTATAGGTAAGACATGGAGCATCTGTGCTACACATTCCCTGGTTAGATGCCAGCTGGGATACTGCATTCAGTTTTAGGGATTAAACTCAAGAATGAACTAAAAGAGTCTTAAAAAAAGGAACAGCAATAATCTACACGTTCAGAAAACATGACCTGTAAAGAAGAACTTGAAAACTTCCTAGTTTCTTCATCAACAAAGGGAAAAAAACCAAACAAAAAACCCCACAAAAAACCCCACAAAAACAACACCCCAAATAAAAAACCAAATCAAACAAAAAACAACCCCCCAAAACCCAAACAAACAAACCCCTCCAAAAAACCACAACACCAGAAAAAGAAGACTGAAGGAAAATATCTCAACAGTCTCCAAACATGATGCGTTTTGGAAGAAGAAAAGTGACGAAAAATCTTCTGGGCCCACTGGTTATGGGATAAGAAGTTATCTACTTAGCATTTAGTAAAGAATTCTTAGTAGGCTGGACTTTGGAAGAACTTTCTGAGTGTAACAGAAGTGAAGCACAAGCACATTTAGCTGAAAAAAACCTCTAGAATCTCCCATCACAGGAGGTTTTTAGCAACAGATTAAAACCCCCATTTATTCATTGTTATTTCCATATAGTTGACTTTGTTGATTGGGGAAAATGAACTTTTAATGTCCCTTCCAGGCTTGTTTTTTTTTAGTTTCTATTTTTGTCCAATCTTTAGAAAAAATATATATAGTCTTAGTATGGTAATTCAATGAGAACTCTTTATATGTATGTTATGTACAAAACCCAGTTTACTAACCATCTATACAAATGTAAATTTTCTTTCACCCCTTCCTTCAGCCTTAATTCTGAAATAGAAATATTATTGAGTATTAATAAAGATTACATATCAATCTTTGGTGACTGGATAGGAATAGAAAGAACAACCTAAAAAGAAATCCTGCTGCAAATCACAAGTGTGTGTGGAGTAGACTTACTCAGGCATTGCAACAAAAATGTTACCTGTGTTTTATTTAGAAATAGGCATTTCCAGGTAAATTCAAGGCTGCCTTTCTCTTTCCTATTGGCTTAACATGGATATGCTGGGATGCCACCTGCACAGCTCAGCAGTAAAACTGAATGCCCTTCCTGGAACTTCAGGAAAAAAAAAAAAAGAAAAAAAAAAATAGAAAAAAGAAAAAGGCTACTTACCTTATAAAACCTAATGGATTGAAGAGCAACAGGAGGAATTCCCATCTAAATGCAAATCAAGGCAAAGCCATTTTGAATGCAAAACTAAACTACAAATGGTAATTTTCCCACCATTTGCTACTGCTCCATACTACAATTACAGTTCTACACAACTATAGTAGTTAACAACTCTTCTCCTGATGAGCTGTCAAAGAGCAATTTACAATTTTCCACAAATGTATGTCATAAATATGTTTATTCTCTTGCAATCTGTGCAAAGTTAATTTAGAACATTTTCTGCTTTTTTTTTTTGTTTGTTTTTTTTAATTTAGCCTGGTTTGTGAAGTGCAAAAGGACAAGTTATCATGAGGAAAAAAAAAAAAGGTTTAATCTGCTGGGTACACTGTAAATTAAACTCCTACTTGTTTCTTGCTAGAGTGCAGTAACTGATACTGGTGGGCTTATGCCAGCTGAAAACACTTGAATCAGTGAGGCTGAGGTCAGCATCCCAGCTTGGGTTCCTTCTGTATTTGATATTTGAATATGAATTTTGTATTATCTGTGTGCTGCAAAGGTGACAGGGTGGCAGCCCCTGAGTCTGTCAGGTATTTGAGGACACAGTTCTGGTCTGACAGAGTCCTCACCTCGAAAACCTCAGGGAGATCAGAGCAGCTGAGTAGGAACTGTAATTTCTACCATTTATTCTAAGGAAACTCTGCTCCAAACACCAAACAAACCAGTAAGGAAGGGGATACCTCATACAACATACTGGATTTGAGTTTTTATTTCCCATATCCAGAAGGCATGCAGTAAAAATTGCTTTAGTCTTAAAAGGCTTTTGAAATACCAAATGCTATAATCACGTCAGTGCGTAACGTGTAAATGAAGGTGGTGGCAGCTCAGATTTTACAATTTGTTTAGAACAGAGTAAAAAAGCAAACAATGTTCCCCACTGGATCCTTTCTGGATTCAGCTGGGTGTTCTGTCCCTAATCTGAGAGGCCCTCAATGAATTGGGGACACAACTGTCCCACAGCAGGTATCAAAGTGAGGGAGTATCTATTCTAAATGTATTTCTAGTATGTACAGTGAGGCTGAAGACACTCTAATGATTTCATTTCAAAACTCCTCAGACAGAGTTTGCCACTGGATAAGAACTCTACCCTGAAAGGATTTTTTTACTTCATCCCAATGTCACCAGAATATGACTCAAGCAGTGGTCCTAAGCTGGAGTCTTTTGGCATGAAATACAGAACAACTGTATATTGCTTTTACATTTTATAACTAGTAACCAGCCTCCTGCTACAGGTATCCTCCCAGATAACAGCTATGATATTCATTACTTTACAGAGTTAATTATTTGTGATAAGCAGTTGGGGGTCTTTAGTAGGTCAAATGGATTACATAAATGTAACAATAATAAATTTTAGCCAAATCCTAAATAAATATTTAAAAATTAAAAAAAAAAAATACCCAAAAAAGGAGAAATGAAATGCATGCTGCACTAGGAAAGATGATGAAATAGACAATCTTCTTTTCTACTAAATCCTTACTGCCATACTGAGTATGGGAATTTGCTTACCCTGGAGGTACATGAAATGAACATGCAGAGAGATTTCACATTTTTAATGGTGAGCCCTTCCTAAATACTTCTGTATGGAAATGAACTTGAAGTTTAATCCCAGTGAGTTTTGTTCCTGACTTAATTGAGAAACAGACTAGATTTACAGAACTTCCTTTGATCTAACACCAGAAACAAAGAACCTGTTTTACACATAAACACTGTCCTCCAGCACCTCAGTTTAAGGCAAAGAAAAATGGTCTCAGAGAGAGAAAAGTTAAGCACTTGTGAAAAAATAAACTTCAATGAAAGTAAAATGAAGGAATAGACTAGATCCCAAGCTAAACTCCTAGAGAGAAATCAAGGCAGGAGTAGAAAAGAGGCAGGATTTGTTTACATAACCTCTAATCTGTAGCTATGTCTGATCCTGTATCACTCTGCTACTCAGATAAGGTGGAGTTTAGAGTCAAGAATATCAGAGGCATTCTCTAGACAAGCCCTTGTGGCCAACATTCCTTCCTCAGATTACTCATGTTGAGTATAGGTGGAGTCCAAATCAAAATTATCAGTGTGACACATTATTAATCAACAGTTCAACAATTTAAATTCTGTCCTTTTGAACACAACTTTCAAAGAAGTTAAATACTTGCGAGGAATTAACCTGAGTTTGTTATGAATACAGATGTTACAAGTGTTTTACCTGACTGCAAACACAGGGATGCCACTTAGTTTTAATCTCTTCCAGAGTTCTTAAGTGTTCTTGTCTTAAATATTTGTTATTGTATGTGATCAAAAAGATGTACTTCAGCTGTTTTTACACACATGTTTGAGTGCTCCTTAGGTTCTTTGAAATAGGACCAACCTCTCATCACACTCTGGAGCTCAGTTAAGAGCAAAGGGGGAATTATTGCTGGTGAGAGCTGCAGCAATTAGGTACTGAGCATGATTACAGTAGATATTTTGTTGTGAAAAATGTACATTAAAAAAAAAAAGCAAACAGAACAGATTAAGATATTACTAATGGTAAAACACAGGTAAACATTCACTAATTTAAAGTGAATGGGAAAGAAGAAAGTGAGCTTACATCAATATGTGTCTTCATTTGCTGGCATTGAATATAGGATTATTCATGTTAGTTAAAGTTATGCACTTACTTAAGTACTTTAGCTGGATTGAGGCCAGAGTACTGATGAGTAATCTGCAGAACCGAGGCCACTGAGAATAACAAATGAAAAAAAAAATACTCAGAGCCAAATCTGATTTAAATAAACACATTTACTATCTACCATTTTGATTTCTTCATCTTAGTGTCATATTTCAAAGCTCAGTCGTGAGTAGTGACTTCACTGCACGCTTATTACAGCAGTTTTCAGTGATATTTTTTAAATGTAATATGAAACATGTTCCTGCTAAAAAAGCCTGATATTAGTTGATACTACACTTGAGGCTCGAGTAAACATCACAAAATTCTAGTAACCTAATTGTAGTCTATCGTCAAAATGTAGCTTTAGAATCACAGAATGATTTGGGTCAGAAGGGAGCTTAAAGATCATTTTGTTCCAACCCCCTGCCCTTGTCAGGGACATCTTCCACTAGAGCGGGTTGGCTCAGAGCCCCATCCAACTTGGCCTTGAACACCTTCAGAAATGGGAAGTCCACAGTTTCAAACACAGTGCCTCACTACACTTATAATAAAAAATTTCTTCCTAAAATCTCTTCTAAACACTCCCTCCTTCAGCTCAAGACCATTTCCCTCTGTCCAATCACTACATGCCATTGTGAAGAGTCTCTCTCCAGTTTTCTTGTAGCCCCTTAAGGCATCTAAAGGTGCTCTAATGTCTCCCTGCAGCTTTCTCCTCTGCATTCTGAGCAGCCCCAGATCTCCCAGCCTGGCATTTTCATGACCATCAGCAGTTCTGAAAGGCTGAAATCAGATGTGTCGAACCTGGATATCAGATGTAGGGCAGAGTTACAAAGGTGGTTTTATGAGAAATACAGACAACCTTCAGCTCAGAGCTGAGTCACTCACAGCCTCAATAAAACTTCAAGAAATTTGCATAGACCTGGACTGAACAAGTCACCCCCTCTGTGGCATGAGCTGCTGTGCCACAAGGTGCAGGTAACTGCAGCTAAAGAGAAAATGAGCAGCTGCTACAGGTGGCCTCTTTCTGCAGTGCTCATCACACTGAAGATCCAGGAGGGATCCAGAAGGAGCTTTTGGAAGCTCTCTCAAAGAGGCAGGCAAAGATAACAAGATATTTTTTTAGTGCAGTTCTAGGAGGACTTTGAACACTGAGGAGGACTTCCTTGTAGCTCTTGGGGCTTGTGTGTTTGCATTAGATTTCAAGCCCACCCCACTGTTGACCAACTGGAGGCATGAGTGCTATCAGGGGCCCCACTAAGGCTTGTGAGGCCTGTTATCTCACAGTAGCTGCTATTATGCACAAACAAACCAATATATTAATAAACTTCCTTCAACACAGAGACTACAGTTGATCTGTAATCTCCAGGTAAATTAATTTTTGACTAAAAGCTGTTTTTCAGATGGCACTGAATGTGCATAACTTGAGGAAGCTAACCCTCTTCCTGAATTCATTCCAGATCTGCTGCTGATCACTCCAGGCCTTGTTTTTTTGTGTTGCTTCTTTTTTTTATTGTTATGCACAAAAGAAATCTGCAATGACAGCAACATGCAACGGATCTCTTCCTTCTGCCCTGCATGCTTTCCCTTTCCACAGCCTCCTAACTACATCCTTCCCTCATTCCAGGTACACTGCCAGTGAAACCAGATCATACTCAGTTCTGATTCTGTGGTTTGACATCCTCTGGAAGGACTGAAACAAGGGCTGTGCTGGGCAAGAAGCGTATCAAGCACATGAGCTCAATGTTTCATGACTACAAACAAGATCATAAAGGGACATGCAATAGTGGTAAGGTTTTTCCCTTTATTCCAGGAAGTAGAATTTAAAAAAAATTGAAATTAGTTCCACACTAAGGACCAGGGATACACCTCCAGCAAGCCAGCCACCACGCTCATGGTTCCTGCAGAGCTGGTAGAGATGCAGATACAAAGGTTCAGTCATGGGCAGTGGGTGCTTTCAGTGTGGATATGGCAAATGCTGGCTTCACACTATGTAACCTTAGATGCAGACTGAGTCTGTAGTTAAATGTCTGCAAAGAACTGAAATTATTTCTTGACATGCCTCCCTGGGGCTCAGAAGTGCAGCCAACTTCACTGTGATCTTTTGTGTAAATCTTGATGTGCTCTGAAAAGATGAGGGCTTCCTGGCCACAGTTACAGCCTGCAGTGTAAAAACCTGTTGCTACAAACTTTAAACACAAGATTCTATCTCTAGTTAGCTTATCTTAAGCTACTTGCAGCTCCTGTTCAAAAAATATCTGAGTTATGTAGAATTTTTCATGTATGTTTCACTATAACATTTCTGACTTAGAGAAGTGTAGCCCCATTTTTTTAATAAATGGGAAACTGAGGCACTGAGAAACCAAGAGTCTCTGACTTAGGGCTGAACGAGTGATCTCTGATGGGACAGATGGTTGGAGTCAGGTCTCTCTGATCAGCTGCTGGAACTATTTTGCTCCTCTTTAAACTCTTGCTTTCCTTAATGACTCTGCAACTGAAACATTCATTGAATTCCAAGATTTTTTCCCTGAAATAGCAACAGCCAAATCCTCGAGGGCATGAGAAAAAGAAGGTTGAAGAATGCATCCATATCTTATCCATATCTACATAACCTCTGTACCCATAAAATCTTTGATGATGGAAGAAACTACTTAGTGACCAGTTCATACTGTACCATAGCCATGCCCTGATGGCACACTCCAGGAAAGAAAGTTGTGCACTTTCTGTGGCAACTATTTTGTATCAAGAATTGTGTAGCCAGCAGTGCCAGGGAAATTATTGTCCCTCTGCAGTCAGCACAGGTGAGGTCACACCTCATGTGCTGTGTTCAGTTCTGAGCCCGTCACAACAAGAAAGACATTGAGGGGCTGGAGCGTGTCCAGAGAAGGGCAACAGAGCTGGAGAAAGGTCTAGAGAGTGAATTCTATTAGCAGCAGCTGAGGGAGCTGGGGGTGTTTAGCCTGGAGACAAGGAGGCTCCAGGGGAGACCTTATCACTCCCTACAGCTCCCTTACAGGAGGATGCAGCCAGCTGGGGGTTGTGCTCTGCGCCCAGGCAACAGTGACAGGACAAGAGGCCATAGCCTCAAGGTGCATGAGGTTAAGACATCAGGAGGAATTTCTTTATGGGAAGGGTTGTTAAACATTGGAATTGAGGCCCAAAGAGGTGGCAGAGTCATCATCCCTGGAGGTATTCAAGAAATGACTGGATGTGGCACTCTGTGATCAGTGAAAGGTTAGACTTGATCTTAGAAGTCTTTTCCAGCCTCAATGATTCTGTAATTCTGTATTCCTCACAGTGCTTCCTAAGAGATCAGCTTTGGCAGTGTCCTGTTCCTGTGTGCAGGATGTCTGTTGGGATTTACTTTTGTGCAGTTGTTTCTGGCAGGCTCAAGGGAAAGGGGTAGGAAAGAGGTCAGGTGTCTTCTCCCATAAGCCATGTCTCCATCAGTAGCTGTTCCCATTTACACAAGGAGCTCGATCCTAAATCCGTAAATGTTTCCAAGTAAATACAATCCTGACACCCAAGAAATGCCAGACACAAAACAGCAGGCAGATAGCAATCTTCCAGCTGCTGCCCTCCCTGCCACTCACTCAGCAGCAATTTTCCATTGTCACCAAGAATTCTCCTCTCCTCTCCTCTCCTCTCCTCTCCTCTCCTCTCCTCTCCTCTCCTCTCCTCTCCTCTCCTCTCCTCTCCTCTCCTCTCCTCTCCTCTCCTCTCCTCTCCTCTCCTCTCCTCTCCTCTCCTCTCCTCTCCTCTCCTCTCCTCTCCTCTCCTCTCCTCTCCTCTCCTCTCCTCTCCTCTCCTCTCCTCTCCTCTCCTCTCCTCTCCTCTCCTCTCCTCTCCTCTCCTCTCCTCTCCTCTCCTCTCCTCTCCTCTCCCTTCCCCTCTCCCTTTCCCTCTCCCTTCCCCTCTCCTCCATAGTTTTTATTAACCTTTAGTATTTTTCTCAACTCTTTTTTTTATCCTCTGCCCTTCAGCTTCCTTTCTCATATTCATACCTGCTGTTGTCATTTTCAACTATTTTTATAGACCATAAAAATTGCACAAAGACCCTGATCCAGCAAAGTTACTTGACACATACCTTTAAGTGCTCTAGTACTGTTGACTCCAACAGAGTGCTTAAATCGAACCACACATTTAAGTGTTTTCCTGGATCAAGGCCATCACCACACTGACATCAGCCAGAACAAAACAGCACCTGAGATTCAGCAACATAAATACATAGCAACCCCAACCAAACCCAGTGCTGTAACCTTCAGGTTACCTTTCCTCAGTGCTTTCTGTCATTGCTAAGTCTGTTAAGGCTACATTTAGAATCTCTTCTGCAAGCATGCACTGGAAGTACTGCTCAGGAACAACCCTGCTTAAGCCAAGGCTTTCTTACCGTTTTAGAATTTGCCTGGCCTGTTTTGCTAGATCAGGATCTTGGACAATACGGTCCCCAGGGCAAAAAGCATGTTTATTTTTCTGCTTGAATCATATGTGCTCATATAGCACAAAATAGCAATTAGTAATTTTCTGTTCAGAGGTACAAGGAAGATTCTCTACATGCTACAGATGCCCTGACTTGTGCAGTTGTAAGTGAAAAATTATGACAGATCAAAATTTCAAAAGTCCAAGGTATTAATCTTAGCACTGGCATTTTACTGTAACCATAAATATGCAAAAAGACTAAAGTAATCCCTTCCTTCCCGAATTCTGCTCCCTCCCTTTCTTTTGCTAACCTTCTGCCTCCATTACTTTTTCTCTTTTATTCTCTCTTGATTACTTCACTGGTTTACACTTCAGCTTATAAATCCCATATGCTTGGAGCCTTGTCCTTTGTTAATCATAAAATAAGATTATGTGCACCTTGGGTACTGTACAAATTATTACTGTCTTCCTGCAAATGTCTTCCACATGCCCCACCCTCAGTTCCAGCTGAGAACTAAGCTGCTGTTGTGAACAGGCTCAAAGAATAAATATTTTGCATTCATTTCACTAGCACAATGGAAACATTTTTCCAGGCTGCTGCCAAGATGGTATCTAGTCCTCCTCTGACTCAGCAGCCCATGCAGCTGACTTTCAAATGACTTGCTTGATTGTAATCTTAAAAGAAAAAAAAAACCAAACAAACCACAACAACCAGGTGCATTTTTAAAGAGCTGTATTGCTCTCCTCTTGCACAAGCAGATAGTGACACTATAAAATGTGAAAGCTGAGAGAAAGAAGCCAAACAGGATTGAGCTCTTTTTGGGATGTCCTCTTTATTTCTTCCAACTTCACGAGTTTATTTCATCCAGTCAGAGAAAAGGACTGGGGAATGTTGTGAGGAAGTGAGAAAGGAATATGACTGCTTTATGTAGAAAATTTCCTCCTGGTATCAACCAGCCTTTTACATTCTTTAAAGCTCTGTTGGCCATTAAAGACAGTGTATCTAAAAATAAAATACAGACAAAACTGGGTTAAGAGAGATGAAGATGGCTAGGAATTTTAGGAGTTCTCTTCCATTAGCATTTTTCCTTATTCTTAGGTCACTTTCCCTCTAGTCCAATCCAGAAGCAGGAAAGGTGCAACCAAACAGGTTCAAAGCTGTTTATCTCTCCTCCATTCTCATGGGAAAACTTTGGTCTATAATCCCTACTGCTCTGTGAATAAACAGCCCTGATGGTGAATAATTTTAGTGTTCCAAAATTGTCCAGATACATCTGGTAAGAAACTGTCAGCGACCCTGCATGAAACTGCAGATTTATATTAAATCACAGAGTAGGCAATCAGCTTCTTATCACTGATGGAGGTTACTCCTGCCAGAAGTTCTGATCTTCAAAACAGAATAAGAGGATGCTTATTAAATTAACAAGTCTAAAATTCAAAATAAACCGTGCCATGAGAAATCAGTTCAATGGGTAAAATGAGGCTGTCCCTCCAGCACCCTCTTACATCATGGTACTTAACCAAAAGATATCTATTTATATAGACACACGAGGCCAGATCCTTAGGTTTAGTCTTTTTATACCATGCATAGTGCAGGATTTAGGGTGATAAAAGTAATTTAGGTTTAAGCTACTAACTCTGTCTTCAGGGTGCTGGGGTCATGATTTTGGTACCAATGAGTATCTTAAAAAAGCCCCAGAGATGCTCTAGTTTTAATTGCCTTAGCTACTTATAGCCTTATGAGAGTTGTCAAAGCAGCTGGGAATTGATTGGACTCAGCATTCTTGCTATTCATCCTTTCCACCTCGCCTTCCTCCTTTTGATCTAGGACTAGGAGGAACAGGAATTGTAGGATTTCATGTCATTAAAATAAATTCTCCACTGAGTGAACCCATAGATAGTTGATTGAATTATTTCTGTAGCTGCAGAAAAAGCCACAAGTTGACACAGACACACATTTCCTTAGGGCAGAAAAAAATCATTTTTATGCAATAAAATTTCCCTGCATTGTAAGATTGATTGCATGAATCTGAACACTGCAACCAGAATACAAATATATGAGGACACCAGCATTTCAGGAAGTTGTAGTTGAACATTTTTTTCTTTTAAACAAGTAAGTAGCTTTTAAAAAAACCCAACAAATGAACCAGTATGAAAGGGATACCAAGAAGCTTTTGCATATTCTAAATACTAAAATGGGAGAAAAACACCAAATGGGATACAAAAGATATGACTAATAGGGGGAAAGTGAAGTGAGAAAACAGTATATTAATAAAATGGGAGCTGGGATTAAAAAGTAGTGTGATATAGCTGAAGCTTTCTATTTCTATAAAGATCAGGTTCATATATTCTTTATTTATTATTAGTATTAAAATTATTATTATTATTATCTATTTTCACTCTCACTATAGACATTCCAACCATATTAAATACTATGAACTTATATTCAATTCAGTGGAGCCATCATCAAGCTCTGTCAAAGGAGACTGAAATCAAATTGGGTGGGCTCCAAACATTTTCTCATCAGTATTTTCATAATTGTTGTAGGGTTCATCACAGAGTGTTTCCTTTACTAGGTTTGCTAATTTTTACTAATTAGTTATGTGCCCACTATTGGAGAAATATTTTAAATTTAAACATATTTTCACATGGATAGCAACAGCTCCCATAGGGAAAAAGGATTAAACAAGGATAGCTTGTTACAGCCCCTGGGATCTCTTGGGAGCACAGTCACCTCCTAGGAGTGCTGCTCTTAAGGCACTTAAAAGGAGCCTGGACTCACCAGGCTGTAAATGACAGCCTTTGGGGCTCTAATTTTGGTGATCAGTTTACTGTGGTGTAAATCACAACTGAATCACAGTAATGTCTTGGCACTCTCATACACTGCCTTAAACCACACAAATACTGATATAAGGAGTTCTGGTATATTTGAAAGCTGGTTTCTTTTTTTCACAGCCTGTACTTTTTTCTTTTTTTTTTTTTTTCTTCTTTTTTTTTTTTTTTTTTAAGACAAGCTCTCAGAATCAAAGAACACTTTTGTGTTCACTTCATCAGATTTCAATCTCTTTACTCACCCAGCAGATTACAGAGCTCTGATAGGTGGTATGGCTTTTTGGAGAGAGCCAAACCAAAGGACCTGCTGCACACATCCTGGTTCCCAGGCTCCTTGCCAGCACAGGGTGTGATGTAACAGCCTCTCTCTCACGCTGAACAAGTTAACAGCCCTGTTGTGGAGTTTACTACATTTTGGCTAAGAAGCAGCATGAATAGCTTTGCAGGGAAGTGCTACTGTTTAACAAGCGAGTAGCTGCAGGAACAATCTGGTTTCTCCCTTTTATCCAGGACTGCAAGAGAGTCCCAGCTGTACATTACATCTCTCCTCTCCCATACACTGGAGCAGCAAGGACTGTGCAAGATGAATAGAGACCAGACTCCCTTCTGTGTGCTCTGTCTGCAGTTTAACCCACTCACACAGGCAAAGAGTAAGTCTCTGACTACCTTCTGGCTGACTTTTCCCCTTGTTAAGAACATTCTGGGAAATTACTTGGCTTGGCAGTCATTTGGAAGGGGTGGCTCACTACACAATCATATGGAAAGGACCATTTGTAGGCATGTTCTGACTTTGCCACTTCTTGTGAGCAGAGGAAGCCCCAGCCTTGTTTTCCACCAAAAGAGACCTCAAAGGCAACTCTCCAGTCTGGAGCAAGCACCCTCTGGCCCGGGCTCCTCTCATGCTGGGAAAGGGGAAACCAGGAGACGAGGTTTCACAGAAATGCTTGTGCTTGCAGGGAGTAGTGCTATTTTCACAGTGTCTTATGTGTCAGGGGAATAAAAAAGGATGAAAAAAAAGGATGAAAGAAAAGGATACAACCACATAATGCCCAATGTACCACATTCCACTTCAAAATATGGACAAGGCGGAAAGAGGGCAAACAGGTTCGTTACTGAATTTGCAACCTCTCTGCATTCCTTCCATGGTTTGTAATGTCACACTAGAGAAGAGTTATCGTTTACCACTTACTGCCTGAAGGTTACACCATCCAAACAGCACAAGGCCAAAGTACAGAGTCGTGAACTGCATTGTGAAAAATCAAATTTCTCCTTTGCTGTTTAACGCAGCGTGCAGTAATCTTTGGGCACAGCTTTGATCTCTTATCAGCTGAATTTCTCATTATAACCTTCTAACTCAGCCACTAGGAACACCTACACATGCAGGGGAGAGCCTGGCAGAGCTGCTGCAGTGGTGTGTGTGACAGCCCCAGCACTTCCAGCTTTGGGCATCTGAGGAGTGCCTGGATCAGAAATGCAGCACCTGGAGTCAATCCCTCCTTCACAGTCAGCCCCAGAGGCTCCTCAGCCCCCTGGGGATCTGATTCATCCCCTGCAAATGCCTCTCTGGGGGATGCAGAGACAACTGGAGTTACTGTACTCCCAGCTTAAGCAGCTCAGAAAGGTTTCTAAAGTTAGGTGGGATAAATGCAGACCTTGGTGATTACCACAGACACCCATTTAGCATGAGGTTAATTGCTCAGCTTTGTGTACTGTGGTGAGATGGTACTTGCTGAAGGAGGATCTCCCTCTCTCAGGAACGGTCTCCCACTATTTATTCCCCTTTCCCAGGATCAAAGGCTTAAAAATCACATGAAAATACCCACTGTTGGAAGTGCTACTAAATTATGAAAGGTTTTGGTTACATCTGCTGGGAAATAAGTATTTTTATTCTTCCCTCCATGTCTTCTCGCTTACTGAACAGATTTAACCTTTCTGCACCCGAATCTCAGACAGGTAAAAAACAACTTCAGAACCAGTTTCAAGTGCCATTAATTATAAAAATAGACTAAGATTACTTCCAAGTCCTGGTACTGTATATCTTCCTATGGTTATCTGTTCTTCTGGTTTGTTTTTTTTTTAATATTTCCAGGTCTGGATCCAAGGATTCCTCTTTCCTACTGCACTATATATAGCAATCATGAATCATTTATAATAGTTCTGGGGTCTCACACATTATCATTACCAGTTAAGCAATGTAATAAATAAATGAGATTTAAGTTGACAGAGTCGTGTAGATAAGAGTCAACTTCTCATTTCAGATGTCAACATAGATGCTTCCATATCATTGAATTGATCACCTAACAGCATGGCCACTGTGAAAGCCTTTATCATAAAATTTATAGTGTGTTTTTAAAATAACTGAAATTGTTGTGCCAGCAAATAGTGATCTAAGTTAAGAAGAAATTGAATTTGCCTCTTACAGATTTGTTTATTGCATGTGATTGTGAAATGATGTATTTATTAACACACAGCTTAGAATAAACAAAATATCTGAAATACAGTACTCAAGTGAAGAATGTTTGTCTACTGCTGTTGTATTTGCAAAGGAATGTTGGGTCAATAATTTGCAGGGATCAAAATACATGACAGTGTTGAGAGAACAGAATCAGCTTCAGATTAATGTCCTTCTGCAGGAACTCAGCCTTTCTCTCTAACAGTTTCTCCTTCTAGAAGAGAATGGCAAATCTTATCTGTCTTTCCAGTCTCTGTTGAAAATTAAACATCCACAGCTTTGTTCCTCACTGATCTGTGGCTGCTGACATTTATTGCCAAGTAAAGCAACACCTGAATGATTCACTGGCAGCCCTGCACACTCGCTGCTCTCAGACATAAATGAGTACAGAGGGTACCAGACAATCAGGTGCCACACATCCCACACATTTCTGTATCTTCTGAACAGGAGAGCATTGAGTCCAGCATTCTGAAATCCCCCCAGACTTTCTCTTGTACATATATACAACCACAACTGTTCATAAAAACCTGCTGAGAATTCTGTTTCTTTATTCTGGCATCTTCTACTCAACTTCATGTTGTCTGAATCAGCAAATAATCAAAAACAAAACAAACTTTTCAGTCTTTCAGTCAGTGGAATGTGCTAAGATTATGCTGTTTCCTCACTTCTATTCTAACAGGTACAAAAGACTCTTCTGTAGCTGCATAACACAGATGAACACATTCATATGCAAATAATATGACTGATTGACTAAAACCTACCCGAAATATTTTTGCATCCTACAAACCTTTGGGTTTAATAATTTCTGCACCCCAAGAATATACTGACATGGAAAGGCTGCAGAAAAGTTACACTGAAAAGAACTCTGGAGTTCCCTAACTATAATGTAGGACTTATTTTATGTAATACTTTAATAATTTGCTTTTGCATAGCAGAACAAAAAGTCTTTAATTCATAAGGAGAGTTTGGCTTGCTTGATCTAAAAAAACAAAGGTTGGCTACTGGTACAACAGGATGTAGCAAACAATGAATGAAAACAGCCATTAATTATAACAGCAAATAATTATAACCTGTCCATGAAAAAATTATGTTAAAAATCAGAGACTTCCTAACTTTTACAGAAGGGCCCCCCAGAATAGTGTGTGTGAATGACTTGAAAGTAGCAGATGAACTCTGATCCAGGACCCAGATGCTTTCAGCATCACAACAGCTACTGCTACTGGAGGTACCTCACACAAAAGCAAAAAGGCTTTGGGACTGCTGTGTTACTGTGTTCCAATCCTGGAACAGCTTTCCCATGGGTGAGTGGGAGGAAACTTCCTGCTTTTAAATAAATTACTGAGAGCTGGAATGAAACAGAACTCATAGCTGTTCAACAGAGCAACTGACCCCATGAACCTGTATGCCCTTTAGAGTTCTAGATTTTTAGATACAAAAAATGTTGAAGATTTTATATTTTGTAGGGGAAGAAAAGCTGGGCAAGACAGATGCAGGGTGACAGATCACAGTCTGCTGGTTCCATGAGTCAGAGGAATGGAAAGATACAGGTAATGTGAAGGAATTAACACAAAAGGAAAAGGGGGGAAAAAGGCAGAGGAGAAAGAAAAAGAAAGTGATGCATCTGAGGCTCAGGCTGGCCAAGGGAGAGGGGAGAAGGCACAGAGCTATGCAGTACTGGAGAATATCAGAGGCTGGAATTCATGTGTTCCCAGGAACTGCTGAGTTCATGCATTACCAGAAACAGGAGAAACCACTCTTATGAAGACACCTTTGCATTGTGGGAGGCTGGATAAATGCCCTGGTAGTGCTGCCCTTCTTTTTCTACTCTCTGAGCTGGGGCAAGAGGTGTGATAGCAACTTGTGCTATTAGTCACCAGCAGTCTCAGTCATCTCAGACTCCAGAGGCATCAGGAACTTGGAATCCCTGCAGCTCAGACTGTGAATTTCTTTTTTATATGCTCTCTTTGTCTGCTAACTCTTTCATCAGCTCTTCTTAAGGGAGATAAAAGAAAATCCTAAATAAAATTTTATCCATCTCTGGGGTGGCATCTCAGCAGTGTATCCCAGGATCTGAAGCCATTGCAAAACTCACTTTGAAAGCAGTGCAAAGATTAGTTAGTTGGGTAAATCAGAAGGGAGTCACCACCTTTGGATTCCCAGTGTCCTCTCAGCCAAACTCTGAAGCAAACTGAAGGAGAAGGCCAGGTTCTCATTCTGTCCCATGGTATGGACACACACACACTGCAGCCCATCAGCTGTAACACAGGACACAGTCCACACACAACCCTGTACATTTCCCACTGGAAAACTGGACACAAATTTTACTTACTGGTTTTGAGGTAGCACAGGGAGCTGGTGTCATGATGGGAGGCTTGGCTGCACTTTGAGATGGAGGCAGAGAAAATCTCTGCCCTGTGTCCGGAGGCGAGGAACAGTGAATCCGTGTTTCTAGTCTCTCAGGCTCATGCTTATAGGATTCAAGAGGAAACGTGGGCTGCTTGGTCACTTGTGTTGGGGTAGATGGAGAAGAGGAGAGGCTAGAGGCTGTGAACAACAATAATGACCAAAGATCAGTTCAGGTGAAAAGCAGACAGAGATCTCAGCTTTACAGAAATCCTGTACTTTTTCATCACATTTCTCCAGACTAAAAGTAGGCATCTCACCTCTTTGTTTATGAAAGAGAATCTGTGCCTTGCCATTAAAACTCTTAAGCTGGTTGAACTGTCTGATCCACTGCAGGAAGGCACAGTGGCAGGATGGGAGTGCTGGAGGTTTGTGTTGTATTAACCTCCTGTCTGATTGCTTATTTCTAATATGACACTCAGTATGGGTATGACTTTACTGTTATCATTTTAATACTCCTATGAGTCTCAGGATTAACTTTATCTCATGGCACATGGCTCAAAACCTTTAATGGTTGCTTTTTCTCCTTTTTCATTATTTTAACAGTATTTCAGTCAGCAGTTAAAATACAATTAGGAGCAAACACAAAAAGGAATTAGGTGTATTTCTCCTGAGCCTCAGTTTTCTTTCTGTAAAGCTCTTGTACAGCCCTATTACAAACCTAAATTGTTTTCAGCTGCCTTTGAGGAGAAAGATTGATCTTATCTTTTGCCAAAAATCAGTGTCAGCAGCAGATAATTTCTCTTGTGAGCACCCTGTTTTTATTTGACATGTGTATGTACCCCAGCTGTATTTTTGGTTACGTTCCTAGGGCAGCTCTGAATTGTGAACAAACAGATTTAAACTGTTTATTATCCATTTAAGAACCAGCAGACATCCACCACTAGTCAGAAAATTCAAGTTCCAACATCTGTGTTTCTGGTTACATGTACATCAGCAAACCAAGGGTGCTTCTCTGATGCCAGCATAAATCAGGACAGACTTAGATGCATAAAAACCTAGAGGCTGAACCAGGATCTGTATTTTTAAGTGTGCTGTAAGACCTCTGAATTTGGCTCATTTCTTGTGCTTCCATAGATTTGTGTAGATGATCAATTAGTCCAAAGGGGACTCAAGCCCATCAAAAGAGAGCAGATTAATGAGCATAAAATCCCAGGTGTGTCAAAAATCAGAGAACTGTTTGAGAACACATTGTTGCATTTTCATGGTAAATCTGGCTCCTTGAGAGCTTTCAGGGTTCCACCAGAGATTATTGCACCAGAGGTTTCTTCCTAAATTCCTAGGCTTGGAACACTGGACTTCCAACAACTCAGGGAGGGATCTGTTACTTGAAGGAACTATTACTCCTGACATATCTGGGGAAGAGTTAACATATTCTGTGTTTAAAGGAATTAACATGTAATATGGGTAACTGTTCTTTCCCTATTATTCTTCTTTGAAAACAACCTTTCTTGATGGCTTTTACATAATAAGAGACTTAACTTTATAATAATAGAGTCACTCAACATGAAACCTGCAAAATAATTAGGCTCTAATATGTTTTATTAATAGTGGGTTTAGTGGTACAGAGCACTGTACCACTTTCAAAGAAAATCTTAATTCTCACTGATAAATTTTAGCTTTGATGGAATCAAAAAGGACCCCCTACTCAGTGCCTATCTTTGGTCCTTTTCCAAACTTGCAGATAGACTTCCATTTAATCTGATTTTTAAAGAGCCCTGCAGCTCTGCCAGTCGAGCAGCAATGCCACAGGCCCAGAGGAGACTGGGGTTGGGGGCAGGTGCTGATGTTGGCTGATGTGACACGCCACAGAGTGAGGCAAGAGTAATAACCACCCTGGCATTTTGAATGTCCTCAAACCCTTCTTATTTCAGGAGGACTGGAGAGGTGTGTTCCACTTCCTTAAGGATTGAAAGGACACCTAACTTGCCTGTTCAGTTTTTGCTTACAAATTTAAATAAGCTGCTCTGGGGAAGATGTTCCTCTGTGTTTTTATGGAATAAATGTTCCCTGAGTGCTCAAACTGGGAGTTGAGATAACCATAATCGATGCAAATGGAAAACCACTAAAAGGGAGAAAAGCACCATTAGATCTTAAAGTCTTGCTGCTGGGATGTGCTCATTGTGTGCTAATGTATTCAGCAAATCCACCAGAACCATTTCCAGTGCTGAGAGGCTCTGCCAGAAGAGCTTTTACCAGACACAAACAGAAATGCAGAAAACTCAACATCTGAGCAAGGCTGGCCTGCCAAGTGCAGAGGACATCTGTAGGACACAGCGACATGTGGATCAAAGGGGACCATGGAAGTCACATCTCTTACATCCTATGTAAACTACTGTCACCTCATCACAGACATGTAACAGCCCAGGCAGGACAGACAGAGTGGTTTCCATCTTATAAGAATGTTCACTGGTGGTGAATCTCCTTTTGGATGCCAGCCTTGGACACTTGGCATGAGTTTTTATGGATGAAGATCATCTGTGACTCCAGCACACTGAGCCTTAGAACTGTTTGTTTCAACCAGGCACTTCAAACATAAAGTACTCACTGCGAGGCATACCCTAATACATCTGAGATTCAATTTGTCTGTGACTCAGTTTCTGCACAGAGTTGGAGGGAAAAATATAAGTATTTTGCAGGCTACTGATAAAGTTAATTAAGCTTTTCAAATCTTTTAGAAGCCTACCTCATAGCATTTCTGTAGTATGTATGTTATTTACATTTGTACAATACTGAGACTAAAGTCATAATCATATAGGAAATAATCACATAGGAAATGCTAAATTTTTAATGAATATTACAACAAAATACTTTTGGCTGCTGTGATACAGCCTAGCACCCTATACCCTATGAAGTTTTTTATAAAAGCCTTCCACATCAAAGAATGAAAATCTATAATACATCTCCAGAGCAAAGTTCAGGACTTTGTATTAACTTTAGTCCTACTGGACTGACAACTAAACAGCAGCACTGGTGCAAATGTGTTGTTATCTGTACATGCAGTGGGGGCCCTGCTCTACTACAGCAGAAGGAATCCAGTGAAGAGACAGGATACAGCTCTATCCCATGGCTAAAACCAATTTACTTGAGAGAATGTACTTCAAACAAATAAGCAGGGAAAACCAGACAACAATTCAGGATTCTTTTATAATGAAGCTGCAACAATTCAGTAGGGCTCATGTATGTAAAATTTGGGCAAAGAAACAAACTTGACATTGGCTACAAACCCTACTAGTTCTGGTAACAATATGAACAAAATGTGATGTTTTCATGTTATGAAACTAAATAGCTGTCCCTTTTTTTACAGCAAAAAAGAATTTTAGAAAAAAAATTAAAAAGAGAGAAAAAGGTCTAGTAGATCGGTTGCTGTGTCTCTGGCTAACAAAAGGGATTATCCTTTAGGGTTGGAACTGAGTAAAGTCTCTTCCAACCCAAAACATTTGATGATTCAATGATTCTATAGTTCCTATGGATTAACCCTATCCAGTTCTGAAACAATCCAAGAGTTTTGCTTTGTTCTGATTCATTCTCACATTACCTTTCTTGGGACAAAACAAGAGCAAATAAAGAGGATAACTTTGTGGTCTCCAAATTGATGAATCGTAAGTACTAACATTTGCATAACTGATTATGCATATGAATTATAATGAGATTCATATGAATATGTGGTTCAAAACAACTTTCATATTACAACTTTGCATGGAATGTGTATGTGAGATCCTAACAGAACTAGATAGCACTAGACTTCGAGCAGAGCAGGGCTGTCTCCAGCTGCCTTCCCCTTGTGACAGGGACAGCACACATGGATGGGCCAGCACCCAGTTCTGTGCCCTAATTGAGCAGCTTCAGGTGGGATTGAGCCACACATCATGGGATGGATGTAAAAGTCCCAAGGAAGCTGGAATGGCAGTGCCCACACCTGTGGCTCAAGTCACACCCAGCACCAGCTGGTATCGAGCTGGGCACAGACATACAAAACCAATGTTGCTCCCTTCACTTGTTTCTCTCGGTATTTACCACAATTTCTCCTAAATAAAGCCCTTCTTTTGCACAGCATTAAGTTTTTTTACACATGTGAACATGGACATTCTGATCCAAACCAGCCCTCCACTGATACATAACAGGAAAGGATGAAGTGCTGCATTGTCATCTGTGTAGTCCCAAGGGAAAAAAGGGTGGATGCCCTCCTTCATTTCCTACATTCCCAGGGTGACACCCACAATGAGTTCTGTCACCTACATTTCATGCCTGACCTGGCAGGATGCATCTGGTGGTTTCTGAGAGGAAGGATGCTCATAACCCAGTGATTCCTGCCAAAGCCTCTCTTTTCATCAACCCTTTTCCAGAAAGAAAAACAGCTGCTGCCCCCATGAACCTTCAGAGCCACCCACCCCCATAGGATGCTGGAAGGGATTTCAGGGATGTGTTAACACTCCTTTACAGAGGTTTGGCTTCAGGGGGACAGTAATAGATAGAGTCACACTCCTCGTTGAGGGCCCTAAGGATGGAGCCAGCAGCCTGCCCTCAAATTTTTATTTTTACCTTTGTGTGCTTAAGTTGCTGAAACTGGAGTGAGTTACTGGCCATGAAAATGAAATCACTCTTTGCACTTTCCCTACAAATCACACTTCAGTATTCTCTCATCCTGTACCTGATCAAGCAAAGAATAACACTGCTAATACATAAAGCTGTGGCTAAAACAGTTTTCTGAGGTTATCTATAGGGACATACTCATTTACCATTTAGAGTGAAACTTCTCAGCAAAAAAAACAAAATAGAACAAAACAAAAAACAAAACCCAAAATCCCTCATCCCCTCAAAAAACCCCAAAAAACCAAAAGAAATTCCATTTGCAGTGTCTCCATGTGACACTTTTTCTTGACTCTTTCCCAGGACAACACTGTCCTTTCATTTGCATTCTCAGCTGGCAGTGAAACAGAGAAGGCGGCAGGCTGTGGCTGCTGAATTTTAAGTACCCTGCAGCACAAGTGAATCTGAGTTGAGCTGCTGGTTCATTAAGTTGATTCACTCTTCAGACACAATTCTATGTTAATTCTGACACATAAGCAAATCAATGCAAATTATGTGAAATGAGGTTTAATGCCACTTAATGGCAGTAAAGCTCTGAACCTATCAGCAGGTAAATGGCTACTGCCTGTTTCCATCCAAACAGTACTGGTGACATTGGCACTAAATGTTGTAAAATACCTATTAGTTTAAAAAATAATGAATTAAGTCTGAAGAATAAATCTGAAGAGTAAATTTGAAGAGTTATGGTACCAAAAAATAGCATGGATACCGCCCAGGAAATTTCCTGCTTTATCTAATACTGTCACACACCAGTTCAGGTGCCTCTCACCATGTAAGAATTACAGCTCCTATTCTTGACCCCTATAGCCTTTATCTGTGATTGACACTGCATCACTGCATATAATGGCCAGGCCTTCCAGCCCTTCCAAGCTCCCTGGTTCCAGCTGAGCAGCATCTATCCCAGCTGCATTAGCAAACACATTTATTTCAATCTTACTAAAACAGCTCCGTGGCTTTTCATGTAGGGAGCACACCACTCAATGAGCAGCTCACTTGTTTCCAAAAACACATTTCTGATGCTTTTATGAATCAGAGGAAGAGAAAAATACACCTCTGAAGTAATTAAAATGTTATATGTTGTCTGCAAATTTCACAGGAAAACATCTATTTTTACAACTTAAAAATCTAAAAAAAAATCAAATTTATTTATAGTAGTTTGAACACAGTAAAGGAAACCACTTCTTAAGTGGTCTCAGCCATAGAAATACCTGACCCTGAAAGCTCCAGCTTTTGATCCAGACACTATTTCATTTTGTAAAACCAAAGAAAAAGCCCTGTTGGTATCCAGAATTCAGCCTGTTCTACTCCACTTGTGGCCTGTTTATGTGCCAAAACCACACTTGTATCTGTGGAATCTGCAATGTAACACCTTTTCCTCATAAAACTGAGAAAATCAGGAGCTGAGGAGTTTAATTAGCAAAATTTTGAGAACTGCTTTTCTTTCTGAAGATCTCAAGGCCCCTTTATGAGGAAAGGCTGATCAGGAGAAACTCTTGGCTGTATCCTTTAAAAATTATGATGCTGTATCCTTAAAGGGGTTTACTGAAGATCTCTGCTGTAATGGTGATTAGACAGAGGATCTTCCACCTTGTCCAGAACCACACATTGGTTATCTTACATTTGTTAAGTGTATTTGTCAAATCTGGAGAGACTAAATACATGATGCCAGCTCATAAAGCAATAAACACATGAGATCCAAGATCTGAAATCCTGGTGGAGAGCATCCCTCCCAATGGGCTTTTCTAGTTCTCCTTGGCAGCAAGGTTCCAGCCTGGCTTCTAACTACTAATTTTCTGCCAATGCTTCTCCTTTGTCTTGCAAATACTGGAGAAAAGACCACGGCCAAATAATTCAGAGCAAAGAAAGGGGGATCACTCACAAGCTTGATGGCAAAGAATGGCTTTTTTTTGAGACGGCCAAATGCACATTCCATTGCTGTTCGACAGCCTGACAGGTGATGAATGAAGAGGTCCTGGTAATGGTTGAGGTAGTCACTGAATAAGTGCCTGGGCTGGCACGAATAATTAACTCGGCATGGTAATTATACTGAGAGACTCAGCACCAAGGCTTCGTCAGACACCAGATGGCTGCGGCCAAGACTCAGAAACACAGACAACGTGTACCTTGCCAGCACAAGTGCCAGTGAACGGGGAAAAGTATTAACAGAGATCCTCAGCAGGTAACAGCCTGATGGGGGAATATCCTGTAGAACCAGAAGCAGGAGAAGTTTGGGCACGAATCTTTACGAGAAACACACACATGAGCAAAGAATGCTTCACCCTCCTGGGCATCCATCACCCACAGAACACGGGCTCGTATGCAGATATCAGCTTTTCACTTTCTCCGGGCAGCTCCCCTCTCCTGCCACCGACAGCAGAGCAGGAGCTGGGGAGGGGCGCGTCGAGAAGGGCTCCAGCTGCACACAGAGCCGGGCAATGGCATGGGACATCCCGACATGGGGACGACCGCTGGGCTAGAACAAAAGCTAACTCTGCAGCGCTGTGATACCCAGCTAAAAAGTCGCTAAAATGAAAATGAATCACTGCTCTTCATTCAAACCGCGCTGCAGAGACATGTGGCATTGCGCAAACCCCGCGTTTGTGACCCAAAGCCATGAGTACAGAGCAGAATCAATCCAGGGAGATGCTCCACGTGCGGCGGGTGGCCCTTGGCACCAAAATCCCAAAATCCCAAAGTCCCAAAGTCCCCGCTGCCTTCCCAGCAGCGGCTCAGCCCCACAGCACAGGGCACGGCTTCCCATTCTGCTAGCGCTGCTGGCCACAGCCGGCTGCGGGAGGAACAATGCCTACAGCGGGACGCCTTTATTTACCTAATACACCACCTGGCATTTAAACTTTCACTGAGTACTTTGTGTTCAGAGCCCTTCATGAAATAACTTTTGTTTTCTATTTTAGCAAAGAGGCTGGCTGCTCGGGCGGGCATTTAACAGCGCTTTCCACATTAACCTCTACTGTCCTGTCCAGGCGTTCTTCTGTTCTGAGCCAAGCTGAGCTAAATGCCCCCCTGCCACTACAGAAAGCTGCAAGTTGCCCGTCTTTGGAGACACTTTGGTGGCCAGCACTGTGTGTCCCTCCATCACCCTACCCTCTGCCAGAGGCTGCCAGAACTGCTTTCTGCCTCTCTTTTGCACAGCAAAGCTCCCAAAGCACGGCCACCATCATCACTGCTCGTGTTCTGCTTCTGGGAGCACCCCAAAGTTCTTCACAGACAAACGGGGAAACAGAGACCCCTGCCCTGAAAGGTTTGCATTTTGACAGGCAAAGGAAAAGAGGAGGAAAATTACGGGGGAAAGGTGGAACAAGGAATGCTGCACGCACAGTATATAAAGACAAGTTTGGAAGCAATTACTTACTTGCTCTGATGCTTAATTTCACATTTAGGGATTTCATATTTAATCACTGCAATAAACATCAGCTTTTTGAAAGCAGCTGCTTGAGGGTTTGCAGAACAGGGCAGGCTGTTGTTGCACCTATGATTTATGATATGCTCATCCAGTGTAAATTAAAAAAAAAAAAAGGTAATTGAGGCAAAGATTTGCTTGCAATAAAACAGTGCCTTAACTGTGTAACTTATTTCTGTAGCACACTAAAGCAGAGGAACACCCCGTGGAATTGAAAAAAAGCTCCAAACATTTTACAAATATGTCATTAGAGGTGCAAGTTGACAAAAAGAACAGTCTAAATTAGAGTTCTGCATAACCCACTGAAATCCCTGTGGGTGATTTCATCTGCATAGTACATCCACTTGCTGTGTAACTGAGAGACAGAATATTAATGCACATAAAGACCAGTAGGGTATCTATTTGCAGGGTAGGCATGACAGCTCCAGGGCTGGTGCCAGGGGAACATGCACTGTACTGTGCACACAGCTAAAGGCTGTGATGGCACTGTGAGCCTTCCCAAGGCTGCCAATAGCAGGATATAAAGGTATCAGAGCAGAGACTTCAGGACTCAGGCCCTGGGACCTATTCTCTATTTAATTTACTGGTTTATGTTAGCCTCAGGTTCCAGCTCCTGCAATGAATAGGATAGCTCCAGAGGTGCCAGTAATAGCACCTGAAGTACAGCTGGAATGCCAGTCTCACAGCACAGTTTAATTTTGTTTATTTTCTGCAATGTTTACAAGGGCACTGAGGTGTGAGTAATTAAATATTTGCAAAGTACTCCAAATCCTCAGGAAAGCTGCAGCTAAAGAAAGAAGCCATAATTTGACATTTCTTTGCTTCTGATATTAATTTTTTTTAAACCTTCTTTTCTTCTTTTATTAAAAGGAAAGAAAAATGTCTAATTCTAGCTCTTTTCAAAATTCAGCAAGAGTCCAAGCTTCAGCCTGTGGCATTTGCCTCTTCCCACTGTGTCTGAGTCAGACCTGTGCCTCATCATAATTCCTCTCTTGCTAACCTGGGAATTAATCTTTTTGTGCACATATGGCATGGCAGAGACAACACAGGGCTCTCTAGCACACCTACCAAAGGCTTCTGAAGAAATAACTAATGACTTCATGGCTCTTGTTTGATTGAAAATAAATTGCTGTGGGACTGCTCCTGCTCCTTATGCCACTTGGTAGTATAATTTCCATTGCCTTAGTTGCTACTGGAAGGTGCTTTTAGCAGAACATTAGTGGAGTAAGTGGCTGCTTTCTCTAGACACCAGCCAGCACAGAACTTCCCCTCCCCTTCCCTTGAAATGATCCATGCAGCACCAGCTTTCTTCTGCCTTTCACAATTAGATCTCAAGGTGATGTGGATGGCAAAGAACCGCAGGCCTCCGTCCTTCTGGTCAGTTCTAAATCAGACTGGTTTTCCAGAGCAGTACAAACTCTTCTCTTGGCACAGGTAGGCAGCAGTGGGAAAGGGGCCAGGAGCAAAGCAGAATCACTTTGTACAGTGGCATTGCTGGTTTTTACCCCTGGAAGTGTACAGGAAACTATAGCCCAAGTTCTCCTGTGGGACAGAATTGTCCATCTAGGATCTGGTTGAGGGTACAAGGGAGGAAAAAAGGGAGAAGACAGCTGCATAGCCATGCACCAAACCCACAGCTATATCAACACCCTGAACTGGGATGTATTTATCAACCACTGGCAAGTCCACACCGCCCATACATGAGGAATCAGTTACCATATTATTTTCCCAGCACAGAAACTGGATAAGACTAAAATCAAATTAAGCCCTCTCCTCTTGCTGCAACTCTCCACACTCTTACCAATAAAGTGCTGTTATGATAGCCAGCAATGAAATGAGGCTGAGGAGCAGCAACATCACATCTGTACAGTTAAACTTCAGGATGGAGCCAGGAAGTACCCCAAGAAGCTATCCAAGGGTTATCAGAAGATATTTGTACAGAGTTTTAGATGCCGGTGTTGCCATAGCTGTGAAGTCAAACAGGCTCAGCGAGCGTGCTACCTGCCCAAGAGAGCCATGAACACCTGAGCCCATCCTACTCAAGGAGTTCAGCCAGAAATGAATCCCTACTTTGTTAACATAAGCCTAAAGGGGATTTCAAACTCATGCCTGGATAAATATTAGTTACATGGAATGAACAAAAATTCTACTTGGGATGTTCAATGATCCTATCAAATTAACGCTATCATCTTTTTCTTCTTACCTGTCCATAAATAAAATTCAAACTCATGGGAAGGGACAACATTTCAGAGATGTCCATTGCATTGGATCGACCAACACTTTGTTCAATTTCATATCTCTGTTGTGAAGTGCTTCTATTGTCTGCAACATTTCTGATATTTCTGCACCAACTACATGGCACAGGGTTGGCCTGTGCCTTCCCAGCCATGTAGGCTTTCTTCACTCCTGATCTGCCTCCTTCTTCAGACCAACCATCTCCTCTCCCCTCCACGTTTCCTGCTAAAATGTCGTATCTGACTCTGCATTTCAGGACAAGTACAGACTGATGCTATGAGAATAAGTTAGAGGAATTCCTCACACATTTAATTTTTTTCTTGCAATTTCATCTTCAAACATTCAGGGTGATTTAGACCTATCTCCTCCACTTGCCAAGTCAACAGAGTGCCTGCAAGACCAGCCCCCAAAAGCATGCACAGGGTGGCTCTCTTTGCTTGGCTGCCCAGCAGGTTACAGCTGATTCCTCCTCTCAACACCCAGCCCTGCGGTGCTGCAAACCTCTGGCAGGAAAGAGCAGGAGAGCCCCTTGGCAGAGCACATTTTTCCAAGGGCTAGTCAGGCAGTTTGCATCTCCAGGAAATCCTTCACCTCCCCTGTCATCCAACCCCAGCTTCACCCCACTGCCCATCCCAGGTCACTATTATAGTGTGCCTCCAGCACATGATAAAGTCACATTCCTGGCCTGTTCTACTCCCCAGAGCTGTCATCCTGCTATAAAGCAAATGAAAACATAGAAGCCAAAAGGACTCGGCATGCTGAGAATGAATCCCTCAACAGCAGGCTTGCTGGAGCAGAGGATACCTCCATGCCAGAGATTCCCCCGCTCACTGGGAAATGTGACGTATTTAAGCAGATCTACCCCTGCCCTTACATTCTGCTCCTCTCCATCACCCCAGTTCTCATCTTTTGCAGGTGTCTCCTTAAGTCTCCAGAGACTTTGATCCCATTCCTGCACACCAGCATCAGCTGTGGACAGGCAGTTCACACTGACACACCAACCCAGCCACATTTCCCACTCAAGTTAATACTCCAAAGTGGGGTAGGGGTTTTACAGCACCACTTCAGACCAATGCCCACTCACAGCCAGCCAGGTGCAAACCCAGAGGACTGGCATGCTGGAAGCTGCAGAAGCCAGACAAAGCCAGAAGCCATAAAAAATCACAAAAGGTGAACAGACTGTTTGGTGTTTCCTTTGCATCAGGATTAAACTTGGTGCACCTCCAAGCAGGTACATTTGAAGAGGCTCTTCCTGGAAGTTTGCTGCCTGTCTGACTACGGACAACACACTATCCAAAATCTTGGGCACGAGACAGACAAAGTCTACAGTATGAATGTTAATATACTAAAAGGGGAGCAATTGCAGGAGCAGTTCTGACCTGCTAATGTGCCAGAGAAAAGAAGCATGGACAGACAGCTCTTAAGAATCTGCTCCTAGTGTTTCCCACCTGAGATGGATCAGTAAGAAAGCCACACTGATTACTCACAAAGCTCTGCATTAGAGGGAAGCCTGTGGGCAGAGGTGGCCTGCCCTGTTGTCTTCTGTAACTCTGCAGTGGTCAAGGAAAGGAGATGCACAGAGGACTTGTAAGCTCTTCTACTTAAAGCTTTAATTCTGTGAGAATCTATGCACACTGGAGAGGGGTTTGAGAGGAGCCTGTAAAGAAGGGACCTGAGGGCAGGACCAGATCTCCTGGGGAAGGGATGACTCCACCAGCCAGGACCAGATGGAGCAATTGGTGAGGCTTCTGCGACAGCCCTGGCAGAGCCACTCAAATGCTGCTCCTCAGCTTGGAGCAGATGATTACTACAAGCTCCACCCCACCACCCTGCCCACCGAGACAGCTGGAGACAGGCAGGGGTCAGGGTTTCAAACCTGGAAGAAAGTACATTCAACCTGAACCTTTCTGAAGAGCAGAAGGTCTCTTCACAGGACACGTGTGATCCCGGCAAGGCCAGCGGATGCTTCCCTGCCAACCTGCCCCAGCCCTGTGCAGGCCTGAGCAGGGGGCTGGTTATGCAAGTTCTGACTCAGATGTCAGGGAGCAAAGCCAACACTGCAAAGGCCACGGGGAACAACTGTGAAATGATAAAAGATTTCAGTCACTGCTGACCGAAGCTGGATTTAACCTCACAGGGAAAAGCTTTTTAGCTTTTTATCTCATCACCAACCCGCTGCACCCGTCACTTCCCTCCAAGCTGCACTGTTTTGACCTCATTCCTGAAATAAATTATGAGTTGTTTTCTCTGTAACAAGTAACTATTGCAGTGGAAAGCTGGTTGCTTTCAGTTATTAAAGCATGGATGTGCTGCAACCTGTTCCTTGAAGCACTGGCGGCTCTGGGACAAGTGAATTGCTATCTCAGCGTCTGCATATCCCTCAGATACCCAGGGCTCCTGCTCAGGAAGCCATTTAGATTGAATCTGCCTCCACAAACACTGTGACAAGTTCTGAGGCACTTCTGCAAGTAGTAACCCTCTATATTTTACCCCATTTTATGGAACACTGGTGAAAATGTATTTGATGTTGGGAGTTTGCTGCGGCTGCTGCTGCTGCTGCTGAACACAAATGAATCAGTCAGGTGGTAAAAAACCAGCTGGCTTTGTAGAGCCACCCAGATGAGGGCTGGTGGCTGACAGCACAGGAGCTGAGCCAGGTGCTGCAAAAAGTAGTTAGAAAAGGGGACTGGTTTCTAGTCCTTCTAGTCCAGACTCTGAGGACATAAGATTAGGAGACTGCACTTGCCAAGGAAACCACATCTTTTGCTTTCCCAAGCCTGTTATTTCTGAGGTATGTTCTTGATACCTCCAGAAAAATAGATGATACTGCAGAGACAGGGTAAGATCCTTAACTCCCATCAACCATGAGCTTCCAGATTGACTGCAGAGAACATCAGGAATTTTTGCAATGTTCTCCTCGCATGAGAGGACAGGATGGTACAGAATAATGGTCATGGCTGTACGTAAGTTTCCCTAAGATTTATCCTTATGGGCTCTTGGAACAACAAGGGGCTTCAGCAGTTCATTTGCACCACTTGTTCCATTGCATTGTAAAGATGTGGCCAAAAGAAGCCTTTTTTTCTCTATTAAAAAAAAATAATAAATAAATCCCAACGCTTGCATTGATTAAACAGATGTAGTCTGCTGAAGTTTCACCAGTGTAAAAGCAATTCAGCCACTGTTTTGGGGAAGGCAGCTGGCACTGATACTTTTTCTTGATATAGGATTGAATATGAAGCATCCCTGAAGTTCTGTAGAACTTGAGCAGAATCCAGCTTGGAACAACTCAGCTGTATCAGTGGTTGGTACAAGCTGAACACCAGCCCAGGCCAGCTGAGATCTCTGGACTATCATGTGCCTGGCCACTGGCCTTGCAGAGCTTATTCAAGGTATTCACACCATGTGGAGCCAAGTGAAGGATTTGTGATAGCATTTGCCTCTGCCCTGTCCACCTCAGTGATGCCAAGAGAGTGCTCAGCCCTATTCCAAACAAAGATTGTGCCAAGTTCTGCCACCCCACAAAGTCCTGGAGTTTGTATGAAAGTAACTTCTCAGCACAAACCTAAAACTTTGCAACCAGCAAACAGTTTTTGGAGAAGGTACTGACTTCCATTCAAGTGCAGTGGCAGCAAGAGTGGTTGTGGGTTTAAACAAAGACAAGATGGGAGCTGGGTGTACTGGTACCATTGGTACCAAGTAGGCAGGGCAGAGCAGGAAGCTTGAGATCTCAGGAGCTGGGGGACCAGTTTCCCCAAAACTGCAATTATTTGTGTTACTCTGGGCTCTGAGTGCATTGCTTCATCTTGATAAACAAAGGCACAGTGCAAATAAAGGGCTCTGACAGTGAATCAAAACTATTTAGTGTGAAGGAAAATAATCAGAGCTGGGCAGGGGGCACAGCTGACCACAGGAGGAGGTGAGAGCTGCAGAAACAAACGGGTATCAACCAGAGCCTGCCCTGCCATTAAAATGGCCAAGGTAAACAAGACCAAATCTGTGAGATTCCCTCAGCAATATGCAAAAGGAAAAAGGATCCCTGACGGACATGATTTTGTAACTTTGTCATTGCTGAGACACAATGGCACCAATCAGTGACCTTGCTCCCATTCCCTGTGTCCCACCAGAGAGAGCAGGGCTCCCAGCCACTGCACACCTTTGTACTATGGCAGAGTGCATGAAATATGTAGAAATAAATTCATGCAGGAACAACAGAACACATTGCTAACTATATTTTGCTTCATTCCTTTAGTTGTTACCTGAAATCAATCAGAATCCAAAAGAAAATATTCCAAACCCTGCACTTAAAAATATACATATCCCGTATTGATAATTTTCCATTTTTCCCATGTTGGTGTCCAGTGCTGGAGTTTTAATGACATTTTGCTCTGGCTCTCTTTTCAACACCCCTGATGATAAGTACATGCCAGCAGCTGCTGAAGCAACAGTTGCTGCAGATCCAGTGTCAGAGTGTGACAGACATGTGGACGGCTGCTGCAGATGGGAGGACACACAGCCGGGGACCCTGTGATTCCCAGCCACGTGCCACAATGTGATCAAGTAAAACTGGCTCAGTCCTTTCCCTCGACTGCCTTCCTCTCCTCCTCTGCTTCCCTGTGGAGCTGGGTTTCCTCTCTCACACTTGGAGCCCTTTAGTTTGGCTGACACAGGGGATTTATCTCAATTAAATTAAGCAAGAAAGGAGAAATGTGTGCTGAACACAGGGAAACTGTCTGCCACCAGTATATATGAAGCAAAGGGTGCAGAAAACGCCTCAATATCCACAGCCATCCACAGCCACTTCATCCTTTACTCAGCTCTGGGCTCTCCCAGCAGCCTTTCAGGCAGATCTAAAACCTTTAGCCAAGGGCTAAAGCACCAGGGGAACAGGATTCAGATTCAGGACTAAGGCTGGAAATAATCATGAGGTTTAGATGTGTGTCTTTGATGGCATCACTAGCAGAGATGGGGACCTTGCTGGGAGCCAGGTGCTGTCCTTGCAGGATTTCATTCCCTCATGGAGGTTACAGGGACGATTCCTGAAAATGCAGATGTTGCTATGTCCTTCTATATTCCTGCGGGGATTACCAGGCTCTGTTAAATCTCTTCCTTCCCTCCTGCATCCCGGAGCTCACTGTACTCCTGCTCCCATGGGTTACTGAGGAAGAGGAAGCAGGAGCACAATGTGCTTGTCACACCATCACTCTCCCTGGTGACAGCACTCACTGGTGAGCTAGCCTTGCCAAAGGAGGGGAAGGTGAGATGGCTCAAAGCACAGAGTCAGATTTCTGCAAATCCCAGGAGAACTGGCATCAAATATCAACATGTCCACTGAGCTCTGCAACACTGTCACAGATCAGCTACGCCATCACAAATACTGAGCACTTTGCAGGGAAAAAGTAACCAAATAGCCCTCACAATAATCTTCTACAGTAGATTATTAATCACTGTATAGATCCCTTTCAGGCTGCAGTTCTCTTCTCTCTGGAGAGTTGTATTTACCAAAACAACTGCCTTAAACACGTGGCAATGCATGTTTTGTCCCTTAAAAGCAATTATACATTTGCTTAGAGCAACAGGCATTTTTAAAGACCAAAGCCAACATTTGGTGGTGGAGACTTTGCTAGAACACAAAGTCATGATTCAGCAGGGAGAACTTCTTCCTAGGAAAGTTTTCCGGCCGCAGAACTACTTAAAATGTCGGTTTGATGCACTAAGATTGTTTATACCTGTAGCACAACACATATCCATTGATCAAACTGCAACTTCAAAAGGGTCTCAGGTGCTTGGAAGCAGCAGTATGGTTAATTAATCATGTGAAACAAAACCCAGCAAAGGCAAGACATCAGCAGTGGAATACACAGGGCTCTGAAGAAATTAGCTTGCATTAGACTTAACCAGAGCAGCGTCTCTTACTCCCCTGAGAACAGAGATGCAATTTATCCCTTGAGCTACACAATTCTTTTGGAGCCAGACCCATTGTACCATTTACATCAAATATGTAGAGCATTATCCACAATGAGATGTAGACCAAAATCACAACCTACACATCTCAGTTTACAAACCCAGTATTTATATGTTCCCCAGGGTTGAAAGTTGCTCTCTGAATGGGGGACAGAAGCACAAACCAGTGCATTCCCTTCTTTCCCGAGAGGCCCCAGCACATCCCTGTTCCTCGGCAGAGACATGCATTAATTCATGAGTTTTCCTGGGCAGCCGGGGCTGGCGGCGTTCCCACCACACTGAGCTGGAATGCGGAGCTGCCCGTTCCTGGCAGGCTGCTGGGGTCAGCCTCTGCCATTGACTCAGCTGCCCCTGCTTGCTCTTGGGTTGCTAATCTGATCCCTCCAACACCATGGAGATGACTCCTGCTCAAATATTTGGCTTCCTGAGAGGCCAGCTTGCAGATAACGTGCAAAACGGAACGTGCCAAATTCATGGGAAAAGCACATGCTTGTCATGATGGTAACACATGGAATGACTCTAGTTTGAAATGTGGCTAATCATGGCTAATCATGAATTTGTCTATTTGGTTTTTCCTGAAGACGAGCTGTTTTGCTTTAGGGAGCTTTCAGATCTCATCTGCTTTCCATCTTCTATACATTTCATCCCACTTGGATAATGAAACTAATTCTCATTTGACCTTATTTCAAGTGGCACCTGGCCTTCCCAGTTGTCTCCACCAGTGCAAGGCTGCAATGCACAGGTCTGTGCTGAAGACAGAAACAAGTGAATTTCATTGAAATGTCATGAAACCTTTCTTACATGAGCATCTGTAATATATACCCATTTCAATAATAAAGTACATATGCTATTTTCACTTCTCCCTGCTCCAGTCCTGCTCCCAGGGGATCTTCATGCCTTGTCTCTAAGGTGGACATCGCCCTTTCTAGCTGAGGATGCCAGGTCCACCCTCGCTCTTCTGAATAGGCCTAAAAACCTCCCCAGTCATTCTGCTGAAGTTATATGGTTTGGATCTAGGTTTGGATTTTTAGGCTGTTTATCTACTCCATGCATAAAGGAAGACTGTCACTTCTGAGAGCTGTGGCTTCTGCTGGCCACAGAGTGTGGCCAAGCTGAACGTGCTCCCAAACACCTTGTTTTGCTCAGGGTGTTCCAGATCCCTTGGCACAAATGTTGGATCTCACACTCTGAGTTAGGTACAGCAACACCAACAATACATTCCCCTCTCAAATGCAAATATAACCCAGCATTTCAATCGCTGTGTTGTTACAAGTGGGCTTGATACGGCCGCAGCAGAGCTACCAAAACACTGGATTAGACGTAGATGTCTCACAAGCCAATCCAATTTTAACTCATTCACTGATTGGCATCACAGGCAGCTCAGCCACCTTTCCTTGAGCATTGCACAACCCAGACCAAGAGCCAAAATTTTCAAAGAACTGTGCCTAAAGCTGTGCATGTGGAGCCTGTGTAATGCAGCTCTGATGATGAAGCCAATTTCTGGTTTATCTGCCTGGTATTCCATGGACATGTCCCAGGATTAAACAAACAAAAGTCCACTGGGCCTATGCAGCCATTTTAATGCATGTGGTCCTATTGTGACAAACACAACATTTATGTGCACACACTGTATTCACCCCTAAGACTGATATCAAATGACTCAAAAAATCACTAGCTAAAACCCTAAAGTGTCATGGTATTTAAGCCTATAAGTGTCAGGATTCCTATGTTCTCTTCTTTTGAAACATTAAATCTTTCCAATATTTCTCTCCATTCAGAGGGGATATAAATTCTAAGAAGGGGAAAAAAACAAAAAGCGCTTTTATTTTTGTTTCATTTTTTTTAAAGAAAGAAAATTAAAGCTTTTATAAAGTAACATGATTCCAGAAGCCAGGGACATTAGAGACTACAGATTCAATAAGCTGCAATAAATTTAGACTGGTAATTCTGCTTCATAAATTACTTTTGATTTCTTTTCTCATTTATATACACATATGAAAAATGAATACCTCAATTTATTCCTGATTTGTATCTATTTTTGAAACAAGAATCAGCTTCCATTGTACATAATATGATCATAAACCCAGCAATTATTCATGAGTTATGATCACAAAAATTGTAAATGTTCAACTGAAATAATGGTATTGAATATAAAAACAATTTAAATTAAAGAGTGTTCCAGCTCCACAATCTCATTTTCCTCTGATTCTGCTTTCCTTTCTGTGAATCCTGGGGACATTTCCAACCTACCACACAGTGATGATTTATGACTTGCTATATCATGCTATGACTGTCTAAGAAACCTTTTGAATTTTATACCACAAATATTGGCAAAATGTAAAATGGAATACTACATATATACATATAGAATACTACACCATGTTAGCAATGTGAAATGTGTGCTCCACATTGGCAAAACTGATGGACAAAGCCACAATAAACTGATTTGTTCAATTATTGTTGCAATTTAGTGAAGCTGTATTTTGGAAGAGAGGAAATGGCTCATGATTGACTCCATCTCTTATTTCACTCTCAAGCAAAAGTCTTGCTCTAAATCCCAATAAAAATCAATAGAGAGACTTCCAGTGAACATTACCTGGACTCCAAGTGAGTTATCAACTCACTCTACATATCTGCTCATGCACTTCCTGCCTCAGAGTAACTTCTAGAGCAAGTTGTTCACATCTGACTTGCACAGTCTCTGCCACTTTTATTCCCCGATATTTTAATATTCAAAAAAATAAACTATTGTATTCTGGGTTGGGGTTTTTTGCCTCTACTTAAGTATAGCTGGTTTAATGCATGCATGCATTAGTTTATACAGAAATGTCTGTTATAACTTCAGTTATGGTCAGGGACTGTGTTTTGATTTGGCTGTGACATATGATTTGCTACCAGGTTTACAGGTTACCAACTTCCAGCTGCCTGTACCTGTAACTGTACACATGTACACACGAAAATAAACAAATTAAAATTAAAGAACTCATAACTCAGGTTTTTTAGAACAACTATTCCATGTAAAAATCCAGGCTGGACATCTTTCATATTTCCTAATTGTAAAACTATGCTAGAGAAGTCTAGGGACTTCAGTATAAAGCCATGTCTAAAAAAAAAAAAAAGAAAAACAAGCCATTCTTTCTGATGCCCCATAATGTGCCCTAAAGAAACTGAAATAAAAAGACCTAGGATCTCAAAAAAAATTGATTCCCTCACTAGTGGAAATAGAAGCATTTATAGACCAGTAATGTGGAGAATGAGAAGACACAATACAGTCCCACCAGCCAGCATGAAGGGTACTGTGTGTGTCAGTGGAAGGACTATGGAACCCAGACCCACCAGAAGGCAGCAAGAGAAATCCCACAAAAAGTGGAAATACTTTTAAATTAATGCAATATTTGTCTAATTGAGTGTCACTATATAAAATGGCACTCCTCTAAATCCTGAGCACCAAATGCACAACAGAACAGGGCAGTGAAGGTGCCTCACTCATTTCACAGCCGTGCTGAGATGTCTTCCCATGACTCCTTTATATTAAATTTTACGTTCTTACACAACTCCCAAACTTGTCCCGATGCCATTTAATTAATTGAAATCACTCCTGCAGCCTGAGACTGAACACTGAATGTTGTAATCCCTCTTGTTTAAATCAAGATCCTTTCAAATGTGGGCAAACATGCTGCCTGGTAGGTGTGCCTCTCTAAACATGTCAAAGAATAATCCGCCTGCATGTGCGATTGCCAAGCCACGTGGCTTGGCAGCCTTGCTGCAGTGGGATAAATATTATACCACTCAATACAGAGAGACACCTGGGCTTGGGGCATGCCTGGGTGACACACCCCAAAGTTAAACCTCCCATTTTGACATTCCTCACTGTGTGTTGAGAATTTAGCACATACTTTCTTGCTACGGGCAAACCTGCCGGACACAAGAGATGAAAAGCCAGGCAAACACAGTTTGGGAAGGGCAGGACACAGAGAGGCTCTATGAGAGACATCTCTGGCCTCTGCTGCAGAAAGGATGGGGCAGAGATGTGCCAAACCAGCCAAAGCATGATTGAGGACAGAGGGATGAGTTCAAACCCTCCCCAGCAAGGTCTTTTTGTTCATATTCTCAGCACAGAGAGAAGCTTTGCCCTGGCAAGTAATTTTTTGCCTTCCACCAACTTTATGGCTGTGCTGGATCCAAGCTGATGAAGGGCTAAAGATGCTCTCACAAAGGGGCAATCACAGCCACCAAAACATTTGCCACAGCCCTGGATCATCTCTGCTGTTCCACAGAGGAGATTCTCTCCTTTTCTCCCTCCAAATTGCCTGAGTGCAGCCTGGTTTACAAGTTATGGGGATCTGGATGGAGACTGATAGTGTATTCTTAGATCTAAGTGGCTGCCAAAAAACCCCTCATGGAAATCAAGCAAAGCTGCCTGTGAGAACAGCTGAAGACAAGCAAGTGTTTGTCAGACAGCTACAGATAACTGCCAGGCTCCAGTACTCAAAACAGTACCAGGAATTTAGTCATAGAAAATCCTGAAACCCAACCTGCCTGACTGCCAAACCCTGTGTTTTTAACAAGGGTTGAAAAACAATCGAAAGTAACTCTGCTGGTTATGCAGAAGGAATAGTACAGTTTGATGCTTTTTAAATGGAAAGTAAAATTCAGCTCCTATTACATCTTTTAAGAAGAAAAAAATTGTAACAACAATCCCAGGCAAATATGATCTTGGAGTAAGAAACAGCCATATATTTGTGTCCTGAAGCCCTTCTGCTGATTTCTACCTCCAACTCCTCCACCCCCGTGCCTATGTTTCAATATTATCTCCTATAAAAAGTTGAATTCCATAATGTTAGCAGGACAGATGCTCCCTGTCCTGTCTGTATGGCAAGGTTTATGCAAAATAAAAGAGACATCCTTCGGGCTGAGAGAAGCAGATATTGCTATGAATAGCCCCACTGTGAGTTATTCACATAAGGAAGCTTTTACAGTGTTGAAAAGCTAAGCCCAGAAATTCTGCTGTGATTTTTAATGCCATGAAAACCTACCTTTACTTACAGCATCAAAAACGATATGGACACAGAATAACTCACTGAAAAAAAAGCACAATGGTCTGTGTCATTAACTGCCACCAGTTACTTGTGCAGAGCCACACTGCTTTAGAGTCTTGTGCATTACCATTCCCCACACACAACTAAAATTCTGTGCCTAATGTGACATAATATTTGGGCTGAAACCATATGACAACAGGAAAGGCTAGTCACATATATTTTATATATAAAAGAAAATCACAGGAGTGTAGAAGTTTGTGATCCATAGCTTATGTATTTCAGGTTCAAGCATCACATGAGCTTGATTCACACTGAGTCTGCTTTTGGAAGAGTCATGCTCAGCATGTGCCCAAGAAGGCAGGACAGGAAACCTACCCAGAGGCCCCACCTGCAAACCTCTTCTCTCATGAGAAGAAAGGCTCTCATGAAGGAAGCTCTGTGTCAGCTAATGAGCACTGACAGGACCAGTTGAGATTTTTATAGGTGGATTAGATTCCAAGAACTCACCCACGTACCTTCAACAGCCCATTAAATAATTTGAATGAAACAGAGGGAGTTAGAAAGCAAAAAGCCAACTTTTCACAGTTTCTGTTCCTTTCTTTCCAGTTCTGTGAGTTTGACACTTCTACCTGCTTTTCAGAAATCTTTCAGAAACTTGTTCTGTGAGGAAGAAAACGTGTTCCTAGTTTTTTTGCTGTTTGGTGACACGTGGCATTACTACTTGTGCTACCAACACTTCCCAAAAGCATCAGCATGCCTTTGACTTTTAGACTCTTGGCTACGTGTCCTGCTTCTCCCTCACTGACTACACTGGCAAAATAAAGTCCATGAGCTCCAGCACAGCTTCCTCTCTCTACAGAAATACCCACAGGAGAGGACACTGCAATTGCAGACTCATTCCCAGAACTGCAGGATGATTCAAAGCTTACTGGGGATACAGAAAAGGGACAGAAAATACCAGCTCCTTTTCCAAAAGCCTTACAATCCATCAACCATCATTTCCCATTTGCCTCAGATCAATGACTCTTCAAATCTCCATCCTATATTAATGTGCATCAGACGCTGATAGTTCAGCTAAATTAAATTAGGGATGATTGGTGATGATGGCAAATGTAGTGAGATTGCTGCCAAATGAGGCTCTCCCTCCACATTCAGCACTCTTATGAAATGCAGCCTCACAACAGGGAGCTCTCTCTTCCATGTTTTCCACCAGCTGGGTAAACAGAGAGCTTAAGGCAAGAACTGCAAACTTGATCTGACACTCAAATCCATAGAAATTATTTAAATAATTGCCCAAGTGCCTTAGCTAAGGCAAAGGGCACTCACTGGATTCAGAGATTCCACTGTACTACTGGAGGCTGTTCTGGCATTTTGCCACTGGGTTTTAGGAAATGAGCTGCAAGCACCTGAATGGGAAAATTTTTATCTGATTTATCCAAAATCACTCAGCAAGCTCTAATCAATGAAATCTAAACCTTTCATTTACCCTGTCTCTTTTCTAAGCAGTACATGCATCAACACCCCAATCTGAAATGGCAATCCCAGCCATCTGAAACTCAGCAGAATATTCTTCTGAGCCTCCTTTTAAACTTCACAATACAAAAACATCTGGGCAAACAACATACTGATTGCAATAAAGAGCGTGTCTACACCACAACCAACGGATGTGAAAATGCAACCATGCACTCACCAGGCCTGCCAACACCTTGGGGTATTTATGCAGAGTTTCCTGCCACAGAGTTACCTGATTTAACTAAATGAATGCCTACTCAGTACACCTGCAAGGTGGCTGTATGTCATCACATCATGTCAGAGGCAGATACACACAGGCCTTCAGATTTCCTCCAAGAGAGCCAACAAAGTGTATTAAAATGTGCTGGTTTCCTCTCTGTGTGCTCAGCAATATCTGTCATAATTGCAAGATTAAGGATTATTCCATGTGTCCATTTTGTTTTCCCAAACATTGAAATATAACCTCACATTTAAAGGGACACGGTACCCACAAAAATCTCATTCTGAGTTTCTCTGCTTGCTCTTACTCACTAATAACTAAATCACTGCTCAGCAGGCAATCGGTGTTTGTCCTTCTACCCTTCATAAAACTGTTTCTGTTGGAAAAATTAACAAAAATCTCTGCAAATGCACCTGCCCATGGGAAACACATACTGAGGATGAGATACTTGGATGAGATAACTGAGCACAAAGCACTGTCTTTGGATATGAAGATGGAAAACAGGCTCTGATACAACTGAAGGCATCCTGAGCAAACCAGGCCCTGAGTTACCTGCTTTGTAACCCCAAGGAGGAGATGTAGTTTGTCTGGTCTACTCTCCAAAGTCTTCCCAAGCAACAAGCAGGAGTGAATGAGTGCTATGATACAAAAATAGCCTAAGAAAAATGGGAGTTCAGGAGCACTAATTTAAATAGAAGCACCTGTTAGACTCAAACCAGGTGAGTAAACCAGCAGAAAAGGTCTCCTTTGTGTAAGCAGAGAAGTGCAATTTGAAATAGAAAAAAATTTAAATCTCAGTTCTGGTTTTGATACTGAATCCCTCCTGACAGAATTCCTTCATCTTTCTGTTATATAGGCCTGTTATAATCTGTAAAAAAAAGGGAATGAAGAATGAAACTGCTATTACTATGCCAGACCATGACACGTTATGGCAGAGAGCAAATTGATCATAAAGACTCTTTGGAACTGCTATAATAAGACTCCTGAAAAGAAATATTTAGGCAAAATATGTTTTGGGTAAGTAACACTAAAAAAGTTGAATGTATAAACAATTAGTCTTTGTCAAATTCTCCAGTTATTGACATCATCCTGCTATAGTCCCTCACAACATCCCCTCTTACCCTGTTTGTGCTCCCTGCCCTCTCCTGCAGGAGCTGTCTGCCACTGTTAGTCAGGATTTACTATATTTGATTTCTTCCCTGTGAATGAGAGCAAAAAAAAATAAAAATTAAATACCTACTAACTGGAGCAGTGCCAGCAGGGACAGCAGCCCCTCTGCAATTCAGCTGCCCCCTCCCTGCTCCAGTTTGAGTGTCAGCAGCACAGTCCCCCCTGAGCAAAGCAGCTCAGTTCTGGAGCTTCCCTTAATCAAAGTTAGAACCTTCTGCATATAAGTAGGAGTCAGCTGGGGTGAAACTCAAGCTACCAGTGCAGTGAACACTGATTTTCATCTGCTACATTAATCCCTCTTCTTATGACAACACATTTTCATGAACGACCTCACCTATGGGTCTTTAAAATTGAGTGGGTAAGATTTCTTTTGTCAAGTCTTTTCTCAAGGCTGAAAAGAGCTGTAGGAGACTGAGAGCTAGAGGGGAATTGATCTGCATCATCGTATCACTTTTCTGCAAAATATTGCATTTGAATACAACTCAGCTATTTTGTTCTCACATCCTTCACAATGCCTGAGTAAGCCACACAGAGCTGAGATTTGCTACTTTTCAAATGTATAACTACATTTGTCAGCTCATATTTCTGTTTAACCAGAAAGACATGTCAGTCTCTTTGAAGAAGAATGTTATTGCAAAGAATGCAATCAGCTTCCTCTGTCCTGAAATGTTCCTTTTGCCATTAGACAATGGAATAAATCCAAGAACTCCTGTGAGTTCCTGTTTCCAATGATTGGTGCACAGTGTCTTAGCTATGAGCTCTTCAGACAGTCTCCTACATTGCAGGCTCAGTGTTCCCTTTGGATTTCCTGTTCTTCCAGATGCCAGTGGAGCCGGGATGAGCTCTGCACCTGCCACTAAACACAGTATCAGTGTGAGCAGGGAGTAGGTTCAGGCTGGGATAATGAGCCTGAATTTCTGAAACCAAAAAATGGATACAGACCTGCTCCATTATGCCCTTAGAACTGCATAAAGGGAGTTTGTTCTGTCTCCCTCTCTCAGGTTGTACCCTTGAGAACTTAAATATTCAGCTCTTCACAGCAGGAGGGTGATTGTGTTGGGTCATGTAACCCAACAAGGGACAGAAGTCTGCCCTGATGGAGGGTGAGCTGACACCTCATCTATCTTTTAGTTATCCAAACCATTAAAACATGCAAAAACTCTCTCATTTCCATTTAGCTGATTAGCAGCTTTTCAGATGAGAATGTTCTTTATGTATAGAGCAATGTCAAATTCTGCATTTTATAAACTTTGATAAATACTTTCCAGGAATGGTTTAAAAGTATATACATTAAAGAATAATTTGATAAGCAATGTCTGCCTTGGGGTGTATGTCAGGACAGGTCTTGTCACAAAAACCTTTAAAATGAAAATGCTCTTCATTTCAAGTCTCACCTATTTCTGTCTCATTTTCTTACCATGACAAGCAGGGACACTGGGTATGGGCAGGGCTGAACAGCAACACACCAGTGGCTCACCCACAGTTTTCCCCTCCTGCACCCAGGAAAGGTGTGGTAGCCATACAGAGCTGCTATTGAATTTAGGATCAGACTTTGCTGAACTTGTCCTACTCATCACTTTTAACCTTGCTTTTACCTGTTCAGCACCTTCCCTCTGCAACATCAGACTTGTGCTTACAGTCTCTCCTTACACCTTGATAACCTTGTAACAGTGATGTGAATCCAAATGTGGGAAGAAAGGAGCCAAGGAGGATATGGACAGAAGATCCTGAGGCTGAAGAATAACCAGGTAACTGGCAGACTGATCACATCAGCAACTATAACAATTTAGGATACTGAGGCACCATGAGGATCACAGAGTGAGGCTTCTTGTGTAATTCTTACTTTCAGACCATCTTAATGGGATTAATATGATCGGAATTGTACAGATGGGAAAATAGATTTTCTGATCCTAATTGTGGTGTCTATGACAAAACCATGGGCACACTTATACACCAGCAATTTTTAACATGGTATATATACATCTCTGTGCCTCTATCTGCCTCATCACCTCGCATATGAGTAATAGCACCACAGCACAGAAGCTGTCACCACCAGGCTGGAACAGGTCTAACCAGGCATGGAGGCACTCCAGTGTGAGCTGGCCCTCTGTCAGGGAAGTGCTGCTTCAGGAGAAATTTGATTATAACATATCAGGAAGGAAAAAAAGCCCCAAGAACTCATTTGCACGTATAAGGTTTTTCTCCTTTGCTGGAGGAATGCAAATACCAGGCAGCCTTTACATTGCCTCCAACGGTTTGGCTGATTATCACATTTCTAATTCCAGTTCACACAATCCACACAGCACTTTCTTATTATGGATGTGCTGCTGACATGAACAAAGACTGATTAGATAGTCAGACACAAGCCAAGGAAATAATAAATATACAACTCCACTTTTCAGAGAATTATTTTACTATAGGCACAGTTGTGTGCAGAGTTGACTTTGTCTTCAAGGCAGTCTGATCTGCCTTTTCTTTAGGAAAAGCTTTCCACCTATCGAGTTAAATCTTCCAGATAGATAAATCACATAATAACATTTTTTGGGTTTATCATTTTCCCATCTGTTAGACAGGGATCTATTTTTGACTACCCTTATTATAGGTCTTATGAAGCTACATTCCCCCTTACAAGAAATGTTTTCCCCCTTACATGTCCCACCTTGCAAATGTACCAATTCCTTGTTCATCAGTGTAGGAGAAAAATACACCATAAAGGCCAAGCTCTCTTCTTTTCAGGTAAGCCATGCCTTGGGTAGCCAAGGGCTGCATACCACAGTAGACAATCTACAGAGGGAAGTGCATGGGCTGCAGAACAAAAATCACCTTTTGTGTCAAGTTCTATGGGTCAGGCCCCAGGGTGGCATCAATGGTGGCCTTCTCCTGTCTAACTGGTCACTTAGGGGCTGTGCTCAAAGGCAGCTTTGTGATACAGAGGTGCAGAGTCAGCTGCAGTTATGCATTGCAATAGATGACCTTGGGTTTGTACTGAGCAAGCTCAAAGAGGACTAAATAAAGCCAGAGAAGATGAAGAAAAGGCTGATAAAGTTGATCAAAGTGCAGGGTGATTCTTCTGTTTAGGAAAATATGACTGCAAGCAAAGAGTATGAGAGAAGCCTGTAAAATCAGGCATGGGATGGAGATGGTAAACAGGGAAGGAGCATCAGATAAAATTAGCAGGTGGCTCAAAGCAAATACAAATAAATACTTCTGATATAGCACATTCTTAAACAGCAGAACAGGTGCTATTGTAGTTGCTAGAAGTTTGGTTTTGAAACAAAATTGGACAAGATCCTGGAAAGAAACTATTTAAAGCCTACCAAGCATCAGCTTTAGCTTAGGATGTGAGCCACAAAGGGCTGGAGGCTGAGCGAGTACAAGGGAAAACGTGTCCCCTACGCTCCTGTCCTGCTCTTACACTACCTGTGTCGGTGGCAATTGGCACAAAGAGACTGAAGTGGATGGATAATTGGCCTGACCTGGTACACTTGTTCTTGTGCTTTACCTGAAAGTTTCAAACAGTAAAAATAACAATGTAAGGAGCACATGCCTTTATCCTAGAGCCATTCACACGATGGTTACGATAGAACACCTTATTTTCTACAGCCTAAACTTTACCATTTGTGAAATGATACTAATGGTGCCCATCTTTTAGCGATACACCATGATCTACAACTGAACAAACAACACAATGACAAAAAGTTGCTCATGTTATTAGCCAAAACCTTCCAGCCACCTAAATGTGTTGAGATGTCCTGGTCCAATTAGTCAAGGGTCTGTGAAAAGGTCTTAAAAGAAGGGGTAAAATTACATCAGGCATTAAATTTGATTTTCAGAAGCACCAACTGTTGCAGAGCATTTAATGTCTTTTGAAATCAAATCCTCCTTTTTGTGTTTATTTTGGAATCCAGGATGAGGGGCTCAGGCTGCTGTTTTCAGAAGAGTGAAGAGTCAAGTCCAAGATTTTGTGGCCTGTTTATGGCTACAAGATGTTGTAACAGCAGCAAGAGGATCAGGCCTGGTGGATTGATGACTCCTATTAGAAAAGAGGCCAGGGAGGAAAAAGCAAGCTGGAATTGTCCTGCCTGCGAGGCAGAGGATGGATCCAAGTCCCCTTTAAACACAGCACCCAGATAACACCGTGTCAGCACAGCTGCTGGGCTTCCCTGGGAGGCAAAGTGAATCATGAACTCCATTGTGGGACACTTGGGAAGCTGATGCTCTCCTTTAAATTGGCAATCAGCTAATTTAAACTTGGCTTTTGTGGAGTCATTTTGCACAGCAGGACTGCAGCAGGGGCACACTCAAGCCTATGTGGTCACCCAAGGATGAGGCAAGGACACAAACCCACATTGGCAGCTACAGTGAGACTGAGGCTATTCCCTATCCCCAGATGGAGAGAAAACTTCCACTGGTATGATTTCTTTAGCCTAATTCCCTTCCAGTTTAGGCTGACTTTCCCCTTCATGTATGAGCCTCACAGACCTAATTTTTGGCCAAGAGCCAGCACCAGGTGTATCATTCCAGGTCCTGACCACTCACCAGCTCCACCCAACAGAGGCAGCATCTCTTGATCTCCCAGAGAGTTTTGTAATCAAATATTACAGAGTGCTGCTCATTCGGTGTTTTCCAGGCTTTCATTTCAGCTGGCACTTCAAACCCATAATATCACCATTTCTCTACAAGTCTCCTCAGTTAGGATTAGTTTTGTCAGTCTTGAGTGTCTTACAATTTTTCTGTACTAGTCTCCTACATCTCAAGGTTAGTTTATGCTGCTGGGATTTCTTGTATGGGTATGGTGCTGCTTTGCTTTATGCTCTGTATCAGACTGGTATTTATTTTGAGAAAAAGTTGTAATGATTTACATTAAGACCTTTGTTTACAACCCTTAAAGTTCAAACAGACTTCACATAGTGTCTAGTTTTCCTATTGCTGCTGCCCAGAAGGATCTCTGTGAAGTTTTAAACAAGGACCTGGCTGATGGAAAGGAAAACTTTGGTTTCCTATTATAGGATAAGAGAAGAAAATAGGGAAGAAAGTAAACCCAAGTCTGACAAGAGGAGAAAATTGTCACTTGCTCTGGGATATGAAGGGGAATTTTACTACATCTCAGTGGAAGCAGAAGCTTCTTCAGAGGCAGAAGCAGCACTTCTATAATCTTTCCAGCTAAGTGAGGTAAAAAACAGTTTACTGTCATCAAAAGATCATGAGAGGAGAGTACTGGTACTGGGCACCCTGCTCTTTCCTGCAGCAAATTTTGTAACTGTGCCAAATCTGCTGCCAGGCTGAAGGTGGGAATAAAAGCACTGGACAGGGAATTTATTGGCACTAACTCCTGCAATTTGGGGGAACTTCTGCCTTTTGGCAAATATAGCACTGTCACCTTGAGTGATGGCAACCAGCATCTCCAGAAGACTTGTGACTACACCTGTACAAGTCTTTGCATGATATGTACAGTTCATTTGCTCTCATCTCCTCCTCATTAACATCTCTGTGTTAGAGACATTCATCCAAACGTTGATAAAGCTTTAGATCCCCAAAATCAGTGACAGAGGGCTGGAGTCATGCCTGGGGTGGGTTTTGTATCACAGGAGCTTTTCAATGAATGACTTTCTTCTGTTTACAAAACTTACACTTCTATTTTCACACCTCCATGCCTGCTGTTTGGGAATACACTTAGGATATCTAATAACTTTGCAGTGCTCCTTCACAGCTCTAAAGCAGAGTAAAAAAATCATCTGGTGAAAAGAGAGGTGAGGAATATGGATCTGATCCCCAGATAGTGTAAAAGCAGTGGGTCTCAAGTGAGGTCAAAAAATGTACTAAGAACTAATTCTATATTTTGCAATAATATCCTTGAAAAGGATGGAGGGAATTGGGGATTGGGTGCCACCTCTCACCCTCCCCTGTTGCACAGGTGCATGTCAGCATTGAAAGCAGCTTATCTTAGTTCTTGGAAGATCAACTAAATGTAAAAGACACAATTTATAATATTAAACAAAACAAGAATCAGTATATTCAGGGCAGGGGCAGTTAAGCACCTACACGTTTTAATATCAGCTGTGTCTGCAAACTGTCAGCCCTAAAAGGTCATTAAAATAATCTGGCCCCTTATCAAGAACAAACTCCTGCTGACTGATAATTCTGAATACCTGATGCTAATTCCAGTCATCTCTACAAGCTAAATGAACCCTTTCCTGAGCATCATATATGCTGCCTGTGATATATGAGCTGTCTTTATGCAAATTTTGTTCTTTTTCCATCAAAGGCATTTTCAGTTTATTCTGTAGTTCTTTAACAAACTTTTAATGTTGTTGCTATTTTACCTTCACACCTACTGCCCTATCTTCATGAGGATAAGATGTAAGCACTAGCTGGGTTTAGAGGAAAAATAGGATCAAGTATCATTTACACGTCCCTTACAGAGGGCCCAGTTCCTATCAGGTGCCAAAACACTCAGCTCCCCTTAACTGCAATGTGAGATAGCAGCAACTTCAGCAACAGCATTTGTTTTTTTTCAGGTTTGGGTCCCTCACAACTCTGTCCCTGCAGACACCAGCAACAATTTCAAAACAAGCAGGGATTTTGATAACTTATATACAAAGGCACAGGAGGCTATCAGCTCTGGTGACAGAGCTGCAGGTCTGCTTATAGGGAAGATAAGATCCCTCACATGTCTTAACCAGCTAAACAGCATCCCACAGGGTTTCACATCCCATGTGCTGGGTGATAGCTGCAAACATATCCTTCTGATAAAAAGTCATGTCCTTTGCTAAAGCTTCAAACCCAGTGACAAAGGGGGGCTTCTGGATAAACAGATTCCCCTGAAATATTTGTTTTATGTGACAGATTATTCCTAAGAGGTTTCAAATGCCCCAGACTTCAGTCAATACCTGACTCTACAGTGCTTCCTAACACTGCCCCTTTTGATTTCCTTTGGTTTTCTTTCCTTGAGATCAAGGTGATCTATTTTTAGTGCAGGGACTGGTTAAGTGAGGAGTTGCTATAGTGACAGATAGCTGATACAAACTGAGTCCCACTGCAATTCCTGGGGCTGGGAAAGGAACACTCCCCCAAGTGGGGCAGCAGCTGGGGGTGTTCAGACACTGCTCAGCTCAGGGGCATTAAAAACTGCCCAGGACTCTCAGGGTGATGCTTAATGCATATGAAACAGCCAGAAGGCAGCCTGGGTACCTGTTGTAGGAAACACACACATCTTGCTGCCTCTGTTGGCTCAGTAAATGTGCTGCTGTTGGTCTTCAGCTTTGCAGTGGTCCCCTTCTCCAAATCAGCTGCACAAATACATCCACCAAGAAGCACTCTGATCTTGAATGTTCATCAAAACAAGAACAATTTTGTGCCTGCATTGAGAATTGGGTGGGAAAAGATGAACAGCTACAATATTTGCAACTTCAGCTTTCCTTGCAACTGAACAAATGAGCATCACAGAAATGTTAGCTGGAAAGGATGTCTGGAGGCCCCTTCTTCTATGTCTTGCTCAAAACAGGTCTGGTATCAACCAAGACTAGGTCAACCATGGTTTTGATTAGGAGACTCTTGAAAATCTCTTAGTATGGAGGCCACAGCCTCTGTAGGTTACCTGTGCCAGTACCCCACCAACCTCTTGAGGGAGTTTTTGCTGAGCCTGATCCTCTTCAGGCACAAATTCTTGCCTTGTCCTTCTTCTTTTACCATCTGTGACTACTTACAAGAGTTTGGCCCTATCACCTTTGAAAGTGCCCTTCTAAGAGTTGCAAGCTGCTATTAAATTGCACCTGAGTCTTCTGTTTGCTGGACAAAAAATACCCTGCCAGTTTCCTCAGCCTCTCCTCACAGATCCCAAAACATCTGCTGTAGGTCACAAAACATTTTGACAGCCCTCCAGAAAAACCTTCTTCAGTTTCCCAGCCTCCTTCTGTCCTTCTGTTGAGGGGGAATCAGGAATTGGATACCTTGTTCCAGGTGCAGCCCAGCAGGCCAAGGTGGAGTGGGATAATAACTCCCTAGACTGGATTGCTGATTCCTCCTGATGGAACCCAGTGTGTGGTTCACCTGCTGATAGTGACAGCACATTTCTGTATCATTTTCCAGATTATTTTCACCACAACCCCAAATCCTGGGGTGACTGACTCACTGGGAGGCAGGACCCAGCATGTCCTGCTGCAGGCTCACCTCACCACCCATAATCCCTGATGGACATTACCAGCCCCCATACCGATCCCTAAATTCCTTAATACAATTAGGTCCCTTGGGAAATGCTGACATTATTCCAGCTTCTCCTCCTTTCAATTCAATCCTCCTCTCAAGGAGACTGGTGCAACCCTTATCTCTGAACTGCCACCCAACTTTTGCAGCAAGAACCCTTCCATTGCAAGCTTTCCATCTCCTTCATGTCTCAGTTTGACTTGCCATCTCATTTCTGCCTGATTTGTATTTCTTAAATTGATTTATTGCCCTGTTCTTGTTTATTATCCCTAATTATACTCTATACAAGCAATGAAAATGTCACAAATCATCTGTTCCTCTTCAGGAGCATCATCCTCAAGGAAAGGCAGGATTGTCACAGGGATCCTGCGTTCACTATCATCATTCTTGCTCTGACTGAAATAAAACCACGGGGCCAGATGGGCAGGATCTGTTAAACAATCCAGTGACTGTAGCTCCAAGTGTGTCAAAAGGGTCCTTGTTGCCCCACAGGGAACAAAGTACTGGGAAGCAGCTGTTTTCCAATGCCTGGAAGAAACTCTGAAGAAACAACAGGATGCTATTAATTAATGTCAGCTTATCCCATCACTCCTCCTCCAGCTAAATTGCCCCAACTTTATCGAAGAAGGAGCAGAAAAAGGACAGAATGGGAACTCTCTGGTGCAAGCACGGGGGTCTGTCCTTAAACCAAGTAAGGCTGTGTGACCTTTCCAGCAGGGAGAATTCAGGCCTCTCAGCCAAGCCTGCCAGCTGCACCACGATATCTCACAGAGCAGCCCTTCATCTCCCGAGAGCGGAGCCTTCACGTGTCACTGTGACTCTGGAATGACATCAAATGGCTGAAACAATTTCAAGGCATTCAATCTCAGCATTACGGGCACCTTTAAGTCCTTGAACTGCTTTGAGAATAGAGGTGAAAGTAGAAAACAGCTGAATCTTGGTAATTCCTGGGATTTGCTGATCCACTAAACCTGACAAACAAACTGCCTTAACAACATCTTTTAAATTGCAGTCTTGGGCAATTTGCTGAAACTTTGAGCAAGGAGTCAATAGTCCAAAACATTGATTTCTAATTAAACAAAAGCACCCACCTACCTAAATTCTACTGTCAAGTGCAATTTTAGGCTGTAAAAACAGACCTGGGCTTGAAATTTGCTTTTAGAGTCTGACAACAGGATTTGTAATATAGTTGCATGGGAGTATAAATAAATTGTGGTCTAGCTTAGCACATTCAAATAAGTAGAAACTCAGTCTAGGATAACAGCTTCTCATGCAGAGATATTCTTTTGAAGTGAGAACCCTTGGAAAGTACAGGGAAAGCAGGGAAAAAAAATATCTCTATGCAACTCCCAGCTGGTGTAATAAGGATGAGAGAGGATGCATGGAAATGTGTAATTCCAGTGATTTTTTGTATGTAGGCAGTGACCCTCCAGCATACATCATGAAGGCACTCCAGGCTGTGTTCATTAAACTGAGGTGCCATATATAAAAGTCTTATCTATGTTATTTTATTTCAGCCTCAAAAATGAATCAGATATTTATTTATATCAGAAGTAACAGAGATAGTGTCTGGCCTTACATACATATCAGAAATTACTTGTTACCTGAAGATAACAGAAGTGGAGGATGGAAAAAGGAAATACTGATAAATACATAAATACTATTTGCTGTCAGAAAAAGGCAGGATCTGCATCCTCTCACTCACAGTCAGTATCCAGCTTCCTTCTATCTCAGTTTCTCCTTCTGCAATTAACTCCTCCCCATACTTGCATTTCACATCTTTTCTCAGATTCAATCCCAAGATTTGCTTTTAATTTCTTTCACTCAGGAATAACATTTATCCCACTTTTCAAATAACACTATTTGAATAGTTGTAGAATTGCAGGAAAGTGTCCTTCAGACAGTTAAAAATGAAATCTTTCTGCCCTTGCTGTGTCTAAGGGACAAACACCTGCACCCACAAGTAGCAACAAGAACCAGAACCACATGGACTCCTCCCAGATGGGAGATCTCCCTGCCCAAAAACCTGCACAGTTTGAAAAGCAGCCAATCAAAAGGGAGGCTTGGCCCTGCTGCTTTCACCATGTTGTTGACAATATCATGTCAGTGCTGAATAATTCAGTCATTTATAGTAATACAGATATTTTTGACCAAATTTTGTGATGAGACACACAGAGCTGCCTGGAGCAGGACTAGGAGGAAGAGTCAGGGGGCAGATTCATTTGCAGCACTGATCTGGAAATTTGTGCCTTGAGAACAAGCTGTATTTTTGCATGTCTAACCTGCCCTTCAGGCAAAAATAACTTCTTTGAAAATAAATTACTCAGAGAATTTGCATTCTTGGACAACTCATCATGAGGTCAGAGTCTACATCTTCTTTAAGCCTGCAAGAGCTGCAGAAGCAGGATGCTGCACACTGTTCAATGCATTTCCATTTCAGTTTCCACCAAATCAGTGGAGGTCTAATGGGGTTTATTACTGTCTGAATTTACAGGTGCCTGCTTGAAAACACCTTTCTGTTTCTAGTGCTTTATGCCCAGAGTCCTTTCCCCCCATTTAGAATGCCTCAAAGCTGTGCACAAAGCCAGGTTGTGCCAGAAGGCACCAGGACAGTGACTATAAGGAAGCAGAAAATGGCAAATTAAAAAGTCTCAAAGGTTTAATCAGGCTTGTAGCTGCTTTTCTCCTTCCCAACAACCAGCTATAGAAATCTCACAGCTTCCAGGTCTTGGTGCACTCTGTAGTACAAGATTAATCAGTACTGATCAACCAGGACTGCCCATCTTCTAAAATCACTGTCAGCTCAACAGAGCATGAAAACCAGTAGAGAAAATCATTAACAAACCAAAGCTGTCTCAGTCTCTCAAGCCTAGTCTCTGATGATGGTGGTTTTAAGCTGCTTTACTGGAGCAACAGGATTTTGCTCTTTCAGTTCATTTATGGCAGCACTGGAACATGCCTTCCTTCACTCTTATTTGTTTCTCCATAATTTTTTTCACTATGATTTCTCCTCCACTGCCTCATAACAAAAACATCCCACCAGAATAAGAAAAATAAATATCTCTGATCCCCCCACAAACAGCACCACCCACTTTGGGGTGAAGCACTGGGTGAGCTGCAGCTCTCCAGACTGGAAAAGAAGGAGATAAAGTCCTATTTCCTTTTTGCAATTTCTTCTCCATCATGTCTTCTATGCTTCATGTTTTCTCACCCTGCACTTCTATGTTTTCTGTGCCTGTTCTCAGGCTTGTGCCAATGGACGCTGATGAGAGCCAGGCTGAATTATCCCCTGGGTTTTCATTTGCACTCGGAGGGGCTGTGAAACACCAACTCTTTGGTTTGGTGTAAGTCCCTGACATGGACAGCTGTGTGAGCTGGTCACATCCCATGGCATGTTACCTGCACATGGTCATCATGGATGCAGTCACCACATCCCCATTATTGGGAAGGAAGAACATAATTTCTCTACTTGACCCACAATCCATACTCACACCCAACCTCCAGGGTCTGGGAAGGACCATGGCACGAGACGATGGAAGGCCCCTTGAGTTTTTGACTGAGAGGGGAAGTCATTTTCCTTTAGGTTGAGTACATAGGGACACCCCACAGCACCTCCCAGATGCACTCTAGAGCCTCAGCAGCCCTCCATTCCATGGTGGTCACAGAGACATGAGACAAAACATGCACTGAGAAAGTTATGGAGCGACTCTGGGACCGCCTGATTCATGTGGGGCTGAAGCATCTTTGCACTTGTGTTTACTGGGGTCTGAGACATCCAGCAAGCTCTCTCCAATTTAGTCCCAATATGCACCTAATTATAACAATTGTCAGGGAAATTATCCTCAAGAGTGCCATTGAGGTGGGACAGGACAGGGGCTGAGGGGCAGCACCGAGGTTTGCTTGGAGCACCTTGGACCTGGCTTGTTGGGGCTTAGCTTTGGCACCTGATAATTAAAAGTCACCTGACAAAAGTAACAAACCCCAAGAGAAGCAACATGGGCAAGGAGAAGCTCCTGGGAAATTCCATGTAGCTAAAAGACTCCAAAGCAAGCGTTTTGAGGCTAAATGCCCGGCACGAGGCAGCCCTCACAGCGGCCACATGTGCTGCAGAGCATTTCCTTTGCTGGGCATGACTTGGGTAGGGAAAAAACACTTTAAATATTACTCCTTTTGCATATGTCACTCAGTTCTTTGTGGAATACATGGTGTTGTTTAAAGGGCAGAGCAATTAGCCTCTCTGGGGTCACAAATTTTTCCCCTTCAGAAATGCCACAGAGCCTATCCATTTACAATACATCAAGCTGCTGCCAGGAGGAGAAACTGCCAGAACCCCGCACAGCAACTGCAAGAGGAAGGAGGAAACTATGCAGCACTGATCTAGGGGCTGGAGAAAGTTCAGGTAATCCCTGTTCTCAGCCCTGCCAAAATCCTATTGCATAAATCAGCTTCCCTGCTGTTTGGTGGACAGCTCAAGCTTTGAGGTCTCCCTGTTGGCTGCTCCTCTCCCAGAGCAAACTGCGGGATCTCTGCCTTCACTCCTGCTCTCGTTTGCTCCTGGTACTCATTTGTGTTTTTCTCCTTTCCCTCTTTGTGTGTTCTCCCGTTCTGTTTGCATTCATGTCTCCCCTTGCTGTGCACTTGGAATAAAAGGACTATAAAGCTCCAAACCTAGGGAATTACAGAGATGCCCATCCTTAGCAATGCCTCTCTTTATTTCTCCACCAGCATGCAACTTCTGCAGCAGTGCAGAGGAGAGAAGGGGTTTAGCTCAACTGATACACAGAAGAATGGTACTACTTGATAATTTTAGTTGGAGTGGCCTGATGCCATCTAGCCCTGGGAAGCCAAGAAGCTGCCATGTCCCAGTCCTATTTACAAGAACTGGAGGATTCTTCCATAAAACATATGCAGAAGTGGCCAAGAAAAATCAAAAATTCCAAATTCAACCAGTCCAGGTATTAGATTACCCCTTTTGGGTAAATATCAGGGGATATTTTCTTCTTTCCTTTTCCACCCCTTTTCTGAATACAATCCAAACTCATTTAGCAACAGTCATGCTAATGTCATTTATTTCTCATCTGATGGTAGATGAGAACCAAATGCCATGTGCTGGTGTGTGATCAACCCCGAGAAGCCACCAAGCCTGGCTGCTACCAGCGCTCCTGCACACACTAATACTGATCATAAAACCTGCTGAGTGCCAGCAGTTCCCTTGAAAGCTGCTCAGAAAGTGTTTATTGAGGCCTAATAATTACAAGATACAGATTAAATGTAGCAAATAATGCAAAGCTTTTGTTTTAACACCTCCCTGCATTTAATTAAGGCCATTGGGGTGGGGGGATGAGGGGAAGGCATTTGCAAGTGTGTTAACCTGTTCCCTGAAAAGAACCCATTCTCTGTTGGGATGGCAGAGGCAATCCCCACAGCAGGGCATCCAAGGAAGGCAGTAACTCAGACACATCCCATTTGATTTTTCCCACCCTTGTGATTTGGTAGTTCTCTGTTGATGATGGAAGTGCAGGGAGCTGACCAGGTCACACTCTTACAAGAACGGCATCTGCAAAATCTGTAGAGTGAAAGCTGTGCAGAAAACTCTGCCTGGTGCTCACTGTGTTTCACTGGAGTGGGCTACAAAGCTGGAATAATACAAATGATGGAAAGAAGGAGCAAGTATTTTGGCACTGCTGGAATTATACTTCCAATTTTTTTTTATATAACTCTGTCACAAACAGTACAGTTCATACAGTCAGATTTTTTGGTGCAGAACAAATTATTTTCTCCATGGAGTGAGCTGAGGACAGGGTTTAGAGTTAGAGGAAGCAGACATGCAACACTATGTTTAGTGCTTCCAGCAGTGAATCCTTTTGCAGATACTGGCTATTTCCCTCTGCTGATGAAACCACAATAAGACAGTGAATTAGTGGTTCAAAGTGCCATTCAACATTCAATCAACAAATAGCACATGTTTCCATCTATTCTACATGAGAATTTGGCACATTTAATTAGAAATTTGGGAAGGAATTTTATGTCTTTAGGATAAATATTCCCCTTCTTGTTGTATAAACCCTGTGACCTGTCTTTGTGCATATTACTGACACTGTGAAATTCCAAAGACCTGGGTAATTTCTCATTCAAAACACCTTGACCTTCCTACCACTCCCACAGAAACCCTCAGGTGGGTTTAGGAAAACTCAGAACAAGACACAGCAAACAGTTTTAGATTTAAGATCACTTAACTGTATGCAACAGGAAGAAAAGGAGAAGTGTTTGCAAGGATTACAACTTAAAAATTACACAACCAATCGCTACATAAATTAAAAAACATTAAACAGAAAACCAGGCCCCCTGGGCAGCCACCCATCCAACAGCTGTAATTCTTCATCACTAAATGTACATGATTGTCTCCACACTGTCCATTTGGTCCAACACTACTCTTACTTTCATCATTCTTCTAGATTTGACACAGTGACTCCTGATCAATAGAGAGGAGAAGAGCCTTTGTACATGTCAGCCTCTCTAAACTGAGCCTTATCCAGCTGATCCAGTGTAACATCAGTTTTAACCCTCTTAGTCACAGAACAGAATTTCTCAGTAACTCTCATGGTCTTCAGAGAAACAGCTACCATTAGCCCATATAGGAAATGCATTAAAACTGGTATTTCTCCATTATTAAGAAAACAGCCAGATCCTGTTGAAAAATCCCTTTTCTCCTGACCAGCTGATCCCTGTGTGACACACAGATACTCTCTGACACACACACCTCAGCACCTGTATTGGAGCTAATACTCAGTGACCGGGAAATCTTTTGATTAAGAGAGAACGGTCCCTAATTGCAACTCAAACACAATTATACTGATAACTGCAGTATCAGAAAGATATTTTTAAATGCATTAGTTATGAGACTGATAAGAATTTTTCCTCTACTTAAAATTCATGTTTCAATAGATACTATTAGACTTAACTTAGAACTCAGTTATTATTGTTCAATTAAAGTGGCATCAGGCAACAGCCCCTTCTGAATGCCATAGCATTTACTGTAAAGTTTCCTGTCCCACCACTCTTTTCCTAAAGGTTATGGCTGATGTGGGTTACAGGTGTCAGCTCAGATTTTCATCTCTGGCACAAAACAACTCCAAAACACCCTCCACGTAACAAATGCACAATTCAGTCTGTGAAACTGGGGAGCACAACCTTGTTGCTCAATTATTCACTATCACCCTCTCCCAAAGAGCAGTGAACATTATTCACTAACAACATCTCCCTCCTTTCTGGATGCAGAGGGTCCTTACCAGACAGGCCCTGGGGGTCGGAGTGGCGCCTTTCCAAGATTTTGCATCGCTCCTTTCTCTTCTTGCTCCCTCTGAAGCTGCCAAAACGCTTCATGAGCTGCAACATGCACTCGCGCGGCGGCAGCTCATGCCCGGGGTTGGAGAAAAGAAAAGCAGCACGAGGGGCAAGGTGAGGTGTTGCTTACACCAAAAGCCCAGTTGTGAGTAAATAAATTTCCAGAAAGACAGTGTGGCTGCAAAAGAAGTCCAGCTGGCCAGCAGCTCAGCTCTGAGGTGCCTGGCTGTTGTCTTTGTGGAGAGCTGTCCTGCAGCAGGCTGCCGACCCTTGCTCGCCAGGCGCTTCCAGCCTTAATTCCGGCATGCAGAACTGCCCCGCAAGTCTGTGTGGACACGGGGAGAAGTTCAAAGTCTGCCCAGTTTGCAGCTACAGAGCTCTTATACATCAGCTGTCAGAAGCCTCGGAGACCAAAACAACATTTCCCAGTGGATCAGCTCATGTGGAAAAGGTCAGGAGCCGACTGATAAGCTCCCTTGTTTAAAAAATACTGACTGTGCAGAGGAGCCACCAGCCCTCTTGAAGGGAACTGTCATGTGCAGCTTGGCATGATGACTCTTTCAACAGGCTGTAAAAGGAAAGCACCCCTGGACAGACAATTCCTGGCAGCAGTGTCCCAGGCGCACTGGCACCATGACGTGACATCACCCAACTATTTTGATTCACGTGTGCTGAGTCTTGGGAGTGACAGGAGAGCCCAGCTGACTGTCCATGAGCTCTGGAACGCCCGGCCCTCCACAGCTAATGACTGATGGATTCATGGGATCGAGCTCCTGCCAATTCATAAAAGGAAGGCTGATACCTTCTGGAGACCGTAGCTGGAGTGACAGGCTGGAGCTTCTCTGTGACGTGGCCTCCCCGTGCTGCACATATCCCTGTGCTCAGTGTAGATTGCTCTGTTTAAATTCGCTTTCTGCAAAGCAGAAGCCACCAGCACAGCTGTTTGTAACACAGCAAAATCCACCTCGTGGTCTTTTCAATGAGACAAACATGCACGAGGCTGTTGCTCATCCCAATCAGTCAGGCTGTGTGATGATGTTCAGCTCTGAGTCTGTACATTTAGAGCTGTTTATTTTAGGAAAGGATTGATCATTGTGGGCTGGATCTTGAGCAGCTGGGAAGGGGTGGAAGTGTGATCCAAGGCATGGTCAAACCATCGTAGCCAGCCTTCCTAAGATTATAGTAAATTCTCTGTTAAATCAAAAGCTTTTTTAAAAGTTTCAGAGAATCAGCCTTTCCTCTGGATACCACCATATTGTGAAGCTCAGCTCTTTCAGAAATCAAACCCTATATGAGTAATGAGAGTCTTATCTTTTTTTATTCCTATGAAGAATTAATGGTTATTTAATCTTTTTCCTCTACAAAGAAACATGACTTTTTCCTTCTGCCCATGATTGCTTTTGGACTTAATATCATTAGGAAGGAAAACAAAACCCAGCCATGAATACTGCAGAAAAGGCCTTTATCTACACAGATTCCTTACAAGCTCTGGTTTTTCAGAAAGATGCACTCATGCAAGGATGTCTTGGGCCTTCAGGGACCCCAAGAATACGTGCAGAGGTGACAGCAAGTTCCTCTGTCATCCTCAGCTACCAGAGGCTCCCCCAAGTCTGCCCTGTAGAGAATGTGGAAGAAGACAGTACAGAGGACACCCCTGTTCTTTCACCTAGCAACAAAACGATCATATTATTACCAAGGCACTTAATTACCTTCCACACAAGGCTCTGAAGTGATATCCAAGTGAGGCATGATGATAATTAACGTGAAGCTGTTCTCAGACTTTCCCCTTCTGACTAGTCCTCCCACTTTCTTTCACCCTCATCTCTGGCCCTGTTTCAGCTCTGCAAGTGAACATCCTGCTGCTTTTAACCAAATAACAATCCTTGGCATAAAATCTCCTGCCAGCACAGTGTGTTTACAAAGCCCCTTCTCCAGCCCCTCCACTGAAACTCACTGTTCACCCAGTGCAGAGGAGAAGCAAATGGAGCAATGAGTTGAGGAATTAGCAGGGGAAAATGTCTGTGTTATTAAATATTTGGTTTAATGTAGCTGTAAGAAGTCTTAAGCTCTGCACACCTCATCTGGCTTTGTGTGATCACCACATTTACCTCTGCAACTTCACCTGCACTGTCCCCTCCCTTCACTGTGCCATGATCATGGCAGCACAACTGAGACAGCAGCTGTCTCAACTCTGGCTCTCCCCACAAGCACATTTCATGTGCTGATACTCAACCTACTTCCAGAAGTACTTCCCATTTGAAAACCAGCTCCCCAAATCCAAAGCTGGATTCTCCTTGCTGCAAACTGAGCCTGGTCATTCTTCTCTTATCATGTGCATGGAGAACAGTGTTCATTTCTGATCCAGAGTCATCCCTGGCATATTTGATAACAGTCATTTACTTCCCTTTCCAGTCTTTACTTGGCCAAAATCACAAGAAGTGTTGCCTACACCCCCAATGCAGTTTGAACCTCAAGCTCCCCCAATTTCAGAACAGCATTCCTCATTCTGCAGTGGCCAAAGGATTGCTAAGAATGACTTTATGTCATCAGAAAGCAAAAAATTTAAATCCTTTTTTAATGAGATAAGAATTGCTATCGCTTCAGCATGGAAACAGCCCCCTTTTTGACAGAAACCAAGGATAAATAGTCGCTGATGACCTTTTTAAGCAGGGCCATTGTACCAGGAGGGCTCATTTCCCCTTATTAAGAGAAGCAACAAGACTCTAATGTTTCTACACAGAGCTACTAGAAAATGAAACAACACTGTTTAACAGCTGACTTTCACAGTAATTTGTTAAAAAAGCACTAAGTGTTTTGAGTATAATCAGTCTGTCTCCCATAGCTAATGGTCTAGCCCATACTTGCACATTTACACCAGGTACTACATCTTCTTAATGATTCCAGTGCAAGGATCTTGTAAAACTAATAATAAAAAGCTGTGCTTCAAAGTGTTCCTTTGGGGCCATCTATGTTCTGGAGATTGAAAACACAAATCCTTTCCATCCCTTCCAAAGAACCATGAAATGGACTCTTGTCAAGCTACATTAAAGTCTTCCAAATTACTTATCCCATATTAGGGTTTTTCAGCTGCATAAGGATAACACCGTGCCCCTCCAAAAATCCTACACAAACTCACTCTGGTAGATACCAAGCAATGGGCAGCCTAATAAAATTATTTTTGAGGAAGGAACAAACAAACATTGGTGTTTATATGTGAAACACTTCTCTAACTCCACTGGATCTGCAAAGCTCCCCAGACCTCAGCCCAAAAACCCCCCCTCCCTGTCCGGGCTCCCTCTTTTTGATGCTTCTTGCTTTAAGTTCTCCATCTCTCAGGATAAAAGGACCTACCCCCCAGTGATTTGCCATGATTCTTCAGGCACAAACATACAAAAATAGGGTTTTTTTGGTCTTGATGTGAAGATTTATTCTATGAGGTAGAATCGAAGGTGAGTGTTCAGATTTGGTCACCAGACAGAAAATAAGGAAGATGCCATCACACCAAACAAGTGCAGCCACCAGATGTCAGAGCTTTGAAACACAAACTGATTCATCCATCTCATGGAGGTGTAAATGCTGTGCCATGGCAAAAATACTCTAAATATTGATATTTCAAACCATTTCTTCAGTTGCCTTTTTAACAGGATCTTGAACCTGACATAAAAATGCAGCAACAAAAGAGGACAAGCAATGGGGACCAGTTAGTGCTGTCTAATTTATTCTGATGTGAAAATGGAAAAAAACAATGTTTTCCTCCTCAAAATTTAAGAGCTCATTTAGCTGAAAACAGGAAGGCTAAGAGGAATAGGTACCCCCTTAGTGACAATTACTGTTTGAACTGGCTGCTGACTGCACATCAGCAAAACCAAGTATTTCCCTTTCCTCATTGCTGAGAATTTCCTTGTTCAAAATGCCCTCTGTTTTTGTCATTGCTAAGAGAAAAAAGTTCAGATCCACACTCAGAAAGCTAAAGCGTGAGTTATGCTTGCATTTCTACATGGATCATATTTCTCTGCCATGTTGTCCTAAAAGTTTTCCCTAAATTGGATTTTTTTTCTAATTTTCCTTTTTTAAACTCTACATAAATGTTGGCAAAATTAAGCATTTTCTAATGCTGTCATTGGTGCTGGCACATGCCTACACCTCTTGCAACACCAGACTGATCTTAACTGCAACCATATTTCATATAAATAGAAAATGTGGAAAATATTTCAAAATAACATGCAAATAAATATGTAAAAGAGATTTTTCCTCTAAAAAAAATAAAAAAAAATCCACTCGAGTCCAGGTGATGCAATGCACAATAACAAAAAGCCTGTTTAGCCTGAACACCATTTGCAGGCTGGTTGAACAGAACATATAGCCCAGGTTTTCAAAGAGAAACACAAACTACCACTTTCTCCATCTGGTCCAAGCCCAGCTCACACCCCATAAAAGACCTGCAAGTTTATGACTCCAAGCTGGGCTCAATTACTTCCCATAATCATAACCAAGTGTTTCCCTGTAACGAGTTTTCATCCCCCTTTTTTAAATACCATTTCATGCTGCTTTCACTATACATTAAGAAAGATTTCAATCTCTGAAAAATCTGTCAGAAAAATCTAAAAGTTTAATTTTACTTCTTACTAGCAGTCCCCTAAGGTGCACACTATATTCCCCAGAACTCTTGGTAAATTACTTATAAATTACATCCTGGCGTCTTTGTGATGTTTTCCTGTCCTTCCTTTCCAGAGCATGTAACACAAACCAGCAGGAATAGGAGTAACAGCGATGGTAGTGTTGGCATATTGGTGATTTCAGGTAAGAAAAATACTATTTCAGACCCAGAGCATCTGTCCCAGGAGAGCAATAAACTGGGACTGATGACTATGATCCCATCCAGATGATAATTTTATCATTTCTCCACATCTTTCTGAAAAACTTGGTGCATATGTTTCCAGCAGTCACTTCTTCAGCAATTTCAGATCTTATTGTGGAAAATGGAGCTGTTTTTAAATGCATCACAATCTGGCTATGCTCAAAACACCAAAACAGTATTCGATCCAGGAAGTACAAGATGTCTGGTGACAACACCACTTCTAAAATTTAGTAAGTTCTCAGATAAAGAAAAACATATCAGCAGTAACTTAAAAAAAACCAAAAAACCCAAACCAAAACAACAGAGACAATAAGTTCCTTAGAAGCATTTTCCACTTGGGCTTTTCTCATCTCTTCTTGCTTCTCTTTCTTCTAGCTTCTATCAAGTCTTTCAAATATATTGATCCACAAAACCTTGAGAAGGAGGTGGGATTCACTGGAACATCACAAATCTCCTTTTTGTTCTCTTCTTATCCTCCTTTCTTTACTGCTTCTTCAACTCTCATGAATTCAAACAGATTAAATTACATGAAAGTTAAAATGGGTATTGTAGGACTGAACAAAATACCACTTTCAGTTTCAGTTAAAGTCTTAAAGCCAGCACTGAATGGATCACAAAGGGAATGTCAGCAAATTAATTAGATTGAGATTGCTCAAAAAAAAAAGTGATATGTTAGGGATGGCCAGTACCTGACAAGTGAAATTCATACAACTATCCCAATACTGAACTCCCATGAAACATAAGAGACTAAAAAATCAGAGCATCACAACTCTACAGAAATACAGGCCTGCACTGATTCTGTTTTCAGAGATTTATTTGGAGAGAAGAGGAAAACTCACTGAATTAGCAACTGTTGGCACCAGTGCTCAGCTGTCCTTGCATGTCAATCCTGCACAAACCAGTCACCCCAAAATGACCCATTGCTCTGCCACAGTGGGTCAAATAAAGGCATATATGCTAAGTCTATATATCTTACATACGTAAAATCAGAGACAGTGGCCAGCAGCATCCTATTAGACCTGTGTGTCTAGATTTCTGCGTGAGACAACACAGAAATGCTGACTGAAGAGAAATTGAGCCACACCTTGAAAAGCTAAATGCTTAGATAATGCTTGAGAAGCCTACCTCATTCCTGGCTCCAGCAGTTTCACCAATGACTCTCCCATTCTTCACTGATTAAAAACAGACCTCATAGTTCAGCTGCAAGTGAGCAGCAACTTCCAGAGGAATGAAACTTTCCCTATGAGTCTGAAGGGCAAAGGAGCATTTGTGTGCATCTCCTGCTCTTTGTTGCTGTGATGGTGCAGAAGAACCTGAAACCTACATTGAGGTCACTTCTAGGTGTTTGCATAAATGTTATTTTGGCAGTGAAAGCAGGGTCTTGTAGCAGTGAGCTGAATTGCTCATCAACTCAAGCTCAAAGCTCACAAAATCCCAAGGACTAGCCAGGGTATCCATGGGAAGGACTTCAACTAATTATACAGCCACTGCCAGTCTGGTTACATCAATGGCCAAGGACACTGCACAGGACTCCATCCTGATGAACTAAACACAGGAGTGGTGCCAAGAGGGAAAATTCCTACAGGATCACCCAACGCTGCATTCTTAATACAAGTGGGATTGCTCCAGCAAGGGGAATACAATAGAAAGGGAGGAATTCTCTGTATGAAGACAGGGACTGCACTGAAAGCCCCTGTACAGTCTTTTTTCAATTGCAGCAAACACTTTCCTCTGTTCAAGCCACCCCTAGCAAAATACAGTAGACTTTCAGGTCTTAAAAAAACAATACAAGGGATTAAAAAAAACCAAAACCAAACCTGCACAAAAAACCCCAAAAAACCCCCAAAACAACAAAAAATATCAAACAAAACCATACAAAAAAAAAGTCCACAAAAACTCCCCAAGATCAGTCTACATTTTCTACCTTTACTTTTCCTACAAATAAATAATTCAAAAGCATCGTTAGTTGGAAGCAAAGGAATAAAGCCAAGTGCCTTGCATGCTTTAATGTCACAATAACTGAACAACTGGAAAATCAGTTCTGTTAACCTTCCAAGATAAACATCTTAGGAACCACCACCACCTCATATATAGATATATATAAAGAGGAATAGAGAGGAAGCTTACTAGGATTAGTTTTCCAAATATGCCAGAAGAGATGGGAATATAGAGGAGAAAATATACATTTTCACACACATGAGGTCTGGAAGAGAAAATATTTCTGGTTTCTTTTTCCAGGTTTTATTGTTGTTGTTGTTTGTTTTAAAGGATTTTGGTTTATATTTTTTGCACTGAGATCACACCAAGCAATTTTTATAGCAAAAGAAACTTCACTGACTTTTTAAAGAGAGATGAAAGCACTGTGAAAAAGACAGACCCTGCAGCTTTTTTGTGGTGATACAGAGGCACCTTAACAATCTTCAAAGGTACAGAAGGGACAAAGAAAGAGACAGTGGACATATATGAGAAAACTGGATTGTTTTACTGTCAACAGTGATCTAGAAACTACTCAAGTATTTCCCATTTATTGATGATTCTACCAATTTGTGTAACTGGCAGACAGATGACTTGGAAAAAGGACCCACAGGATCCAGATAAAAAGCTGCTGTGACTGTGGGAGCCACAATCCTATGATTCAAAGGATAGTGTGGAACAGCTTGGATGGTAAAAAGTTCCCTGTTCATTCATTGTACGAGTGAAAACAGCAAGCACTGTAAAGTTCAGAGTTGTTATTTTTAGGATTGTGTGAAAAATCTCAGTGGGTTGGCTGAGACCAATGCAGACATGAACTAGAGAAAGCTTTGAGTCTTTATGCCTCGAGATGACAGAAGGGCTGGAAACCTGGGAGCTACAAGGCAGCAAGAGAATATTCCTGGAAAAGCCAACCCTGCACACATAATACCTTGCAGGAGAAAAAATAGTCTGAAACTTTTCACAACAGCTAATGATAAAGGAAGAGACTGAAAAGGCTGTCAGCTGTGTCCTTGGGGATCTGCTTGAAAGCCAGTGTGGGAAAGAGGCAACACCACTGTCCCTCCTTACACAACACTTCCTTGGTCATTTATATTTTAGGATCCCCTTATGAATCAAAGGATGTGATCAAGGCACAACCCAGCTGACTCTTAATTTGCAGCCAGCATCTTTTGCTATTCACTTCCTCAAAACATATTGAGCCTCAAATTGAGAGAATTCTGGGATCATGGAATCTCTTTTAGTGGTGACTTAGCTTAGCAATACATTGGGTCAAGCACAATACTAAATTGACAAATGTACCTTGTCAAGTAATTTTAAAATGATCTAAAATACTACCACAGATGACCAGGATTTGTTGTAGAGAGCCATCAGGTCCCCAGATTTTGTCAAGGTTCATGCAGTGACTTTGGTGCTTAAAGCAGACAGCACTCTACCCAGTGGTTCTCATGTCACTAATCCTTAAATTCCACATCAAGAAACAAAGCACAAATTTAGTGTTATGGTCACAGAGCTTTGGATATATCCAGCAGCAGAGACTCTTGAATTTCTTTGTCTGCCCCAAAAGTCTCCTGCATTCTTAGTCCCTCACTCAGGTACCTCTGTTCTCAGGGGAACATTTCTAACACAGGCCTAGGAACCTTCCCCCACCTGGTGCAATTCTGGCTCTCAGAGTCAAGGTTGCCTAAAACAGCCTGTAAAAACCTACCCATGTTCCAGGCTGAACACTTTTGTTATTATTAAATATTTGTGGAAAAAACCCACTCCATCATCACCTGGCAGCTGACAATAAAGCCTGGCAAATCTGACACTCAGCTCATTTGCAAGCACGTCACCGAAGCAAAAAATATTAAAATCTCTGTGCTAACAGACACAAACAGAAATTACTGCTCCAAGCCACATATTCCTTTAAACTAGGTAGGTTGTTTCCAGTCATAATAAAATACTTTAAGGGCAGAGGAGGGAAGGAAAAAACACTGAAATAGGACTGAGTATGGCATTAATAGACTTTGGTTTTATTCTAAACTCTGTTATCAGGCAACTGCACAACCAGAGGAACAAAACTCTGCTATCAGGCAACTGCACAACCCACATCATCTTTGTGAGGGCTTCAGATCAAAATCTGTTTTCAGATGCTACTGCACTGCAAGAGTCTCATGCTTAGACTGATCCCTTTTCTACTCCTATTAACCAGAAAGTTAATTAAAAATCTAAAAGAAAATAAAGACCCACAGCAGATGAAGTAGATTTTCATGGTGACCACAAGTTTCTGGCTTTCCTCCCTGTTTATTTGCTGCCTATATCCATTAAAGCCTACGCGTTCAAAGGCAAACAGCAAAATTCCTGTGTCTTCAGGAATTTCTCAGAGAGGAATAAGTGCAGGGTGGAAAGCACCAACCCTCAACCCAAGAGACCAAACTTCCACTGGTCTCAGTAGCAAAACTCAGGCTCACTGCCAGCACAACTGAGCTTCTCAAGATGTCTTTAAATTAATTTCCGAGTGGGTTTTTTTCCTGCACGTGTTAAAAGATGTGACACCAGCTCCTGTGCCAAGCACAGCACTGACTAGGAAGGTCCTGCTGATCTTTGAATCAGAGCCCTCAACACCACCAGCCTAAATCAGCCCTTCAACCCCCCTGCACTCTTCAGTCCTCCCTATTTACAGACACCTGCTACAAAATTCACACTCTTAAACTACATTAATTAATGAAACTTCACAAAACATGGTGAATGTCCACTCAGGGTCACGGACAAAGCTCTGGGGAAACTGGAAGCAGAGGGAGATACTCCTGTCCCAGTCTTCACCCTCCCAGCTTTCACAAACCTGCCACATCACAGCCTGCACAAATCTGGTGTGGGAGGGAATGTGTGGAGCACCAGCAGAACCCAAAGGACTTTCTGCAGTTTAGCAGCTCCCTGGGCATCTCCTCCTAAGGAGCTTAGCTACGTAGCCAGCAGTGAGCTAAACATCATGTCAGCAGCAAGTTTTTACTGGGTTTTTGTGGTACCCCCCTTCATGACCATGAAGCTTTGTGTCTCTTCACAACCTTTCCTTGGTTGCCATCACCAGGCACTTCCTGAGGTGACAGATGGTTTTGCTGTCTGCTGCAAAGGCACAAAACATGCAGCCATGCCTGAGAAGCACTTAGTGCTCCCTGAGTTGGTCCATGGTGAAGAATGAAGCTGGCTCTTCCACAGTTTTAACTGCTCAGCTCCAAGTTTCACTGTGTTAACAATGCCAGCACAAAACCATTTGCATTTCTCTAAGGACATGGCAAATCAGTGTCCTTTCTTTACAGCACTGTGCCCACCAGTCCCAACTTACCCCTTTAAGGCTGCAAATCAAGGGCTTGTTTCCCTCCTATATTAGTCTTATTAGGATATTAATGAAGTTCTTAACCTCATTTACCTCCTTGGCTTTTGCACCATGCAAAAAGAACAAAGAAAGAAGAGCTGAAGGCTTCCTTAGCACAGCAAAGGCCTCCTCTAATCCTGCAGCCTTCAGTGGCAGACATTGCTTATAAACAGCTCAATTGAACACGATTCCTTCCCCAATGCACAGCAAGTATCTGTGTCCAAGGCAGAGGATAAGAAACTTTAGGGAAACAAAGTGCCAGGTTTAGAGAGAAACGCAAGTTCCTAGCCATGAATTCATCACAGGATTTTTCCCTCAGAATTTTTGCAAGATGTGCATGTGCTGGGTGCTGCTCAGCCTCACATCTGCTGGATGGACAAGAAAGTACTTTCTAAGAATTTCAGTGATGTCAGGCATTTTCTTTTTTTTAATATGACCATAAAGTGGCAAAAGCTGTCAGTGGCACTGGCAGTAGCTTAAAAAAAATGTTGATGTTGCCTGGATACTGAGTCCTGTTCCAGCCTTGGATTTGCCTGCATGTCTGCATTTGACAGAAGTAACTCCTTGGGATTTTAGGTTTTCTTTAATATTTTGAGATCCATGCAAATACTCTCCTTATTCAGATCCCTCCCTCTCACTCCTCCCCCACTTTTAGGCTTTGTAAAATGCAAACTGATTCCTCAACCATAGTAAAGGCACAAATAAGAAGCCGTAAAATCTTTTTTTTCTAGCATTTTTTTTTCCTCCAGGTTAATCTTTTCAGTTATATAAACACTTATAAAATAGCATGGAAAAAGTATATGAGAATCTGTTTATGTGATTAAGCCTTGACTCCTTCTTTCCCAGTGACAGTATTTTATGCCGTGCATTTGCCACTGCTGAGGTTTGCTCAGCTGTCTCTCTGTGACCTCCAAAGCTGAAGGCAGCAGGATTTAACATTGCTTTTCATGGAGTGCTTACAGTAAATCACTACTGGTGGGTATCCATGGAGTCTTGGGAAAAAAGAGCATTATTAATACCTGCTAATTTTTTGTTACAGTGGATGGATCCCAGGTTTTCACTGATGGCAAAAATCCAGCTACTCCAACGGGAAGTGAATTTTCCCCAGTCTTTCCATTTATTGCTGTTCTGCTCCCAATCTGATTTGTGCTTTAATGTCTGAAGAAAAGAGTTCTGGATGCCATTTAATGAAGTACTATAGCATTTTATTATCCTTTATGGTAAAGAATTTGGAAGGACTTTAGAGAGCTTCATGCAGAAACAGAAACAGGACCAAAGTGCATATACAAAATAGAGCACTAAACTCCTCTTCCTGGCAGCTAGATGATAGAGAAGTAAATCCACTGAAGGCAATTTTTCCAGTCTGGTCCCTGACATGGTTGCCAAGTGAGGAACGGTGCACAGTTATCCCTGTGCCCCACAGCAGCAGATTTCAGCACCCTGTGGGGTTATTTTCCAAAGGAAATTATGTGCTGTTCAGATACTTTCTTTAGTGTCACTTGCTTTATTTATCTAATAATGTCACAGGATTTGAATAAGGAAGCAGATCTTCCAACAATGATACCCCAAACATCAGGTCCCCATTCCTGCAGAGCCCTTCTGCACTGGGGAATGACTCAGTTTAGCCATGCTCATGCAAAGGGCATACTCTCCTTCCTCTTCCAGTTCCTCATAAAAAAAAAAAAGTCCATATATTTTAACATTAAACATCATGACTGCATCATCTGAAAAGGGTAAATAAAGCTTGACTGCAACAACTACAGGTACCACAATCTCATAACTCTTCCCAGCTGATGTCAAGAACAAAGCAGTGTGAACACATGAGGTTCATCTATTCAATGTAATCCTGTTTTTCCTCTCATTACAGTGGTAGCACATGTGAGATTCTGGGCATTGTCAACTTCAACATCTCTGTGGGAAGAAGACACTTTCCTGTTGTAGCACTCCAAATCCTAAAATTTAAGCACTGGCAAAAAATGTACTCAGAAAAACCTGATGTTGACAAAAAACAGATGGAAACCTAGAAGCAGAAGCAAGCCCTGAAAAATATGTCTCTTCTTCTCAGCTTCAAAACTGGAATGGACAAAATGATAGGCATTTCCTCTCATAGCAATGAGAGGAAAGAAAGGTGGAGATGCCTCAACAGGCCCGTTTTGTGGTGATGCCTTTTGCTGCTGCCTTCTCCAAGTCTGATGTTGCTGGAACCATCAGAGCACTTGGAAGTGTTTGAAGATGCAAAAGTCAGTGCATGGAGGCAGTGCCAGGACGCTCCCACTGAAAACACACTTGTGCACAAGAAAAGCCTTCTCCCACTGCACACCTCTTCTGAAATACAAAAAAATAAAGGAGTGAAAATGATGGTGTGACTCCTGATAATCACTCTCTCCAATTCTCTTTTCCAAGCACAGGTGAGATTCCCAGCCCAGGGCAGCTGGATCCTCTCTTGTCTCTCTTGACTAAACCAGGGCCAAATACGGCTAAAACCATTGCTGTAGGTCTGTGCTCTCCTGGCATTCCCCCTTCCTGAGTTGTGGCTGGGCTCTCCAGGGAAGCAGCTGCATGCACTGGATATAAGTTTCCCATTCTGCAGCACAGATTTTTTACACGTTCTGCTTTGTAAGCTCCTCCGCTGACAACGTTCACTGTCTCCATATCCCAGCTTTCCAGAGGGGCTGTAGGGACTTCCTGTGACAGCCACAGTGGCTTCCAGCTGCTCCAAAGCTCCAGACACTGCCTCAAAGCTCATCCCAAACTGATGGGTGACTTTAACAGCACCATGACTTCTGGCCAGTCCTCAGCAGCTGCTGGGTTGACTTTAATGCCATTTAATTGCAGTGACATGTCTTTAATAACAAAACCCATGCCAAGAAACTGTGGTTGGAACAAGAGCTGACCTAAGGCCAGTTTCCAAAGGGTTTTCAATCCCCTCTGCTCTAACTTGTGGCTTTCTGGATGCTGCACAACCTCTCCTGGGTCACTGAGGGGACTGCAGCCACCCACAGCTTCTCCAGGCACTGGCACAGCCACACATAATGAGGAGCCTCACCCCAAATGTCACCCTCTGGAAAAGCCACGTGCTCTTCCAGCACCATTCTCCGAGGCTGGGGACAATCCCAAGGTAGCCACCATCCTTGTCTGGTGGGGCTTTCTCCCTTAAAAAATATCTGAAATTTAACTCTCTTCCTCACCCCTGCATTCTGTGGTTAAATAAAAAAGCAACACATCAGCATGGGGCAGAAGCCCTTGATGATATCTCCCTTGCACAGAAGCTCCACACACCCCCCCATACCACCCAAAAATCAGGACAGCCTTATCTTTCAGGATTTATCTGACAGCACGGATATGTGTGCCTATTGCTACGTGGAGATGTTCCATATAAAACACAGAAATACGACATGTTAATCTTCTTATTTGCATTTTCACATTCTTCAGAAAAACTTGATGTTGACAAAAACATTTTGTTTTTTACACATTCTTCACTCCAGTGGCCTGGATAATACCAAAGCATAAGTCCTCCGCTTAAACAAACTTCAAGGGAATATGGCCCAGCACAAAGGAACCCCAAAGGCATGGCTATTTATTATATGCATCAATGAAATGGAGAAAAATGCTAAATCTCAGCTTCTTTTTTGGTCTTTGTTTCTACAACAAACAGGGAAAAAGAAAAATGTTCTTAACATCTGCAACAATGCCCAAATCTGTCACTCCACAGCCATGCCTTTGACCATTTCTCTAAATTTAGAACATTTGTCCCTACCTATCTTCCCATGCCACTAGTAAGAATTTGCTGATAATCCACCTATTTTTCTGCAGACTGGGCTTCTGATCCAACAAAATCTAGACAGCTGTACAAATGGGTTTGCATTAATCCCCACCATTTGGCTGAAAGATTTCTGTGAACACCAGCAAACATACAAGATGTCAGATCAGCAATACTCCTCATTACTTATTATTTATCCCTTTGATTGCATTAGAAGTAAGAGTTTTCCTCTGGCTTTTAAGGACAAAACCCAACACTTAGATTACCATGTAGGAAACTATTGCTTATTGTTCACCACCTTCACAGAGGGGATGAACAAATATTGCTGAAATTAGCCAAAATATTTTTGGGTTTTCTGTTGGTGTTGTTTGGTTTGGCTTGGTTCTAGTTTTTTGTCTGTTTTGGTTTTTGTTTGTTTTAATTTGTTTTTTGTTTGGTTGGGTTTTTTTGAGTTTTGTTTTGTTTTAAGGAGATTTTTGCTTTTTTCTTCAGATCAACTGACTTAGGTGGATCAGTGAGGATTTACTACTAATTTCAGGCATCCACATCTGAAAATTGTTGCACAGGGTTCAGAGCCCAATCATCAAATCTTTACCTGTGTCACTGAAAGTCAGACATAGTAAATCCAATGAATTTAACTGCACACAATAGAGCAAAATTTATCTTCACAGAGGTAGAAACACATTTTAACCAGCTTTGCTGCAAGAGGCAATACTCCTAAAAGATTAAAAAACCCAGCTAACCACTCATTCATTTTTGAGGTTCACACTCCTGAACAAGTTTAGGCTGGTGCTGCATTGCTGAGGACTCCTTTGCCAAAAGCACATTTCCATTACCTGGGTACTTGTTTCAGCTGCCACTGGTGCTTCTTGTCTTTCAGAAATCCTTCAAGATGCACTGAACATGGCCAAACTCACCCCTTCTCTACCACACACAAAAGAGGCAGCAGTAATAGAGATGCTAAATACAGAATAAATCACTCAGGCACTATTTGCCATCTGTAGCTACTCTTGCTCCTGTATTAAGCATTAACTCACGTGAAATTCTTTCACCTTCCCTCCAGAAAGTCTTGACCTTTGTGGAGTTTAGATGTGCATGGACCTCTGTTTTGCATGGATTAAAGCCAGTTTTGGCCTCTGGATGCTCAGTGCTCTGGGGCATGTCAGTGTGAAAGAGGAATTGAAGCAAAGGCTTTACTGCAAACAGCATCATCCTGTTGGAGCTACAGCTCAGGTTGCCAAGTGCAGTTCTCTCACCATTAAACAGCTTCATGGAAAGACTGTGAACATGAAGAGCTATGGAAACCTTATACTGAGGTTAAACAAACAAATCTGACACCAGACCTTCTGCCCAGGTCAGGCAGGCAATGAAGCAGATACTTTCACGGTGACCCTGAAATGAAATGCTCTGTACTCACAAATAACAGTGTTGGTTGAAGAATATTTGATTAATGGCTTACCTCCACATATGTTCCCCAGCCAAAAATTAATTGCATTATGGTCCATGCATTTATCAACACAATTAAATGTCTACCTTGATATGGAGTGTCATATCCTGACCTGAGGGCAATGTCAAACTCTCCTGGGATGAGGGGAGAAGCTGATTTCCTGAACAACTGCTGAAATTACAGATTGGTGTGAGGGATTCTTTTAGTCCCTAATGTTTTAATTGGTTTTGAAGTGGGAAAAAAAAAAACAAAAAACAAACCAACAAATCAGCAGCAAGTGTAGTCAAAGGTTTTTAGCTCAAAACCTAAAGCATTTCCAGGCAGGCAAGGCAATCCAGGCTCCCCACACAAGAGGGAGAAGCAGGGGGATGCCCACAGGAGGGCACCTATGTTTCACAAGGCTCTAGGAGCTGCCAGGGAGGTGCAGTCCAGGCTGGCACAGTGTGGCACTGTCTGGCACAGCTGCTCCCACGCTCCTGTCACTGCAGCGCTGTGTCACACACCCACACAGAGCTCCCAACCCTGCACTCACTCACATTTGGGGCTCAGAGAGCCGTAAACAGCAGGAGATGCTGCAAGAAGCAAAGTACAAAGAAAACCACCACAGCTGCCAACCAATAAAGTGTGCTTACAGGAAACCCAAGGCAAGCTTCAAAATAATTTAACTAAAGAAATGAGGTGCTTTGATGGTTGATCATCAAACGCTCTGAGTACTTGTTTCACTTATCAACTACACACAATGTTTTCAGCATCTAAGACTAGAAATTTTTTTTAAGATACAGAAGAATGTTCAAATACTCTGTGACCTGCAAAATAAAAGGGCATTACAGAAAGTTTATATAGAAAAATATCCAAAACAACAACAAATCAAAACCTAACAGTCCACAACCTTTTTTGTTTGTTTTGTTTAAAACTTAAATAAGAAAACTTATTTCTTCTTATTTAAAAATGGATTTCATTAATACTTGGGGCCCTCTCTAGAACCAGCCTTCCCTGGTGGAAGGGTGGTTAAGTTGAACCTTTGTAAGCTCTCTGCTGGCTTTAGGTTTGTTATTTAGCAGTCATCACTGCTGGTTTTAGGACTGTCATAAATCAGCTAATTTCTGACATTTGGATCTTTCAGCAATGCTCTGTAGATACACTGGTTTAGCTGTTCAGCTGAATAACAAATTCTAATACCCAAGCATACCAAAGCAGAAGCACTGTGTGAGAACATCAATTACAGATTATTGCCAGAGATGGATAATCAGAGATGACTCTCCTGCCTAAAATCTTCCCTTCAGAAAGTTTTCTACTCAGGGCATTACTCTCAAAATAACATTCACTACAACATTTTTGCTTTCTCCAGCTTTGCACTGTACCCCCACAAATCCTCATCTCCCTGCCCATCCTTTGCACTTTTTTCATGGAGCATCCACACACACCCACTTAGCAGCACAAACCATTTCATACAACACTGGCACACCACAGAGAGGGCAAATCACAAAATGGTGCAAAATCTGGGGAGCATGGACCTCTGGCTAACATGCATGTGAGTGCCTGTGAGTAACAAAATACTTTTATAAGCCTGAATTGGATCCTTTGCACAGTGCTGTCCTTCATTCAGTATGTCCAACACTGTGCCAGGGAAGCTTGTCAGAAGTTTTGATGGATTATCAAACAAATTTATTGAAAGGTTCAAATGGATGGGAACTGTTCATAGATCACTGTCCAAAAATTAGACCCAAGACCAGTTTTCTGACATGAGTAGAAGACTTTGCCTGTCATTTTAAATTAAGAACATGACTTCGAGCCTTCCAGCTGATGTGTTTATTCTTCTACTCACAATAAACCCCAAATCAATTAACTCACTGGGCTAGAAAATCCTAAACTAATTAATTTTAAAAAGTGGCATCTCTGTTCTCCTTGGCTTTGACAAAGGAAACATGAGCTCACTTTGGTCAAAGAGAAAGCAGCATGGAAAGATTCAGCTGCACTACACAGATTCAGGAGAACAGGAATTAGATCAGTGACATAGGTTGGAATTACACCATTTCCACAGCAGTTTCAACTCTGTCAAACTGCAAGGACAAAAGACTTCTTTCTAGATATCCTAATTGACACTGATATTTATTTGACTTACCCTGGCAATGGGGAAAAATTCCTAAACTTTAAACATGCAGAGCTTTATACTTTTTACTCTGCTTTTCCACATTTCCTTCTCCCAGTAACAACCAACCTGCTTCTAAGTTTGCTGTACAGATCAAATGGGCTAATGACAACTCCACTGTCAGATGATCACTACACGAAGGTGTTCCAGCCCCTGAGCAGATCCAAAGAGATGATCCAGGCTCTCCTTGCCCAGTTTGTGACTGCTGGAAGTGAGGAGTTGCTAAAGCAGCTGCTGGAAGCTCATGTGATGGTTTATACCAGCTCAGATGTGACAATGCAGTGACTCCTGCCCGTGGTTACTTCCCACACAAATGGGAATGTTACCTTTGCCTGGCTTTATGGTCAATAGGAAAATGTAGATGTGAAAACAGGAAACAAATCTAGAAAACCTTGCAGGCAAGTAGCAGAGTCTGTGTGAAGTCTATAAAACCCTGTCAGTCAAATCACTGGTTATCAGCAGGACTCTCCTTCAAGATGTTTTCACAGCCCCAAAGGCTGAAAAAAGCCAAGGCTCATTTCCACAAAGCCCATAAATTGAGACATGATAGTGATCAGCTCCTTGCCCTATTGACTCTCACAATGCACAGAGATTTACCATCATTTTTATAGAGCTTATTTTCTTTTTAAAATCAGACCAAGCCCAGTCGTAACTCACTCACCCAAGAGGGGCTACATAAGAGCTGGCCTGAGCCTGGGATTTAACCCCTCTACTACACACACTGTATTCCTTAATCCAATAATTTTTCTGCCTTGTGATCTTTCATTACATATTTTTCCAAATCATAAAACCAATTGAGTCAACATTTATCATTTATTCAGTCCATTTTTGAGGTATTTTCCAAGCACTTTATCTAAGAAGCTGAAATCCCATAATATCTCTAAAACTCGGATTCATACCTTAAGTCATTATTACTCCTCCAGGCTCCGACCACATAGCAAAAAAACTTAGATAAATAATGCTTTTTCAGTGGAATTATGACAAGCATTCACTTAGAATCAGGAAAAGCAATGTACTTCTAAATGTGTGAACAAACCTGCTAAAGTAAATAGGATTTCTCCTGCACTTATAAACAAATACTTGCTTAGGGGCCAAATTCTGAAATGATTGATGAAAATGGACACATAAATATAATTGAAAGTCTGCTCCTACATATATTCTCAGATTTGTAAAACACAGATAGTTAAATATAAACAGCCCATGACCACCAAAAGTTCCACCACAATTTATTTCCAAATTATCTCCTGTAATCGTAGACAGGTTAAGACAGCAAAGCACTCTCTTTAGCTTGACTATTGCTTACATCACTGCCTGCACATCAGGAATGCCCTTCAGAGAGGTTTTTTATCAAAAGACACAAAGAGCAGCAGTTCATCAGCCTTTGGAGATGTTCAGACTGCAGTTTCTATTTCCCCTTCATGCCAGCAGCAGTTTCTAAAAGAGCAAATATAAAACTAACGTCTTGTCCACACATCACAAGGAATAATAATTTGGTTGTTATTAAAAGGTTTGATTATTTGTGGTATGTTCCATATCTGAAACCTCAGTAAAGAGGTAGAAAATGGGGATTAATCTGGTCTCAGATCTGTCCCATATTCTACAGATGAAAGTCAGAGACTAAAAATATTCTTTTTTCTTTTTTTTCTTTATTTCCTTTATTTCTTTTTTTTTCTTTTTTTTTTTTAATGTTTGCATTTTAATTATTAGTAATTTAAGACAGTCCAATAAAAAATCTTTATTGCCTAAACAGAGAGGGGAGGAATATAAAAGCATACTGGTCATACCCCCCCCATGCAGACAGCACTGACCATGGAAAACCAAGGTGAAAAGGGAAGCACTTAGAAAGACATCTCCAAATAAACTAAGCACAATCACCACAGGCACGTTTTAACCAGACAAATCATCTGCTGCTGACAGCAGCAATCAGTAACTGGCAGGAGAAATGGTGCTGAATGTGGCTGGTCTTTGGCCATGTGTGTAGCACTAGCTTAGCTGCAGCAGTGCTGACACATTTTGTCTGCAAAAAGTCATTTTTCTAGTGTAGATGAGACCAAGATGAACAATATTGATCCCCTTGTCTGCCTCTGAGGGCAAAGCAAGCTTGAGAAAGGATGATTAGCTGTCCTTGCACACCAGAACTGGAGAATAAAGTGAGACAAACAGCTTTTCTCCTTTTCCAGGTTTTATGGGATGACTGTGGAAGAGTCTACACCATCCTCCCAAGGTGGACCTGGACCGAGCAGCCCCGTCCTTCCCCAGCTTGCTCCCCTTGTCCTGCATGGTAGTCACAGCCACAAATCAAAGCTGCCTCCTGCCTTTTCCCTCTGCATCCCACCTGCCTGCCCATTCAGCATGGGAGAAGAACTGGAAATGGAGTGGCCTCAGCTGCTCAGAGTCCTGGTGCAGACTGGAATTGATGGGTCTCTGCAGTTGTTGTCTGAAGGCTGGGAGGCTCCAAGACCATGGGAGGAATGCATTGATTTAGCAAAGAAAAATTGTAATGTAGATTGCACCAGCTGGAATGAGGAAAGACATCCCATTGCATGGTGACATTCTGCAGGAAAACATTCCTGAAGAGCAATGGTGAGAAATAGCTTGAGGAAAGGAAAGAGAAAATGTCTCTGTCCAGCAGCCAACCCTATACAAAAGCCTGTCCTGGGCTAAACCCCCTTCTCTGCAACCTGTCACCTAAATACCACAAATACAGAGTAAAATCTTGGGAGGGAATGAACTTCAGTCTAATGCTTGAAGAAAAATTTTAGCAGAGATCAGCCACAGTCCAAAGGCCTTCAAGGCACAATCTGGCAGCAGTGTGGCAGGGTTTTCCCAATTTCTTCCCTGGGTTACTGCAAATGAGAGCTACTTGCTCCATCTATGGGTAAAAATTAGTACAGTCATAGGTTTTTCTCACAGAGGGCATCATCTAACCACGAGATGTTCTACAAGGAAATAAATTAGTAGAATGAATAAGGTAAATGACAACCATTCTGTCTTGCTTCTCACAGTCTTTTGAAAAATATACCATCTGGATCATTATTGTGGGAGCACCAAGAATCTTCCTTATGGATTACTTTTGGCATCACAGTTAATAGTATTGACATTCAGAAGGAGAAAAAGTATTAAGAGGAAGCAGAACACTAAAACTTTGTATTAAAAAACATTTCCTTTCTCAAGTGCAGTGAAAATTCACCATCCATGACTCATATCTGACCACCAGCATCAAGGTGTTTCAAAGTTGTGTAATTTTCAATTCAATATTCCATAACCAGCTTTTAATTTTGAGCTAAATTTATCTTTTGATCCCATGTGCCACAACCTAAAGCTTTAGGTCAATGGAAACCTTTTAATTGGTTTCCTTTGCTGGTAAAACTGACAGCATCACTAATTTGTCATGAGTGTTGCTGTTACTTGAACCAATTGTTTCAGAAGGGGAAGCAGCACTGGAAAGTGCTCAGATGTTCTTCAAATGAGGCACTCAGACCCATCAGAAAAGCTACATTTTAATGACTCAAATTTCATACAACCATCTACTTTTAGTAAAATATTCAGGGTGCTTGATTTTAGCCTATCTGCAGGGTTGCTCCCTGATTTCCAGTGGGTGAAATAAGGTTGTTCTCATTTCTGTGCGTTCTGCCTGTGCAGGGAGAGCTCATGCAAGAAAAGTGTCATCTATTGTGTTTCTTCCCAGTGCAGGTCATCCTCTTGTGTTTACTTTGGATCACCTCAGTTTGCTTTACTGAGATGTGTCAGTGCCTTCTCTTGGCATTACACCTCTCACAAAAGTGACACACATGGGAAGTGCCTTCCCACTGCAGCCAGGCCTCAAGGATGTCTTGGAGCAGCAGATCCCAATTTGTGCCTCATGAGAGCAGTTCATGCAGTTTTGAGCCATCTAAAACAAACTGGGAAGCAGTTTCATAATGCCAATTTTGAAATCACTTTTCATGACATCTCAAATTTCAACTTGCACCCCTTCATTCACCCTTTCCTCCTCCTGCTGTCCCTGAAGAAACTCTGTGAAATCAGTGTCAGCTCTGTAGACTCCTACTGCAAGCTACAGGTCATACTAATGAACTCATATCCACTTAAAATGTAATTATTTTAATGTTCCATGGCTGCTCATGTGCCTACACTGCTGCTGGTGGTACTGAGTTTGATGTCACACCCAGGTCCAACATTTTCCAATGCATCCCAATAGATCACAATCACCTTTCCTGCCCTTTGATATGCACACACAGCATTGGATTGTTGCAGGCTGAAGCCAGCTCTGGGTCCAGGTTCTGGGGCCAATCTCCACTTGCAGAAAGCTCCTGGATCTGGGAGGTGTGAGCAGCACAGAGGGGATGAATTTACCAAGCAGCACAGTACAGAGTAAAGCACTGCAGTCCACAGCACCACCTCAAAGCCAGGCTTAATTCACCCCCAATCCATATTCAGTTTTCAGCTATTGGTCTAACAGTGATGTTGCAAAAAAATTCTCAGACAAAAAAGAAATGAAAAATTAAATAAATGTGATAATTAAATTTCACAGCACTTGTACAGAAACCCAGCACACAAAGAGCTGTCTTGGATTTTTCTGCAGTGAACTTCTCAAAGTGAAGGGGCTGCACCAGTGGCCAAGCACACACCTCACCCAAAAAGGTCACTGCAGAGCCTCTTCCACAGAGACCTGAAGTGGATTTTTTGCTAAGGTGGGATGCTGAATCTGAAGCCCCAAACAGAAGTTTACTGCTTCAAAGCTGTATTTATGAACTACCTGAAGTGGCTGGCAGCCAAGTACATGTTGTGGGAAGGTATTTTTTCTTTCAAGGAAAATCTTTTGTCAGATCAGAGCTGTGGGGTTATGACCAGATACTGAACTGGGGTAACCAAAGGAAGAGGCACAAAGATGAGCTCTTGGATACTGCCGAAAGCACAAGATGAGCAAAACCTTTAAACTCCCAGCCTGAAGTGGAAAGTATTTTAAGTTTCACATCTGCAAATCACTTTCTAGTTTGACATTGTCCTACCCTAGCTCTTCCTAAACTGTGTATATTCAAACAGCAAAATAACTTAGCTGGGAAAAGAGCAACTACATGGGAAGGCAAGCACTGTGAATACCACACAGTCTTTAAAATGAAAACAATCTTGGAAGAAGTTGCTTCCAAGAAAAACAAGGAAAATGCAGAGTAACAGGTTAGTCTATGTTTTGAACTATGTGTGGGAGGAGGAAGTGAAGGGAAGACAGGGTATGTTATTTGAAACAAAGACTGAAGACTGCACCTACTTTCCCTCACATACTGCTCATGATGACAGGAAAGGAGTGCAGCACAGACTCAGATAAAGTGGAGGACAAAAACAAACCCCAGATCCCTGGGAACTTTTATCTGATGCTTTTTTTTTTTTTTTTTAATTTTTTTAATTGCTGATTGCCTGGATAAAACACAGATTTGCCATAAACTCAAAGGGAAGACTCTAGTACAGAATTTCCCAGGAGAGCCACAGCTGGGAGGGACATCTGCAGATCTCTGGTCTGATCCCTGCTCAAAGCAATGTTAAACTGGGATGCTCAGAACCTAGTCAAGTCAGTTTATTAAAATCTGCCAGGGCAGCAATTTCACAGCTCCTCTGGACCCCTGCTGCCACACCAGACCCTCCAAGAACGTTTTTTCCTACACGTTCCTGGAATTTCCCTCACTGACTCCTGCACTTTCTCTGCACATCCCTGAAGGGCCTGGCTCTGTCATAACCCCATTAGGAAGCTGAAGACAGCACAAAGGTCTTCTCCTCCTTTTTATCCTTCCCCCTACACCACATGCTGCAGCCCCAGTGTGATGGCCCTTTGCTGGACCGCTGTGTCCCCATCTTTCTTGTACTGGGGAGTCCACAGCTGGACCCAGCACTGCTGATGTGTCTCACTGGTGCCAAGCAGAGGGGGAGGATGACTTCCCTTGCCCTGCTGGTGATCCTCAGAGTGCAGTCCAACAAAGAGTTAATTTTCATTTTAATGCAATTAATCCAGCACCAGCAGGGATGTAAAGACAGGCAAACGCAGCAAGTCCAGCTGATCTCAATGCACTCACAGTTTGAGAACTGATAAAACAACGTGAGTCCTATTCACTTTTAACACAGGTATCCCAAGCTGCTTGAGAAAATGGGATTTTAATCACATAGTTTGTGGCAATTTTGAGCAGTGAAGCACCTTTAAGAAATGTGTTTTCACATTTAAGAATTTAAGCACCTTTAGAAATGTGGAGCCATGTGCTGTTTTAGCTTTTGTCAGAGCTCTTCAGCACAGCATCTCTGCAAAAGTCTGAGGTGCCTGGTCTGAGGAGTGTCTGAGAAGTCTTGTCTCTCAGGAAATGCTTTTCAAGCCACAGAGACCTTGTTTTGAGTAGCACATAACCAATTAGCTTAGTCTTCTGTAGTACATGGGGTTACTCTATTTGCGAAGTAGCAGAATGCAGAAGTACTGCTTGTAAAGATATAATAATACAGCAGAAATGTTAACCCATACTTTTCTGGAAGTCCTGAAAGGGTTTTGCTAAATAAAATCCTATCAAAGTTAATTAAATATAGTAAACTCTAAGAGTGTAATTCATTTCTGTCCCCTGTTTAGTACATCCTGAATAAAATCTGTTTTAACGTGGCAGTGAAGGGTAGGTGTCTGCATTAGACTCACTGTAAGACACCTAAATGCTGTGAAATCATGATAAGAAATGTTCTATTTTTCAAAAAGTTGTAGAAAGAGAAGAGTTATCAATTTAAACACCAATTAAAATCAGCACACCCTTTCCAAGAGGCTGTCTCTCTTGCCTTAAGAACAAAAGACCACGAGCACCCAAGCCCAGTGTAATTCCTGCAAGAGTCCCGGAGCGGCAGGGTCATGGATATTTTCTGTTAGCTCAAATATAGCATGGCCCCATTCCAAGCCTGTTCCTGAGGCAGTGGTGTGACCTTATCAAAAGGATTTTGCTGACTCCTGGATGATTCCTTAATTTAATATTCTGTTGTACCTAGCTAGGACTTAAATAGTGCTGGCTGCTTAGATAAGTTGATTACAAAGTCCCAGGATGGCTTTACTCTGCAGTCTAAATTGCTGCTATTCATGCAGCAGAGAGCCTTTTTCTGCATATTCCATCAGCAGAATACTGACAATATTTAAAGGCCATATTTAAACCTCTGTGGACTAGCAAGGAGAGCTTGAATGGATTTTAATTATTGTGAAGTTTTAACAAGAGGGGAGCATAAAAAACATTCTTGAACTTCAAGCAGGGATGAACAAATGTCCTTGAATAGATGTTTAGAGCCTTCTCTGAGTCTTTCAGAAACACTGGCTCCTACTTTCAATCTCCTGATGGTGTTTTAGAGAGAAGCAAGGACTGGAAAAGATACCATTTCAATTAACCTTCAGCAGCACTTCTGATAAACAAAGAGAAAAATCCTGTATGGGTTTGTATTGCTGTGTTCTTGTGCACAAGACATTATGAAATGACTTGTTCTGATTAAAGCCAATGATTTTAAGAGAAATTCTCAGAAAGAAAAATGAAAAGGTCTTTTTCTGCTATTTAAAATCACTGAAAACTCTCAATACCTTGCAGGAAGTACACAGCCCAACACAGGTATACACATGACCAATTCTGTACCTACAATGTCACAGAAGATTTGCCAACAATTTTTCATTATTTCTTCTGTTCACAGACTGAAAACTCAATTGTGGTCTGACAATCCAGCAAGATATTATTCCTCTCTTTCCACTGTAACTCTGCTCCTTTCCCACAGCCACTAAACCCACATGCAGACCACGTTTGGTTTGTTGACCAGCACTGGGAAACTTCGTTCAGTAAGAAAATTTTAAAATTGAAGTGCATTCTCAATCCTGCTCATTTCTGGGTTCTAGCAGTGTGTTAACAGCACACAGGCTGCTGAGGAGCTAAAATCTTAGCCCAGTGCAAAGCTGTATATAGGAAAGTGCTTTGAGTCAAGGAGGTTTGCTATGCCTTTCATATTCTTGCAGAGGAGCTCAAATATCCCCTTCATGGTCATTTGACTGAAACAAATATAATTTATTTCCATCCAGAAAAGGTCACTTGCCCTTCTTACGATAGGGCAAATGAATATCAATTAAAAAACACAGCTGAAATTCCCTTTGGGGTCTACAGACCTTTAACACCTGAGTGACATCATGTCAGTGCCCACCTCCATCACACATCCCATGAATGTCTCCAGCTGTTCCCAAGTCCTGGCACTGATGTCCAACCAGCCTCGGTGAAACCACCCAGAAAACTCCCACTAACACAGACAAAGGATTTCTAAGCAAAGCACAGGAGTGTGATTTCCATCCTCAGCCCTGTGTAGGTGCCCCTGAGGTGTCCATGGCCCAAGTCACACCTCATGGCCAGCATGTCAGAAACCCACAACACACGGTCAGTGAAAGAGATAATGAACAATTAGCACATGCCTCATCTGCACTTACTTCACTACCGCAGGTAAAGAATGGGCCAAGCCCAGAGGTACCGTGTATCTTCCTGAAATAACATGAGCAATTTCTTACTTTTTCTTGATCTGGAGAAAAACTTGATGCCCCCAGGAGAGGTAGACGGGTTAGAATTGGGGGAAGACTCTTTGGAGGAGGACCTGAAGATCCCACTGAAGCTCATTCGGCGTGGGGAGCGTGGGGGAGACTCCTGGTAGGGGAAGGGGAACACTGTTTTGGGTGAGCCAGGACTGTGTTTGGATCTCACAGGGGCAGAAACGGGGCTGGAAGGTCGGTTCTGGAGCCCTTTTGAGAAAAGGCCTTTTGAAGGACTGCCGGCTGAGTAGCTTTCGTCCACCTGAGGAGGAGAGAAGAAGGAAGAAAAAAAAGAAAAATCTCCATTAATTCAGTTCAGTTCAGGCCTCCAGGATTTCTGAACTTGTCTCAACAGAGCCAGCTCCTGTTTGCTGGGTGAATTAGCCAGAGTTCACCTTCCACAGCATCTGCCTCCACTGACACACAGATGTGTGTGTGCCACCTCTCTGGCCTCATGCTGCCCCCTGCTCCTAAAGACACCCTGAATTTCACAAAAACATTTCAAGGTCTGCATACATTTTATTTTCACACATATAATGCAGGACTTTGGCTACTGCTTTTATTTGTCACACATCCCTCTTCCTTCCCTGCACAAAAAAAAGATGACTGGAATGAATTTATTTAAGGGAATGAATGATTGTGGTTAAGAAAACATGGTGCCCCAAAGTCTTCCCCACGAATTTAAGCACCCACCCACACTGCTTAAATCTCCATCCCATGATGTGACTCAGCACAGCACACAAGTCCCCAAGTGCCTGACAGGCCTCCATGACACCCACCACAACCACAACTGTGGGATTGCAACTCCTACCCCAAAAATAGAGGAACCATTTTAGAGTGATGACGCTCCTGCTAATTACCTGAGCTGGGATATGACCTTTCTAACAGCTGTATCCCTTTTGGGATCTGTGCAGCCTTTTCAGCAGTGTGCACTGTGCAGCCTCACCCAGAAAGGGGAATAAAAGAACCCAGAAAAAAAACCAAACAAACAAAGAAATCAAGATTAAATTCTCCTCCCCTTACAATTGACAGAAGCTGACCCAAAATCTCTGTGGGATTTGCACATGCCTGGGCTACATGGAGAGTTTATTTCCTTCTGGAAGCATAAAGCCATTCTGTGGGTATAAGGCTGCTGTTTTAGCTGGGGACATTTCTCATGAGTGAAGGGCTCTGTTCCTGGCAGAAGGCAGCAGTGGGTTTCAGGTCACCAGGGAATGTTTAAGCCAAGGCCAAGGTGGATGTGCCCTCAGGTTCCTGCATGCCTTCTCCTCTCTGCCCAATTACTCAACACAAACCAGGAGGGATGGAGCAGGCAGCAGCTCCTCCCTGTGAAGATGCCTCTCGATGTGTGTCAGTCCAGTTAGGTAAGGGCATTGCTGCCATGGGAGTAATTTTAGGGAAAAATAGCATCTTTCATTAGGGTGATTTAGATGAAAGGAAACCTCATAGGCACATATGCTCTCCTTTGGGGTGGTGAAGGGCTTGTGTGTATGAACCCAACTCAAAATGGTCAGCAAAGTTTAAAACCCATGAAAATACCTCCCTTTTCAAAATAGTGTTTATTCACATCTCCAAAACACTTGCAGAAACATGTACAAGCAGCATAATGTCCAAATAGCTGCTCCCTCCATAACCCAAGGTCCCCTTCATGTAGTCCTTTCTGTGTCCTGCACATGCACTTTGCACCAGCTCCTCTTTCCACTTGGGATGGGGCAGAGCTGGAGCAGGTCCCAATGTGCAGAACTGCAGAAAGGCCTGCAGAGATTACAATCTCCCTTTTGGGAAGGTTTCCAACCTAAAGGGCAAGTGGCACCTTGTCTGGGAGATGGATACCAAAAAGCATGGGTCACCAAGAGGGGCACAGACATGTGCCAGCACAGCCCTGGTTAGATGATGAATTCTGCTCTGTGTTCCCCTGCACAGCACAGAGATGCCTGACAGGAGACAGAACAATTATTTTCATAACTGCATTCCTGTTTTTGACAGTGTGGGCAAAAATGTCTCAAACATATACCTGTCCTTTTACAGATGAATCAGGGGAGCAGTTGCCCTCAAGGGGGAATTTTTGAAAAAGATAAATCAATTCTAACTGAAGCATCAGCAACTACCAAAAGAAGTTACAGACTCTGGACAGTCTCCACAAGAGAAGAAAAAAACAATAGTTTCATGCTTAATGCAGTTGCCTGAGGACCAGGCTTGCCTCCTTGCTCTGTCACAGATTCTGTGTGCAATCTTGAAAACTCATTCCAAATTAAAAATCTATTCTGCCATGAGGATTGTATCTCTTTTATTCCTCTAAGGCCTCTACCACTCAGACTGCCTCCCAGTGAGTATATATCAAGAATAATAGGACACAGTCCCTCAACTGAGACCTGGAATAATAACCACAATACAGGAAGTTAATAAACAAATTGCACTTTTGTCATGGGTAAAACAGTCCCAAAGGGACAGCTTTCTCATAAAAGCTCATTAACTTTACTAAAATATCACCTGTAAATCATCTGAGACTACTTATGCCTTGTTCTCTTCACAACTACACAGTTCAAGGAACAACCAAGTAGCACAATGGCACCTCCTTCTTCATTGCAATTTAAATAGGTCTGCTGCTAAATCTACCACCTGAAAGTGAGGAGTAAGAACATTTTCTGTCTTATTTTAACCATGATACAAATCTGCTACTGCTACTGTAGTTTAGCTGTGTTTTCAGGATGGTAAGTTCATTATATTTTTTCCTAAAGTGACAAGCCATGGCATTTATAAAGCCAAGGACCTCATTCTGGCACTATCCTTAATGCTTCATGTTATCTTTTTTTGCATGCTTGTTTGGTTAAAATGACACAGATAGGAGACACTTCAAAACTGTGGTGTCCTTACACACGAAAGCAATTTTAGAGATGTAAAATGTCAAACAAAAATTTGTCAAAAAGGTCAGTATTCCCTTGTACATGCAAGCCAGACACAAAAGCAAATTGTTCTCAAATTCTGAGCAGAAGCAGTAGGGTGTTTTTATTTATTGCAATCACAACCAGTTGCCTTCTCTCCATCGTGCCAGGCAAATGAATTAATTAATTGTCAGAGCACCAGGGGCACACTGCTAAATACACATGTGCATGCTACCAAATTAAAGGAAATTACTACATTGAATTCTTCCCCAGCCTGTTAATTACACACAGGTTACACCCACTATCACAGAGGGTAAATATGTGTGATTTTGCTTGAGGAATTACAACAGGATTGCTTGCTTAGAATATCATTTGTGGCTAATGGGTTGCAAGTTTTAGAAGATGATTAGGTGCTTCTGCAAGTAAAGTCAGCAGCAACAGTTATCACAGCACATCCAAAAGTTATAAGGCAATGCTTATTTTCATGCCTCAACTGGGAATGCAGAAGAATCTTTGCTGTGGAATAAACCCCGTCAGCCCATGCAGACTTGGTGTGACAACTCTGGCAGTGATGCTAGAGGCAGGTTACACAGCTAGATCATTCATCAGCCTGTTCTTCATGCTTTTTGGACTCATTCCCTGAAGCTATGATAGGCAGGTGGGCTGAAAACTCCCACATGTGCTTTGGAAAGATAACTACTCCCCCAGCTGAGCTGTAGTAGCAGAATAAAAGTATTACACCCTGATTTCTCACATTAGTAAGCACTGTGAATCACTTTGTGTTGGTCCAGGAGAAGCTGTAAAGAGGGAACAGGCAGGAATATGAAACACGTCTAAAAACCAATATAAATGCACATGAGGATATGGCTTATTTTACCCCAAACAGAAAATTTGCCTCTTGGAGGGAAGGAATCCAAACACACAATGCAAGTACAATACTAATCAATGCACAAATAAGATCGAAAAAAAAGTTTGAAAAATTCTTCTAAGTACTAAGACTGTTCACCTAATTAAAACAAAACAAATCAAAACAAATAAAAAACCACAACAAAAACAAAACAAATGCCCCCAAAACCCCAAACAACAAAACATTTCCTATGTTGGCTCTGTGCAAAGCATATATGGGATCTTTGAGCTCTCTGCCCATCTCTGGACTCCTTAAACCTTAAAATTGGTTATGCTGGAGAGAAATGCCAGCCTTATGCTGACCTTATGCCTGCAGAGAACAGTGGAGCTGGAATAGGGCTAAATTAGCAGCTGGGTGATAGTGCCAGTGTAACCCTACCCTCAGCCTAGAGCAGTGCACTCCCCAGGGAGGTGAAGCAACAGGGCAGAGCCCTGCCCTGCATCAGATGCACCGGTTCTAGTGACCAACTGCACCTGTTCAAGGCTAAACTGGTTATCTCACACAGCACTGAAAAAAAATCTCCTGAAATGCTCTAGGTTGTTATCAGTTTTCATGCTTTGCAGCACAAAAGTCCCCAGCTGGGGACCAGGGAGAGATTTTGCCCTCTTGTACACACTAAGTTATCATAGGCATGTTTCGAAAATACATCCAGAACTACCCACTCTTTAAAAGAGAGCAACAAAACGAGACATGTCTTACAGTGTTTGGCATCTAGGAGACATAGCATGCCATTTTTTGAGTGAAACATAAAGGGATAGTGGGGCATTTGCACAAGTCAAGCAGCTCTGAAAGATTTCACTACAAGGAATAAGATTATGAAAGTTGCCCCTGACATTTCACCTGGATGACGGAATCTTTCTCTCTTCCTAATCTCTTCTTCCTTTCTCCTAGTCTAGCATTTGGCTCTGCAACAGGATTGTGCACAAACCCTTTGTCTTCAGGCCAAGAGAACACTCCCTGACCTCTTTAACTTGTTGCTCTGCTTAACATACATCAAGTGAACAACCTTGTGCTGTATCTTGTGCTGTTAAGAATTATCCACCCTGAAGGTCATCCAGATCTTCCTGTATAAGATCCCTTTCTATGATTAAAAAACAACTTCCTTTGCATCTTCAACAAATTTAGTTACTGTGCTTCTGTTTTTTGTCTCAGCTCTACTGGCAAAGACCCAGGAATGACGTTGGGGAAACCCCAGTGGTTCTGTCCCTCCATGCAGCACTCATCCTTTCAATACCAACCCTTTCCTTCATCTGTTTTCTTACCTGGCTTGCAATTCTTCATCTTATTTCACAAGAAATACTGAAGTGCACTACACTTAATCACTACCATATGATAATCCCCAGTGCAATGGGCTAAGATAGAAAACTATTCATATTTCACCACAGACTGGTCTCTCGTCATCCTCACACCACCCATCTCAGCCCTGCCACAGGCAGGAATTTTCCCAATACTGTTATTTTCGTTCCTTTGCTTTAGATTGGAAATCTGATCCCTCTTTTTTTTTTTTTTTTTTTTTCTCCAGATAAAGTCCTCTCTAGGAAGAAATTTCTGGTCCCAACCTAGAATTTCAGGAACACTGAACTGCAGGGGTGAGAGGTGTCCTGCCAAAGCATGCCCAGAAAAATGGATGAGCTCTGCTGAGAAGACCCTGAACATGGACAGGCAGAGACTGTTGGAAATCCAGGCACTGCCTGTGCCCCTGCCAGAGCACCTCTTCACAGCCATCACCTCTGCTCTCCTGCCAAGGGTGCTCCAGCAACAGATCCTTGACTGAGCACATAGCCTTCCCCAGAGGATGCTCTTGCTGAAAAATCTCTGGCTCTGGTTCAGTTTGTGGTGGATTTAGTTTCATTTCTCAGAACAGGCTGAAAAAATATTGTGTCGAATACAAATGGGCTCGATCTAAATAGTCTTTCAAAATGCTTCTGAAATTAAGTGAAAGTTATAAAATGCTCCTGAGTTCTGTTCCCTTTTTCTCCAACCCTGACCAGTGAGGCCATTTATGGAGCAGTATGAAGTTCTATTTGCTTTTACAGTAGTGAGTTATTTGACCTTTATTTTGCCTCTTCACTTAAAAATTTTTTGAAAGGCAAGTAACAGAAAAGGAATTACCTCCCACCATCCTTGATAGGGACAGTAAACACAATTAGAGACAATACACCAGATAGATGTCTGCACTTGTTTCCTGCCCTTCCACTGAATCCCAACAAAAAAGCCCTTTGATAAAGTTAATTGGATGATTCTCTCATTCTGCTGGAATAAAAGAGCTCACAGAGACACAAGAGCTGACTTCATTAGACTGAAAGGTAATGAAGGACTTGCTCTCCCAGTGCTCACATTCACCACCACCGTTCCCCTTCGTTCTGCATGAGCTGTACCAATCGAGATGGTATTTTACAGGGTCAGAGATGTCACTTCCCAAAACTAAAGTACAATGACACTTTCCCAGATTAAAATGCAGTGGGATGAGGCTGACTGCTCTGGCAGGCTCTGAGAGCTCTGGACAGCTGCACACATGGTCAGGGGGAGGTTTCCAGCAGTGAGCAGAGCTGCTCAAAGACAGAAAGCAGGTTTTAGGAAAGGGAAGAACAGGCTGACTCCCTGTCCAATTCCTAATCCCTAAGTACATTTATTTTAAAGCAGGATGGGGAGGAGCTGTGTACATCACAGTGCAGTGGTTGTTATGCATGCCCTTGCCCTGGGCTCCCTGCATCCACTGCAGATGCCAATTTGTGCCAAGGCTGTGGCACTATCCAGGACTTGCTCCCCATCTTCACTGCTCGTAAAAAATGGACAGTTAAAAGACTGTGAAAAAAGTGAATCCAAAGGAGATTTATTTGCCAGTGAATGAGGAAGGAGGGGCTGAAAATGCAGATTTTTTTTTTTCTTCTCCTCCCTTATCCAGAGGTTGCTCATGCCATTCCCATGAGTCACTGGACAAAACAAAAACAATTCTGTGACCAGTAGCAGGACAAAACACTGCTTGGAATCCTTCAATATTGGGGTCACTCCCCCAATAATCTGATTCTAGTTCACCAACACTTCCCTGCATTGCTGATAGCAGAGCTGTGAGTTAGTGCCAAACACAGTTGGAGCAAAACCTCTAGTTTCATCCTATTCCTTCATTTGTACATTGTACATTTGTTCATTGAACCCAATCTAATCCTTTAACCACTGACTCACATCCAGAATCCACAAACAGCTGATTACCTATAGCTATTCTCAAAATCTAACCCAGGCTTAGTGAAAGACTTCCCAAAAGTCTGCATTAGATGCTCCTAGGTTTAACTGATCACAATTTGGCCAAATGAAGATGGGCTGTTCGTTTGCAAAATATGTTTTAAGTGAGTCATGTCATTCTGCATCAGAGTCTCTTGCTCAGAATTTATCACTCTCTCACCTCTCACTTTTGTATGAACCACAAATTGTACCAGTAATGAGTCTGTCTGCCTTTTAAACCACTGATAAGGGATGATACAGTACAGCAACAGACAAAAACAAACAGACAAAAAAACCCCAATGTTTTGTCTGCCTAAAAACAAAATTTTCCACTGGTGAGTCTCCATTTATTTTAGAAACCAGGTTTTTATTCATTTACTAGGCTCCATGTTTATTCAGTCTCATTCCACTTTCTGAAACCAAAATGACTTGTGCTACTTTTCTATATATGTGAGACCAACGCTACGACATTTCTCAACCAAATTTATAATTTATAATTCATTTAAACCCCCACATTTGTTCAATAAGAACAATTTACAATTAATTTCAATCCAAATGAGTCTATTATAATAGTGTTATTAATGAGCCAACATTAGGTATTTCATTGTTTTGCTCAGGACTAATGTTTGACAAACCTGTACATTATTCTAATTGCAAACATCATAAATATTAACACAGTAATTGCCTTTTTTGCAGTCTTTTGAAACTTCATCTCTGCTCCATGATTTAGTCACAATCAACACTTGGCAGAGAAAACTCTGCCACTTCATTCAAGAGTGTTTCATCAGAGTTGTTTGGATTGAATTTTAAAACATCTTACTTTAACAGCTTCTGCTTTAAATACGCTTAAGCTATTAATAGGATAGAGGTACCTTTGTAATATAAGATAAACATCTCACCAGCTTTCTCCCCACACAGAGAAAAGAATTTTTAATGCACACTTCTTTTTCAAGCTTTGGTCTATATTTTTGTGACAATTCTGTTATTTCCATAAAGAAAAGGATCAATATTATTCCTCAAATGTCTTTTCTCCCACCTCCTCCCTCCTTCATCTATAATTTTCTTGCTGACTCCTCATAAAGAAGTTTCCTGTGTAATTTTTTTTTTTCTTTTTGATCATTCACAAGCCTGGGCTTTAAGCTGAAGATAATGGTTGTCAGTTTCCTGCAATTTCCACACCTTATCCTTTAACCTACATTTGAGATGAAAGATCTATAAACATTCAAGGTGCTAAGACCTCTAAAATTGATAGAGCCATTTGGGTGCAGGGGAGCACTCCTCCCTGACTGCTGCCCTGCCACACTGTACCAGAATTATTTTCTGAATGATGCTCCCAATCACTCATGATTTAACAGGTCTCTTAACTGCCCCTCTTCCACTGTCTTTTCTCAGGCTGAGGAAATGCAGTAAATCTGATTGCTTCTCAGCTCCCAGTTGTCCTTGTGTATTATTTCTCTCTTTAATGATGCTCTAAGGTCTCTGTGCAGGAAGGATTTAAGCCATTTCTTCGAGCATGGGGCAGTCAGCAATACCAGTTGCTTTAGACAAAGCTACCTACACAAGTTAAGGCATTTTGTCAGGCAATAAGAAGGGCAGAAATATCTGTCCCAGGCACCTTTCTCCATCAGACCATGCCAAATATTTCTACATGAGATCCTTCACAGTATTATATTCTCCATCTTCAAAAGAGGACGGTGAAAACTATCCCTATCCTCTTCCTGCCATTAGTCATAAAGGAAAGAATACATCATTTATAATACTAGACATATTAATGAGAAGTGATTAAGGTTGAACTTCAGGAAATGTGTGTCACTTTACCACTGCTGCCAAAAAATTCCTACGTGAACCTGAACAAATAATTCTAGACTTGAATTTCCTAGCTGTGTAATGAGGTTTGTTGTCACAGGATAATGATGGAGAGACACTTGGCATGGTAAACTGCTGAGAGTTTCTACGAAAAATGTTAATTCCTTTTCTAAAAGCCTTTCAAAAAGAACAGAGAATTAAATTAATGGCATATTGCAAAGATGGGCTGTGAACTACTCTTGATCTATAGCCCAGGTGAGAGAAGAGTTAAGTGCAGGAAGAGAGACATCCCTGATGAATTGCCTGTCTCCAGCATGATGAGTGAATGGAAAAAGCCAAACTACTGATGAAATACCGGCTTTTAATAGACAAAAGTTACACACCATACAGTGATTTCAAAGTTGAACTAAGAAAAACCTTCCTCCTTGAAGAGCAACTTGGGGATTTTTTCATGTATCAGCAGTAGAGACTGGCAATATTCTAGTTAGAATGAAATAAAATCTGCAGTCTGATGCTACTCATCATTCACTACCAGCAAAAATCCCAAACTTCTCATTGAGTTAAATCACATATTGGATGATATGTGTGGCAATGGATTTTAAAAGATTATCTGTATTTTTATCAGAAGTGGGGCACTTCTTACCAATCTGTTGCATGTGTTGAACAGAGCTCCAAGTATCATAGTAGAAAAAAACACTGTGTCTTAAACACTCAGTCAAAAAGGTCGATTAAAAATACAACTTCAGATATTAAGCCCCAGCTCTGTGGTTATTCCAAAGTCAGTGGCACTTCCATAAGCAGAACTTGCCTCAGCATTTAGCAATGCTACAAAAAAAAGAGGCAACTATTGAAATGTCCTTCCAGTTCTTCCAAGATATGAACTCATCTAAGGCCAGGTGGTGATCCGGGGTTGGACTCAATAATCTCAGAAGTATTTTCCAAAATAAATGAATCTGAGCTTTTATGAAAAAGGAGTCCTGAGACCAGTTAGAAGAAAATGACAGGATTCAGGAATGGTAGAGTGGAAGTCATTAAACAATATAATGAAATTCTGCACATCAGGGAAATTAGCCTTGGCATATTCTTTCCTCATGACTGAGATTCATGCATCTTTCTCACCTTACTTTGTGGAAAGAAGGTGATAAATGGAAAAATCAAGTTTCAGCCAGGAACCCCACCTTCTTCCAGCATGACTATCCCTTCCAAAAACATCACATTGTTCACTTTATTCAAACCCTCCAAACAGGCACTTTTTGGTAACACTGTATATTTTAGCTTCCCTGGCATCCAGAACACTTCCCCAGCATCAGCAACTCCTACCTCAGTCTAAAAGGTCCAACACAGAAAAGAATAAGGCCAGTATTATAAATGTATTAAATTGCTGATGGATTGCAGAAATCCTAAAACATCTGTCCGTAGCTGTGAGGTGCAAAGGAATAGGAACTCATGCTGTCAACAGAGATAAGTTATTATCGTTCTAGATGCAGATCAGCTTCACTAAAGAGTATTTATTACTTTGCCTGTCTTAAACTAAATCTGCAGACTCTCTGCCACATGGCTACTCTTGATCTACATGGCTAGATGCAGGTTTAATGGTCCACAGCCCTGTAAATACTGTGACAAGCAAAACTGGTCTGCAGAGTAGCTGAAGATCAGCTTGTGGGGGGCTCTCCACGGGTCGGAGGAGAATCCCTCTTTGCCAAGCCCAGAACGTGGCTGGTAGGAGGCTTCCATTTAGCAGACCAGCTTGTACTTGAATTCTTTGTGCAAATAAGGAGGCCAGGACCTGAAGATGACAGATCCCACCCACCATTTTTATTGCTTTGAAGATTGTGTAGGTGCTGTATAACCATTGCCAGTGCCATCCATTGAATGTGCTGCCCTGATCCTTTTTAAAGCAAGCCAACTCTGTAGCTACATTAGCTTAATTTAATAGCATCTGAAAAACAAATCAATGCCTCCAGAAGGATAACCTTGAGTTAATCCCACATTGAGGAGGAACTTTTCTACTTTGTTCACGGCAAGGCTCTACCACTATGGCTCAGCAAATGAAGGCAGTTCATTTTTCCAGTGTCAAGGACAGAGAACAGTTAAACCCTCCAGAGAGAGAGTGCAGCCATCAGGAGGCAATTCCAGGAAAACCTACTAACAGCCACAGATTCCTCTTTGGGCAGCAACACCTCAGGTCTTGTAAGGAAAAGATATTCTTTAGAATACAGCTATGCCACATCCCCTCACTGATTTACAGCTGTGTTACACACAACATCTGCAGTATTTACAATACCACCAGCAGCTTGCATCCTCTACAGGTTATACTGCACAGGCACTGTCAGGGTAAGGTCTGGATTTGCCTTAGACATTCTCAATGGGTTAATGGTATGGCAGGGAAGATAAAAACCCCAGGATTTTATAAGCCTAAAAAGCTGTATGTACCACAAGGGATTCAAGCACTGCAAAGAAGGGGAAGCTTTGGATATATCCTACCTTGCGAGAAGCATTTTTGTCTGTGCTCTCCACATCACCGTCCAAGAATGGCATGGCAAATGAGCTGAGATCCTGCAAGGACAGAGAAGAAATGTTGATGTCTTTTATTAATGCCTTCTTCCTTCCATCAGAGCATCCCATGACTGAAGCCCACAGGTCTACTTCCAGAATTCATTGCTTCATCCATAGCAATTGCTGGCAAGCAATGGAATCTGATGGTTCTCTTCAGCTGTGAAACAATGCCAGATGTAAGTTACAAGTGAACAGGGAGCCCTCAGCAGCACTTGCACCACATCACCATCAAAAACCACCTGCACAGCCAAAGTCAAAAGTCCTGTGTTAAAACTTTCAAGGGGAGGTACCGAAATCCCACAGAAAAATTGGTAGGAAATTATAGTTTAAACACATCCACTTGCTCAGCAAACACCTGTCTTGTCTTTAGCGGGATGTATGATCTTAAAGAATATTTATGGCAATAAACACAACCTGAATGAAAGCATGTCAACATTCTGAGAAATATGTAACTGCTAAAAAAAGACAGAGAAAACTGACATGGTGCTCAGGGAGGAAATAACCAATTCACTTGCACAAATGAGAGAAGCACCCAGTTCTGCAGGACTGAAGACAACAAAACCGTAAGAAAAGCACACATTCTCATTTTTGACTAACAAAAACAAACTGCAATTATATTCCACCTCCTGCTGTCTGTTCTGTTTATGATACTTCATGTTCCAGCCACAGGGTTTTTAGAGCTCCTTTCTACATTCATAAGGAAATTATGTTAGTATCAAGTTTAGCATCTGTTTGATCAGAAAAGTACATCATGAGAAATTCTGTGACCAGAAGCATGAGGTTGCCTAATGCTGTGTGCTGAAGAATTGAGTCTTGGGTCCTAAATGGTGCTCTAAATGTCAGGAATACCTCCTCAACATAGAACCTTCCAGATGCGAGGCATCACCCTTTCCATGCAATGATTCAGTGCTTCTCAAGCACCACATCTGCATCCATTTAAAAGAGTTCAAAATATAAATAAATAGCAATTTCACGTAAACCTAATTTGTGATGAAACAGAGCTTAATTAAAAATTAGCACCATCCATGAAGTCTGCAGGGCTTGCTTGTCTTCAGAATTCAGAGCAGCCACAGGTCTAATCACATTGCTTTGTGTAATCATATTAAAGTCAAAATATACTCAAAAATTTTGTATAACTCAGGCATAATTCTTACAAGTGTTTGAAAATATTCTGGTTACATAACGAGCAACAAAAATAAGGAAGAAATATTGAATTACTGGAACTGGAACACATGGGAATAATTCATGCCAAGTTGAAAAGAAACAAGAAAAAAAGCAGCCAGGCTTGGCCAAGCTGGCCTCAAATCATTAGGCCCCAAACAAATGTATTCCTGACAAATTTGTCTGTTCCCAACCCTATCTAAGCAGCACATTCAATGGGAACTATCTACAAAGCTCAACTATGCAACATCTCCCTCTTGCCTGGGCATCTGTTTCACATCACCTTTGTATGCAAATAAAGGCATAAGGAAACATCTCAAAACCAAAGGAAGAGATTAAAACTAAGGTTAAAATTATTTACTCCATATACAAATTATTTAGCCATAAATGGCATTTATAAACACCACCAATATACAGATTACCCTTGTCATTATTATTCTTACTTCATATGCTACTACAGGGCTTAATTTAAGAATCTCTGTGAAGATATTTTAGAGCCAAATGAAAGTTATACAAAAACATATCCCCTTGTGTTTAATTTAACCAAAGGATTTACCAACATTTTCCTCTACCCATCTTCAGTAGTTCAGAAGCTGGAATCTGATGTGTGCTAAGTAATTTTCCATTAAATAAATCAAGAAAATAACCTCTTTTGAGCTCCACATATTAGTACCTCTACATTACTCCCTGGTGTAACTTCCAGGGAGGAAAGCAGCTGTTTAGGAAAGCTGGAGACTAGGTGGCAGAAACTGGGTTGAAGGGGACACATACCTACTAACCAGGGTTGGAAAAGCTGTTCAGAAAATCTAGAACTGCCAAGAATGAAACCAGAATGTTTTATTTGAGCAGAAACCTCCAACATCAGGAGACAGTAGCTAGATACAACTATTTTTCTAGGAGATAAATTTCAGTTCTCATTTACAATTCCAAATTTAAAGCCACATATATATTAAAGTCTGAAGTCTAACAGTATAATGAAATCCAGATGATAACTCTATTATGATTTGTAGCTCTCAGATATTGTGGAGTTATTGTGACTTCATCTGTCTTTACATCCAGAACAAATCTCTACCTGTAAGCCAAAATAACTGGACCTGGAGCTTTCTGGGCAGTATGAGACCTTTTTTTGTTAATACAGCACTGCTGAACATTTCAAAATGGATAATACTTTTAGTACTGTGAAAAAGTCTATAATTGTAACTGCTACCTAACAATTTTTTAGTCTTTCATAGGATTCTATATATGAAAGCATCCATTCACAGGAGGAAAAAAAATACATATATGAAATACCAGGCTACAAATGCTGCTTTCTCAATTCCAATTTGTTGGTTAAGCAAGGAAATATTAAGTGATTATTTCCCCTTCATGAATATTTTTGCAGAATACAGTTAGATAACTATTTATTTCTTGTGTTCCTCTTCATCCAGAAACCCATGTGATGATGCAGTTGATGATACAGCAACTCTTAAAAAAACTCCAAAAAAATAAACTGCTCCAGAAATGTTGCAAAATACCACAGAACTCTTGACAGACCAATGGTGCAGCCCTTGCCCTTGTCACAGTCGTGACTGCTCTGATCTGATGCCAACAGATACACACAGAAGGCTTGCTCTGCCTGTGACTGGGGACTGAAGCTGCTCTTAGCTGTCCTGCTCTCCAACTCTGCTTTACTCCGCTTGGAAACAGCTCCCTGGACTGCCACATGGTTCTCAGAGACATTGAAAACTCCATCAAAGGCACACAGTGACGTCCTGGTAGGAGGAAGAGTCCTTCAGACCGCGGAACCCTGGCTGCAGAAGGGCTTTGTGCCCTGCATCCATCAGTCCTGCATTGTATCCTTGGACAGACAACTTCTGCAGGGACCACAGGCTGTGATCAGCCCTGTACAGAGGAAAAAAAAAGTCCTAGTGCTGCTAACCTGGAATTAAGAGTATGAAAAGCCTGTTTTGGAAGTTTCATTGGCTTTCCTGTCTTGCTTGTTCTCCTTAGCCAGTCCTTCCATTACTCTGCTCCATCTGACAGCCAGACATTACTCCCACCACCCTGCTAGAAAAAATGACCTCTTGAGCACTTCAGATTTACTTTATAGACACAAAAGCCGCCTCAGATTTATTTTGTTTTCAATCCACTTTTATTTACAAGTGGTTGTCGTGGCAGCTCCTGTTACATTCACTGAGGAACACAGCCCCAGGGATAGCAAAGCTTTTCCTGGGGGACAGCAGAGCTGTGACACAGCAGAACCATGGCTCAGTGAGCTCCTGTCAGCAATCAGGCTCCCTCCTGGGGAGGGAAATCTCCCACACCACCTACCCAACAGGTGAGTTTCCAGTGCAAGTCAGGATTATTCTGTCTTCATTTGCACTTATCTTCTCTACCACTTCTTTCCCTATTTCCTCTGGGCAAAAACCAGATATCTGGAAAGTTACAGATGCTTCGTGCAAATTTCTCCCTCAAAGGTGAGACCAACTCTAGCGTGATTCTGGCCTAGGCTACCCCTACATCTAGAGGCTAATCCCTCTTAATTCCAGCCCCTTTTCCCCTGACATCCCTTGTATCAGAATATTTGGATTATATGAAAAAGAAGCAAGAATAAAATGTTTGCTCTTTTATATCCTTGGAAAACAAAGAAGCTTTTCTCAGAACTGTTTTGGAGAATAGGAAAGAAAACCACATTTGAGGATGCAGAAAGCAAATACATTGGCTGGCATAGCATAGTCAAATAGCAGGAGCAAGATCTGGTTAGCCAAACCATTTTTCACCTTCTCCAGCCAGTTTCACTCTTTCTTTCCTTACTGGGGAGAATTCCTGCCAAAAGCACTTGCCCAGACACGCTGGTCTGGAGGTTTATGCAGTTGGGAGACCTTGGTGTAAGAAGAGGGCTTCCAGCAATTCTGTTGCAGAGGCTGCATACTTATATAACAGACAACTAAAGCCTTGAATCCCATAAACAACACAGAATAAACAGGATTATTGTTGAATTATTGTTTAGTTTCATGGCTACTTTGGCAGCCAGGCTGATAAAGCTTCTCTGCAAGGGCTGAAGCCAAAGAGCCAGCAAGGGCTGGGGCATGCTGTGACTGACAGCACAGAGACCAATTTCCAATGTATTTTGGGTGGGAGCAGGACCTTTTTATGGCCTTGCTCAACAGTGTCCAAAATTTCAGGGCTGGGTATCAAAAGAATATTTCACAAACAGCTCCCTGCTGGCATCTTTTGCAACTGTCTATTCAAACATGAGGAATGGCTGTGAACAACATGGGGATGTGAAATCTGTGCCACGGTGGGGGGTCCCCATGAACATGGTCAACTCTTTGGCCACGTTTCAGGGGTGACTCAGGTTAGAAGAGCTTCATGGTAGCCACACAACCAGCCTCTGCTGAAAGTCTGGGTTCCTCAGCTATAAACAGCTTCAGAGTCCTAGTGTGGGTAACATCACACAGTCCTGACTACGGATGGTGTCACCTTTGAGGCATTCTTTTTCTGCCTCACTAAGTTCTATATATGTGCTAGGATAGCACTGAATTTAAGGATGTGAAATGCCTGCCAGACATTACAGTTTCTTTTTACAACATAACTCAAGCAGAAGGTGACACTTTACTAAGGCAGTTTTCAATATAGGAAGACAGGTCCTTTAATAAAATAAACAAAGAAAACAACATACAGAGGAATTAAGCTGAGTGCTGACAAGAGCTCTGATCTCACAAAAGATTGCTAAAAGCTGCACTCCTCAGCATCACACCTTAACAAAGTCTCCTCCTCTGCTGATACTACAGAGCTATAAGCACTTCAAGTATCCTAGCAAGGACAGAGAAGGTCAGGATTTTTATTAACATCAGCTGTGAACAGTTTCTTTCATTGCATTCTGCACACCAGCAGATTTTTTTAGATCAACCTTGAATTTTTACCTATGACAAGCCTATGTAGAACTCTGAATAGCAAATATGCTACATATGCTAATAGCCTGTGAGCAGAATCCACAGTTTGATCTCTGTGGAATAGAGGGCATAGCTTGGTAGCTCTGCTTGAATAGAAAATTGTCTTTTTCTGAGAACAAGACTATCTAGAAGCCCATGGGGATTTATTACAAATCTCTTCATTATTGCACAAGGAAAGATTCAAAACTGACATACACAGGAATTTCTGTCCTTTTGTTATTGTTGTTTTGATATACCAGTTATAGTAAAGTATAAAAAGACTTGCTACATTCCTTTATTCTTTTAGGAGTAGGTTGCTCATTGCTTTGCTTCTCTCACTCCCCCATGCCATCTAGACTGTAGCATGTGTTTTGGAGAGAAATATATAAGTTGTACTGTGAGACTGAGGATGCTGGTGACTAAGTCTCAGTATGACTCAATGGGAGTGGGCAGAAACAGATGTACAAAGCTGGTTGGGTTAGTGCAAGCCAGTTTGTACTGCACAAGGCTATTCCAATTTATTTGTTTGCTATTACTTTTAAGACTATTTGTATTTAAAAAAAAAACAACAAAACAAAAAACTACCAAAAAGACCAAACAAACAAAAAATAAACAAAATAGCCCAAAAAACAAAACAAAAAAACACCCAAAAACCAAACATGTAGGTCTAGACAGTTTGAGGTGGTAGGAATAAGATATAGAAGTTTGATTGGTGAGGCTGTACCTTGAATCCTGTGCTCAGTTCTGGGCCCCTCACTACAGGAAAGATATTGAGGGGCTGGGGACTGTTCAGAAAAGGACAAGGGAGATGTGAAGGGTCTCGAATACAAGTCCTATAAGAAGGAGCTGAGGGAGCTGGGGAAGTTTAGCCTAGACAAAAAGAGGCTTTGTCACTCTCCACAACTCCCTGAAAGAAGGGTGTAGCCAAGTGGGGGTTGGTCTCTTCCCCCAAAACAAGCAAGAGGACAAGAGGAAATGGTGGAGATGGCAGCTTTGCAGTGACCTCTTTGCTTCCCACCTAAATGATTCTATGATTTTGTCCACAATATGAAGATTCCAGAGGCAACAGGGGTTATTGGATGACTGTGTAGGACCAGATGTGTGCACTACAAGGTGGATACAGCATCAGATTTGAAATAACAGAAGGTAAATCCCCCTAAATGACGTGCCTGGAACAAATGGGAAATATTCCTTCCCAAAGAGGCACTATCTAAAAGGTTAGGGAGTAATGGCTGACTGAAATCTAACCCAGATCTCAGTATATGAAAATCCCCATCCATCAGGTGATTATTCAATGTTCTGTGTAAAACAATTCACATATGAAAGCTTGGCAGAAGAAAACCAGCCTACATGCAATTCAAAGGCATTTCTTTCAGCTGAAACAAGGAGTGGACATGGTCCTAAAGAGCTACTGAAGCCACTGCTCTCACCACAAGTGCTCCAACTTGGATTGCCACCACTTGGGCAGAAAAAGCTGCTAAAACTATGAATTTCAAAGGGAAAGGAATCGAGAGCCATGAAACCAGCAAGCCATTGATATTTTCCTGAAAACAACTGTCTTCCAAGCTGTTCTTCCTGAGTTATCCTGATCATGGGATACTTCCATGGCAGCATCCAGCACACTCTTCTTAATTTTTGAAATTCTTAACTGATCCTGACAGACATTAATCTCCAGCAGTCTACAGCAAATTAATTTTTTTCATTTCTGGGGCTGTAGACAAGATCCATCAAAAAAACTTTCAAGGGAGCGTGGACTGCTTTTTGTGTTGCTCTCACAACACAATCTCAGACTTAAATCACAAGAACACATTGCTTTGCTGTTTACAGAAAAAATGAAGTTTTCTTTTAAGCCTTGTGCTCTCCTGCCAGGAAACCCCACAGTATCTCATCAGTGATTCAGCCTTTGCAGATGAGCTGGGCACAGACAGGCTGGTGTGGGATGGAATCCCTCCTGCCTGGAGCCACATCATGTTTGTGATGTGCAGAGAGCTCAGGGCTGTGTGGAAATGCTGTGCTGGAGGGTGCTGCTCCCCACCTGATCAGTAAAGTCACAGAGCATCACAGAGGCACTCTGACAAAGCCTGACTTCGATCCCCAAGTGCACCACAGCCTGCTTTGTCAGCTCCTTCACACCACAAACCACACAGCAGCGACTGGCAGCGTGTTTATTACAACAGCAGATGGACAACCTAGTGAACGTGCAAATAATGAAATGTCACTTAAAAAAAAGGAGAGAGAGAGAGAGAAACTGAGAGAACAGCAGAGAAAGCATGCCAAGGAGGAAACCAAAATTGTCAATAGTCCCTGTGACACCACCACCAGTCACATACAAACACATGCACATTTGACAAACCCATTATTAAGTGCTATTCCTGGGTGCTCAGCCAAAGACAACCCTTCTCCAGTGAGACATTTCATTCAAGAAGCACCCAAAATTTAGAAACACAAGGTAAAAGCAGAAGACAACACACCTCAGTCCTGGAAAATGTGGTTAGGTGAGTGATGAGGAAGTTAAGAAAGCAAGACACACGACTCTAAAGAAGGACTGCAGGAGACTGGAAATGTTACCCTTCAGATGGCACATACTCAGTGCCAATAGAAATGCTTTCCAATACTCATGAGTTTGTCTTACATAAATGAGACACAGGATCCCAACGTATTTGCAGAGAAAAGCCAGCATTTGCTACAAAACACAACTTCAGCCACAGTGAAATAGCAGAACTGCAGGAAACAAAAGATGATTTTGCCATAAAGAAATGAAAACGCTTGAGCCGCTGCAGCACAGGAGCAAACAATCAGAAGGGGATTCGATGCAAGGATCATACTGAGGCTTACTAAGTCATCTCCACACTTCAGCTACTATAGAAGTCACTATGTTTTACAATTTTTATGTTTTTCCCCACTCTATTGGCCAAATCTCTTCAAAAAATCATGTTCTCAAGGAAGAGTAAGACAAAACAGAATCAGAACTGAAAGCCCCCAGCTGATGGCCTTACCTGAGAAGGACTTGCAGGGTTCTCTCTTGCAAAAAAGGTGACATTCACACCAGGCAAAAGATCTCTGCCATAAATACTTGAACTGCAACTATTTTTTCCAGTTCACTGCATTTAGGAAGACAGCTGCCTGTTGCCTCCTCTTTCCATTCTTGTCAGTCAATAACCGTGAATAATCTTGACAATTAGAAGAAAGCTTACAGCTGGAAAGCCAGGCAAGTGAGGGGCCTGCTCTGATCTCGTAGTCCCTCAACTAAAAATAAAATAAAATAAAGGGAAAAAAAGCAGAAGCAAAGTGGAAATTAGGGAAGGAAAGGAAGAACAAGATGATTCTGTGCTTTGTGTGCTGAAGACCTGATTGGGAGGTCAAGGGGGAACAGCACACAATGTCTATGATGAGGAAAGAATCCCCTCTTGGTTCTTACCTGACACATTTTCCTACTTCACTCTGCAGCTGCAGAGAACAACTTCACCTCTATGAAGTTTACAGTCACTTCGCTATAGCTTTTCTTATACCTTTAACACCACATGTAAAAAGAGACCAATAAATACAATATGCTTTATTTTGTAAGCTAAACTAGTTTTTTCTTTTCTCAAAAGAATGGATGTCTTCATTCATTACACTCTGAACTCTTTATTTGTGCTGCCTTTTGATGAAGCTGGCAACATAAAATGCCCTCATGGACAGAAGAAAGCTCAAATTCTCAGAGACAGCCCAGAAGACTTTATCACACTCATAGTACAGTATTCTGCCCAAACCCAGCCTGCATGTCCTTTAGGTCCCACCCCTGACTTTGAGCTAAGAGGTAGTGAGATATTGCACCATTCCTAGATTTCAGTTAGCAGTGACATCCAATGCTAATAAATTACAACACATCATTCATGCTGTGGGAATCCAAAGCACTTCACAAACTACATATCCAGTCCAGAACAGCTTCATGAGTACACTCCAGTGATGAGACTTTGATTGCCTGCTCTGGCTTTCTGGACTAGCTCTGGGAAGGCATTAGGGATATCTGTCACTAGTCATTACCACACATTTTCTGTCCAGCCTAGAGAGAAGGGGAAAGCCAGTCATCTAACGGGCAATGTGCTCCCATTTCCCTGGCATGGGAGAGGCTGGACAACTCACTTAAACTTTGGAGGATTCAACACAGCAAAAATGAACCCTGCATCTCACCTCTCCAACTTTACTGTCTATAAAGGTGGAATAAAGTTGGATGGGGTTTTTTGTTTTCCTTTTCATTTTCCCCCTCTATTTAGAAAGCTGTCCAAACAAGGGGCTGCCTCTTACTACGGTGTGCACGGCAATGCGGAGCGTGCTTTACTCCAGCTCCACACACCGGTACCAGCGTAGCCATGACAACGCTCGGGCTGGGGATGCTGCTCCATCCCTGCAGGAGGCTGAGCCAATGCTCCAGCAGCACAGTGAGCTCCCAGCCCTGTTGTTGGGCTGCAGGACCCAGCTGGGATATTTTCAGCCCAGTTTCAATCCCGGCTTTGCTCGCTGTCGAGACACACTCCAGGCATCCCTACACGGGGAGCACAATGAGGCCCCAAGCTCTGGGGCACTTCCAAGGGTTGCTGAGATGACATTTTCATTGCATGGCTTTGGCTGCTGTGTAGAACACAGGGTTAACTCCCTGATGGGGTGAGTGCTCAGTGGAGTGAGATGAAAGAACCACCGCATCCAACTGAAAAATCCCAGAATTTAAATCTCAAGGAAACAGGCCAGCTATACAACTTCTGAGAAAAAGCATGTTTGTTAAGAGAATTAGCAATGTCCAAGGGATAGTAAATCTCACACTTACAGGCCTACACACACCAAGCCCTGGTCACTTGTTAAAGTCTGTCACAAGGGATGTGCTTCAAAGAGCATCAGAATTCTGCTTGGAAGAAGGTGTTAGAAGACACCAGTGATCATCTCTGGAAGAAAGATGGATAAAATACTTGCCCATCTTGTGAACAATGAGACAAACAGAAGAACACAACAAAGAGATTACTCACTCATACTCTGGAAATAGCCACCACTGAAAATAAATTTTTGCAGTGGGTCCAGTTTGGAAATAATCCTCATATGGAAAGGGAAGAAATGACACATACCCAGGGGTTTTTTTCTAGTTATTCTACATGCAGTACTAAAATTCTGAGGAAGATATATCCCCAAGTAAACTTCAGGCTTCTTTCAAGGACTATGACTTCATTAATATTTATTTTTTTTCAGAAATAGCTCCTAGTTTAGAACCAGTGCAGGGAAGAAAACCTTACAAACAATCCACATAAAATTCTGACTCCTTTAGCAGGAGTTTCCTGATTTTAGCCATCTTATTATTCTTTATGAGTCCATTTAAGCACCACAATTACAATGGACCAATCTGAACATGCTGTGGAGAAAGGACAAGCAAATACGCGCTCAGGGAAACCCAACTGAAAACTTAAGCTCATTATCCACATACACCAAAAGTAATTTCTGCTCTCTGCAATGGCTTTGAAACCCAGTAGGCACTGGTGAGCTGAAACAGGCAAATCTGCATTTGATTTGGCTGACAGTTTGTGCATCAAAATGTGTCGAGAAGCATTTGATCCTGCTTGGAGAGTGTGGGAAACATTTCCAACTTAGCAGGACACCCCGGACACGGTGACAGATGGGCAGAGTATGAGCCTGGCATGGGAGAGGCCATTTTAAAACTGGCTGTTGCTCCAAGCCATGTGGCAGACAGTCCAAACCCATTTGTCACAAAGAAATAAAGTTCACACCGGAATTACCAAACCAAGACTTGGGGAGAGGCCCTGCCTGCAGCTCAGCCTGGCACGGACACCCACCCTGCCATGGAGCATCACTGAAAACCTCCCATGAAATTAATGAGCACCCAAGAAGGAAACAAAACAAAGCAAAACACAGCAAAACTCTTTTTTTTTTTTCCCCTCAAGATAAATGAAATCCACAAGCAGGAAATTTTGATTCAGAATAACAATTTTATTTTTTCATTTCTACCAAAAATTAAGTTCCTGCCTGTAATATGGCCCTAAAAAATACTGAGTATTTTTTTCTCATCAGGAACATTAATTTCTATCTATATGTACTGAACAGCTGTACAAGTATGAGTAAATATTTACATCCAAGTTTTATTAACACTTATTTTGAGGTCTACCTGAAATGGAAATTTGACTTAGAACCACGATCAGGCACTAGAAGTCATCAAATACCTATTTAGGAAGTCTCTCTTACATCAGCACAGAAAGGGTAATTTTATCAAAATATATCTTCTAAAAGCAAAGGCACTGGAATCTACACTGAGAAGCAGAAACAAACTGCCCTGGTGACTATGTCCTCCCAGATGTAGATGTGACAGTTCAACTCACAGGGCATCACTGTCCTACACACATATAAAACATGGTCTCATATAGGGCAGTGCATATGGAAATATATATAATTGTATGTGCATACAGACATGGTAACAAGCTCTTACAGTTTTTTAACTGGCATTTATTTTAAATTTAGGATCATTAACTATTTCTTGTCTTCAAATAAGCTTGTCACTGTCCCTACTTGGGTGGCCAAACAGGCTGAAATGACAGGAGGATTTTCTCCTCCTGATGGAAACCCGATGGCTCTTGGCTGACTGAAGCAAACTGTGGTTACAGGTGATTTCCATCAACTCTGTGTTTTGCTTCCAAAGATTTGTAACAATATTGCATTTGATTCTCCTAGTTTCTTCTTGATGAATGTCAGACATCCTTGTACAGATTGATGGGTGGATTTGGAGTGGGGGGTGGGTGGCTGAGCTTTTTTGCTTATTTCAAACTGGGGCATTTTAAAAAAATAAATACATTTGTATTCCACTCCCAGTAATAAAAATGTACTAAACTGAAGTCCAACCAAGTCCTCTTTTGCTGGGTTTCCCACTGCCTCCCTTTGAATTGAGGGCTGGCCCCTTGTCAGCAGGATCCATTTCATCCTGCTGCCCATCATTCCCTCTTCCATCAGATAATCCTGCCCCCCAGGCTCCCAACTGCAGCAACTCCAGTTTCCTCACACCTCCCAGGGCTGCTCAAAGTCAGCACCGCCTCCACTTTCCAGCCTCTCCTGCACTCACGACAGAGGAGACACAGCTGAGGGTGAAATCCCTTCCCCAAAGGCTGACACCCTCATCTCTCCCATGGCCCATACCAGTGAACAACAAGCAAAACACACAAAATGCTGGCAAAATACCCCGCATCTTATACTGGATTAAATTCAATTTGCTATTCACCATCACCCCACTAACAGAAGATCTTGAAACCCTTCAGGCTCTGATCCCAGGATGGAGCCGCCTCATCCGTTTTGGATGTTCATTATCTCACAGATCCATTAATTGCAGTGCAAATTGCATGTGTCCAGCACTAATTCTGGTAGTAAAAAGGCAAAAATGCAAAGAGGAACACATGAATCCAATATTACACCTCTTTATCCTGACAAACCTCATCAAATATCAAATTAAAATCATTAAGCAAAACAGCAGTTCCTGAAAACCTGTGATTTGGGGTTGCAGTGACTAGCCATGGCAATTAGTTGCTCAGCAGTTCAGGAGGCTCTGAGATGAGCAGTAGGAGAAACCAAGCATTGCAGGATACAGAGACCAGATGGTTTTAAGCTGAAAATAAATGAACACCCCCCAAATGATAATCTCTCTTTCCAAAACATTAACGAAAAGTTATGCAAGGGATAAAAAAGCAAAACCAACCCCAAACCCAAGCTACATTCTTTAACTAGATAAAAGAACATTTTGTTCAGCCTTGGAGTATCTATTGTAATTAAATGCTCTAAAAACAGGACAACAGCCCCATGCCAGTCATGCAATCAAAAGAGACAAAACACGATGAAAAAAACCAAAATACCCAAGAACCATGCATTTCTTACACAGCCCGAAGAATCCCTGCCTCTCGGCAGACTCCTACAGTGCACTCAGGCATCCACCTAAATGAATGCAAAACCTATCTTCCCCTGCTAAGATAAACCAATTTAATAATAAAAATAATCAAATCCAGAGAAACCCAAGGACAATCGAGCCCCCGCTCTGACTTACAGCTCTGAAAAATCCTGCAGTCTGGCTGGAAACGTCCATCGAAGAACTGCATTGAAAGCTTTTCCCTAAAGGCAAGCGCATTCAAACATCTCGGGCTCTGCTACTGGAGCCGATGCTGCAACAGATGGGGACCAGGGCTGGGTGTGTTCTGCCTCCCATCGCGGCGCGGGGATGGCAGCAGCGCTGGGAACCGCAGCGGGAAGGCGGGCGGGCTTCTCCCCGCTGCGGGCTCCCTGCCAGGAGCGCTCCGGGCATCACGGCAGCGGAACCCGCAGCAGCCCGGACACAGCGGGCAGGTAATGAAGCATCGTTTTGGGTGCGTTAGGGAGATGCTCAAGGTGCACCGGGGAACTCGGAGGGTTCAAATAACCGCAGGCGTTTTTAATGCGATCTGACGGGGGGGAAAAAAAGATCCCGTTTTCAATAGCAGAAGTTTCAGATGACTGAGGCTGCGTCTGCATCGGTATCGAATACCTGGGGGAAGACAGCACAGAGCAGCAAATGGATTTTCAAGGCTGGAGTCTCTCCTGCTCCATAACAACCCTATTCTCCTCTTAACCACAGCTCCACTTTGTAGCTGCACAAAAGTCACATTATTTCTCTGGGCTTGAGTTTTCCCATCTGCAGCATGGGCAGGGGATGACTCGGCTGACTTTTTAATTTATTATAAAGACCTCACTGGGAAAATAAAGTGCCTGAGCCCAAAGTATAACCATGGAAAAAAAAAAAAGAAAAAAAAAAGATAATAGTCATTTTGAAAGGGCACCCATTGAGCAAGTGCTTAGCAGAGCAGTGCAAACGTGCCCAGTAGGAGCTGAGAGATGGTGGGGGTTTGAGTTATCTTCTTCATCAAGATAAATCCCTCTTTTATAACCACATTCAGCTTTAATTACTCCAGCCAGTCTCACAGTGTCCTTTACTGGCAATGAAATTGTTCCCCAGACCACAGGGATGTATCCTTGGCCAAGATGCTATCGAAGGTTGGCTCAGATGAGAACACCTCTGCTAGAACAAAGCAAAAGAAAGCAAAAGGCAGAAGGGTCATCCCTGCAGCTTCCAATACTTGAACAGAGGCATCAAAATACCCTGCAATGAACTGACACCTCTCTGGAGGAGCAGGTGGCCGGATCCTGAGCCCTGGAGAATTGCCAATCCTTTCTTGATCATCTCAAAATACCATTTGTGATGATCTCTTGAAAAACTCCCTAAGATGGAAGGTTTGCTTTAATTAATGACTATGGGTCACTAAACCATTAGATTAGTGGAGTGGACTTGGCTTACACATCACTCTCAGTCTTTTTATCCCATTCACTGGAGGATGCTGCACCCTTTTGCAAGAGGATGCAGCCAACACCGACCTTAATTCCGTCCACATCAAATAATAAATATCACTGAGGCTGGGCAGTACCTTTTCTTCAGCAGCAAAAGAGATGAGGTCCAGGTGACACCCCCCGTGTGCCAGGCAGACAGCACATCCTAGGAACCATGCACTGCTCCCCCTTCCTTCTGCGTGCTAAGTGCCACTGACAACACAAGCCCCTTGGGAGCAAAAAAGCTGAAAATTCTACATAATGTTCACTCACAAATGGCAGCTATTGCTTGAATCCTTTCAAGACAAGATCACTGGCACCCCTTTGTAACAAAAACATGCACAAATATTTGGTGTTTAGAAGATTTTTCCCCAGCTAAATGAATATTTTATGCATGCAGAATGTACAAATAGTTTAGGAAAATAAACAAGCTTTGTCTTAAATTCTGTTTAAGGGGTACAAAAGAAACCAGTCAACCAGCTGGAGCAAGCAAAACACATTTTGTCTCTCCCCCTTGAGCTGTAGAAGAAAGGAAGGAATCTCTGGTGACCTAGACAGGGTAAAAGGGAAGACTAGATTCATAGTGGAATAAAAAGGGCTCTCCTGCAAAGCACAGTTCATGTCAAATACTTCTCTGTATAGGTAACTTCTAAGGATTATTCTGATTAGCAATCAGATCAAATAAAAAGGGGCATTAGCAGCCAGGAAAATGTCCCATACCCCTAAATCATTCCATTCAAATCACAGGGCTCAGTTCAATGTAGTCAATGCCAAGAATCATCCAGACCTATTAAAATTTTTTAAAAAATAATCTTAAAACTGTTTCTGGTCTCAAAGTCTGATAGGCACAAATTCTACCTCCAAAACAAGAGGTAGAATTTCCTCCCCCACGTTTGGATAAGGAGCATGAAACAGATTGCACAACTACATCTCAGATAAGCAGAACAGTTAATGGTTTAGATACGATTTCATAAATATTTGCTGAACTAGTTTTTGGATTCCGTCCAGTTTCTGACAACCATTAAAAACATTGAATAATTTTCCATTTTCTTTCACCCTTCTGGGTTGAAAAATAGGCAGGGAGGTTATATTGCTATCATTTCTTACCATTATTTAATGACTACTTGCATTTATGTTGATGTGCCCTGTCAAAGAAGCCCAAGTGATTCTTGAATTTACAGGCCTGAGGTGTCCAAATCACATTTATCTAAATATTTATATATTCTTCATTAAATACCTGGGCTTATATGTGGCTGTGTAAGCAAGTGGTGAAAATCTGAGAGAAACCAACTAATTTCTGAATAAACACCTTTGAAATTTGGATTTCAAGTGCCTGTGTTCTATCATGGATGCTGAGGCTCAGTGACTAAAAGCAGCAGTGAGTTACTGCACATCATCTGGCACAGGATGGTGCAATATGGGAAATCACACAAATAAAGTTATTTGATTACATTTTCAACCATACTTTACTGACAACTTCTAGGAGTCTCTATGAACAGGGATCCAGAACTCCAGCCATTTCGTTGCTTCCTTACATATTAAGGATAATTCAAGAGGTTCCAGAAAATGCTTTAAATAATCAACTTGCTATAACAATAGATTTTTCAGATATTTTCAATTTCTGACCCCCCCCCCACCCAGTTCTTAAGTCCTTGCATCTCAAACTCAGCAGTCACTATTCATTTTATAAATATGTATCTTAAAAGAAAAGTTCCTTTTAGAGCACTACGAGATCACTCACTTATTTGGACTGACTGTAGGATTCTCACACTTTACCAGGCAGTAACTCTGGAGGGAAAACAAATCACCAAAACCTGCTTGTGCCCTGGACTGTGAATCACACACCCATTTACAGCCCAAAGACTAAACTCTGAGCAAAGCAGATTTACGACTGTCACATTTTCACCAACATAAAGCTACAAAATTTCTTGCCCATCTGAAACAGGTTGTGCTGGTTTATCTTTCCATTTGAAGAATTTGGTTTTCAAAAATGGAGAGCCAGAGCCCTCAATCAGCTTCAGATTTGACTGCACATAATTCCTGCACAATTTCCTTGAACTGTTCCAAAACACCAACTCTATTTCATCATTCTGGTCCAAGTACAAGCCTAAAGCATCATAAATACCTGACTGGCAGTACAGCAATCTTCCACAATTTCCCAGAGGAGACTAAAAATGTCTGGCTATTGGTTGTTATTTATACTCCATAATTTTCCACAAAGATATGGTGGGTTTGTAAGTACTACATAAATTAGATGAGTTCATGGGGCCAGCTTCCATTATAGTTTCCTTTGTCTTAAGAGGCAAAGAGTGCCTTGAAATCAATGGAGCTTCTGTCTGTGAAGATATCACTTCAGAACACAGCAGATACAGCAATTATCCAAGTGCATGGTGAGCCAGAGCTCTGCATGGCAGGGCAGGGCTTTGGTCCAGTGTGTAATTAGAAATATTTTTCATACTTTTTACAGCCAGCACAGCCATCATATTCATGGTTGTCCTACCCCCATTCCTACAAGCATGAGCAGCAACCAAAAACAACATGCAACACAGATGTGCAGCCTCCAGCCAAGAAGCCAAAGCACCTGGGCAATGCTCACATAAGAGAAGCAACTCCTTGAAGGGCAGGGAAATCCACAGCAGCAGCTGGGAGACCAGCAGAGCCCAAGGGGAAGATGAAATGGGAAGAAAAAAATCCCAAACTGCACCATAAACTACACCAGCTCTTAGTAGAACATCCAAAGTAGTCTCTCAAGAGCTGATGTCAGGCAAAGGGCAGATGAGATCTGGAAGAATTGGAAAAGGGAGTACAAGAAAGAAACCAAAATATTTAGCCCCAAGAGTAAGAGGCAGGGATGAACTGCAGAGTCCACCCCACCCAAATCAGGCAAAACTGCAATACAGGGTGATGGAGATGGTACAAAAGAGAAAAATATCCCATGACAAACAAAATCCACAATTTACTCCTTTTTCCATCTCAAACAGCCACAATTTTTTCCTTGCAATTTTTCGGCATGATCTACCAAGCAATGAACCAAGTAGCTGGGATTCCTGACTCACTGCTGACAAGCCAGAAGGAGAACATCCATGTGAGAAACATCAAACCCCAGTGAGCAATCACCCATCTCTCCCGGGGGAGGGAGCACCCTGCCAGCCTCTGCAATGAGGATGGATCACGCTGCACCAGGGATGCCTCAGCCAGCTCAGGCACCAAAAGCAGGATATCTGCATTCTCAAATCTCACTCTTCACCAGGACTCACACAAAGGGGTTTTTCCCTCTGTACTTGCATATATACCCAGATGCAAACGACACTGAAATGAGGAGGTGTTCATACAAAGACAGTATTGGAGGCTGCACAACAGCAGCCTCGTTCGTGCCTGCTCCACATGGATCCCCACTGCCCTTCCCACCCATCTGGATCTCACAGATGGAGGGATGGAGCCTCTCTCCTATATCATGGTGGGGAGGAAGAAAGTGTAGACACTTCTGGAGAGGTGCCAGTTCAGAGCTGTACTGTGTCTGGGGTCAGTGGAGGTCTCTGGGTGCCTGGGGAGAATTACAAAGTATGAGCTAGGACACAAAATTCAATAACTTGGGGGGTGAAGGACCAACACTTTGGACTATAATCCTCTGTGATGTGAGTGAAACCTCTCAGAGATGTCCTGCTCTCTGAGGATGAATAAACCAGAGAGCAAAATTAATGTCAAAACTTGGTGGTGACTCGGTGGTGCCTCATTCAGCTTTGCTCGAGGCATCTGGAGTGGCTGCCACACTGCTACCAGCAATGGTCTGGGAGGTTTGAATCAGTAGCAATTGGTGATCCAGGATGACCAGATTTCAACACTGTGGACTAGTGCAGAGTCCCCACTGCTTTCACTCTTTACCAAGGCACTGAATTTTAAAAGTTTTGAAGGACACAGGATGGGTCTTTCCTTGCTTCTACTGTATCCCTTAAGAGCTTGGATGAGAAATATCCTTTGTGGGCCAGAAACAGTCCCACAAGACAATTGGAGAATGATACTGCAGCATCTAGAAATGGGAGAAAACCATGGGAAAGTAGGATCTGGTGGGTTATGGGTAAGAACTCCAACCAGGAGCTTCAGCATAGAATCCTTTTATATCTGTGTGCAAATACTATTGGCATCTATAAAAAAGTGAATTCTGCAATATGGCTTTCAGCTTCGCTGGTCCCAGAGTGGGATCTCTAAGGACCAGCACTTCCATAAGGACACAGCAGTGGCCAAATGGATGAATGGAGATGCCTCAGTTCTGCTGCTGCCTCCTCAATCTCTCTCCCTTGGCAATACACATTGCTCCCAGGGGCTGTGGCAGCAACAGGGAAATGGGAGTCAGTGCCAAAAAGCCAGGGGAATAGGGTGAAAAAGTGAGGCAGGAAGGAGAAAAAGGTGATGGTAATTAGGTGCACATAAACCCCGCCACACCTGAGCAGTCTGTAACATTTTAAGACTGGCTTAGAGAGTGTTGATGGTGAACATATAATGCTACAGCACATCTGCAGCTCTCAGGAGAGCACTAATTATTTACCCAAAAGAAAACATCCCGCTACAATAACATCACAACACACCCATCCAGGAATTAAGATGCCCTTGCACGCTCATAGCAAGTTTTGTTTTCTTTGAACCTCATGACTTAGGTTCGACTGATGTGCTGGATGTTGAGTTATTTCATTGAGGTTGTCTCCATGCCTGCAGGGCCCAGGTGAATTATCCACATCCTCACATCTTTGTTCAGCCTGGCTAGGGACGATATGTTCTTCAGGTCAGGGATTCTGGGCTTTCTAAGGCACTCTGTGCACGTAGCAACTTTGCTCTATGTAGGTTTTACCTTTTGTAGGTGTGCAATAAATAGTAACCATTAACTCTGAATTGAAGCAAGGGCCCACCTAGAAAAGGATAAAGTGGCTGCCTACATACAGGAATGAACAGTTAAAATGTCATCAAAGGTTTAGAAGCTGAAGTACAAAGATCTCTGCTGGTATCAGCTGGCTGTTAGAAAAAAAGAGGTAAGAGCACCTTGCAGCATTTAAAGTAGGTCAGCACTGCCAGAAAAGAAATACTTTTAAATACATCGTGATGCAGAAACCTGACACTGAGTTACAAATTCACCAGAAAGAATTTGTCAGCTTAAGCAAGAAAGAAGTACATGAGTTTACCCACTCAATTTAACTTAGAGACGTGCAGCAGTTGGGGCTGAATGTAATGGGTGTGAGCCACATCAACACTTGCAGACTGGCATGAACACCCCAGGAATAGTTACATCCACAGTATTATGGTTCCTACTGGAATGAGCAGTCAGACTTTCAGACTGTAACTAGAGATGAGCACAGGGAGTTCTGGAAGATAGATGGACCATTTCTCTGAGAGCTGGTTCATCTACTCCCACAGCACCAGTGGTTGCCCAGCTCTCAGGGAAGCTGCTCCACAGGGCTGGTGTCACAGCAGAACACACGTCACACAGGGCTGGTGTCAGGGCAGAAGATGTCACACGGGGCTGGTGTCACAGCAGATGTCACACAGGGCTGGTGTCACAGCAGATGTCACACAGGGCTGGTGTCAGACCAGACACATCACACAGGGCTGGTGTCACAGCAGATGTCACACAGGGCTGGTGTCACAGCACACACATCACACGGGGCTGGTGTCAGAGCAGAACACACGTCACACGGGGCTGGTGTCACAGCAGACACGTCACACAGGGCTGGTGTCAGAGCAGAAGATGTCACATGGGGCTGGTGTCAGAGCAGAAGATGTCACACAGGGCTGGTGTCAGAGCACACACGTCACACAGGGCTGGTGTCACAGCAGATGTCACACAGGGCTGGTGTCACAGCAGATGTCACACGGGGCTGGTGTCACAGCAGACACGTCACACAGGGCTGGTGTCAGAGCAGAAGATGTCACATGGGGCTGGTGTCAGAGCAGAAGATGTCACATGGGGCTGGTGTAAGAGCAGACACGTCACACAGGGCTGGTGGCAGAGCAGATACGTCACACGGGGCTGGTGCCACAGCAGAAGATGTCACATGGGGCTGGTGCCACAGCAGAAGATGTCACATGGGGCTGGTGTCAGAGCAGAAGATGTCACATGGGGCTGGTGTCACAGCAGACATCACATGGGGTTGCTGGCACCAGCTCCCCTCTGCTGGTGCTGCAGCTCAAGGACCCTCCCAGCAGAGCCACCTCCCCTCCCCAAAAAGATGCAAAATGCTTGGAGGCAAAGCCCAGATGTTCCACTGTAGCATCCACAAGCGCAGTGGAAGCCCTGTGGTGATGAGCTCTGAAATAGATGCCATCTATGATAAAAGGCCAGTGTTTATTTAATCACCAGAGGCAGTTCTGGATATAGGATGCACCCTGCGAGAGTGAAGTTATTTTAAGATCAAATATTTGATTACCACCACAGGGACTTATTTACAAAAAAAACCCCAAAATACCAAACAAACAAACAAAAAAGAACCCAAGTAAGAGCATATACAAGTTTAGGTTTTTCTTCCTAATTTGGTCTTGTAAATAATAATTTAACAAAATCTACCCACATTGGAAAGAGAACTGTGCTGTCAAAGTCTCTCACTGCAGACAACAGGAGTTTAAATACATCCTGGATACAAAATTTGCCTAAAGAAAAGTGAATGCAATTTGATTTTAAAGAACCTAACTAATAAAAAAAAAATTAAAAAATCAAATACAAGTACAAATGATCACATCAGAAGAAACACTTATGTAAATTTCTGCACTATTCTGGTTTTCATTTGTTTTGTTTGTTTTCTTGTGTTGGGTTTTTTGAAGGTAAGACAAAACAATCTGTGATTGCACACAAAGAAATCACTAAGGTATGCATATAAAACAGGCTTTTTCCATTTAAGAGGTTCATGAAATAATTTAAAAGGGGAAGCCTTTTAAAGTCTGTAACCTTTACACCTTACAAAAAAAGGATGTAAACTGTCACTCAATTAATTTTATTCATACAGTGACCCTGGTTAATAAAAGTAATAATGTGTGTGAATATATGTAGATCTACTTGAAAAAATACACACACACTCATATATATAAATACAGACACATGCATACAAACCACTGTTGCAGGTGAATATTTTTAGTTCTTCTGACCTTCCATGGCCTCCCTGTTACATCTATATTTTAAATGATGAAGGATGACTTTGTGGTTGAGGTTGGCAGGGTAACCACATTCTATTCCCAGTAGATAAATTCCAGCAAGCCCTGCAGGCTGATGGGTCTTCTCTCTCAATCATATAGGTTTGTTTAGGAAGAGTAAATTTTTTTTTTTTTTTTTTAAATACTTTCAGCATTTTGTAGAACTGGAAGAAAAAGCAATGATTTTTTTTTAAAACTTTCTACATTTGACACAATATTGACTTAAACACACAAATGAAATAGCAGCAACAACTACAACCTACACACAAAGCATCACTTGTTTGATTCCTCACACTGAAGTTGTCCTCCACAGACATCTGGACTTCCAAACCTGCCCCAAACACCTCAGATTCCACTTGAGGCAGCATCACAAGCCCCAAACCTGCTTTGGGGAGATTCTATGAATTATGATGAAAAAATACTGAAGATTGAAACCAGAACATTAATTATGTCATATCAATTTAAAAGATCAACCAATTTGATCCAACTTTCCCCAAGGCATAGAATAGCCCAAGTTGGAAAAGACCTCAAAAGATCATCCAGACCTACCTTTCATGGAAAGGGAGCCTAGATGAAATTATCTAGCACCCTGCCCAGTCACATCTTGAAAACCTCCTGGAAAGACCAATTCCATACCTCAAATACCACATTTATACAGTGTTTGTTTTAGTCACTGTGTTATAGTGCTGCACTGGGTAACAAAAGCCCAAAGGCTTTTGAGCTGACAGAAACCCCCCTGAGAGTGCCCAACCACCTCCCTCCAGCTGTCAGCACCAGAGCAGCTTCTGAACAGGAACGCATCCCATAAACAGCAGGATCATCTGTTTTGAAGGTTGGAGACTGAAATCTTGCTTCTTGGCAACATTCAGTAATTCAAAGCACATTCTTATGTGTTTCATAAAATGTCTTTTTCTTCCTTTTCTGGTATTTTTGAACCTATACACATTTTCCAGTGAGAACAGGGGTGATGCACATGGGTCCCAATCCCAATCTCTGACTCCCCACATGGACCTGGGCAAAACTGTGCTTTGCTATGGCAGGTCTGTGGGACCTGACAGACCTAATATAAGATCTAATACTTCCACTGATTTATCAGCAAGACTCACTCTTCCACACCAGGCTGTGCAGCCACATTTGCAAAATGCAGGGGTATCAGTTTAGAACAAGCAGGTACAACCACAACTCCTGTTTATTTGTCATAAAAAGGAAAAATCATTAATGGCTGTTCCAAAAACTTTGCTGTTTTCATTTCTCCCCTCCTGGCTGTTCTTTGTTGTTTTTTTTTAGACTACACTCTATTCAGAGGTACCACCTTTCAACAGAACGTACAGTAACAAGTATTGTTTAGTGAAATTCAGATATAAAGATAATAATATGGCATTAAATAAGGAAGCACCAAGAAACCTGAGAAATCATTTGGCCACAACACCAGCATTAACTATGACAAACAGCAGATTTGGATCTTGATCAACAAACAACCAGTGGTTAAGGGCTTTGCAAACAACTCCAGAAAGGCTTTCAACCTTGTCCTTGTTGTTGGATACCTCTGTAGTGCTCCTGCCAAAGATAATTCTCCCCTACAGCCCAGTAATATGTTTTGAAAAGAGAATTTTATTTACTTTAGGATATGTTAATTAAAATTTGTGTGTGTTATTAGCAGCAAGTTCTTAAGAATGCACAAGTTGTCAGCTATTTTGGAAGGAAAAAAAGGAGGAATTGAAGTTACAAAATACTCCTGGGTTTACCCTCTCCTAGAACTTGAATTAAAACATTATGAGCCTGGCATAATATACCAGCTACAATGTCCTAAAATAGAATAAACATTTCCATCCACGTACAGCACAAGATATTTTTTTCTCCAGGACCACTGCCTCTCTTGATTGCAGAGCAGCTTTTGAAAACAGATTTCTCAGCTCCTCAGCTTTCCACTCTAATGCTTCTGAAATACGCCCGTTTAACAAGTTGCAGGGGCACCTCAGGGACCTCCTGCTGAAACTCTGACAGCACACAGACATTGTAATAAACTGGCTTCCACCTCAGCTAAAGCTTTTTTTACGAAAGGTTTTTCCATACAGAATTCATTCCTCGGTGCTAAGAGTCTGATTACCTCTCTTCAGAGCATCAGTACAGATTTCCACTGAAAGTTTATCAGCAGAGACTGTTTCTGGGAAAGGAATAAGAGAAATATATATAACTTGAACTTTGCAATGCAGCCTTTCACTGTCTTTGGAAGTTATGCTGTAAAGTCAGATTTTTGTGTAATACACTGACAACATCTCGAGCATCAGTAGAAAAGGAGCTAATTTGGTTTATTTGCTCTAGGGCAGGAGGAAGGGAAGCAGAAAACATCTGGAAGAAGAAAATTAAACCCCTACAACAGCCTGGAAAACACAATTTCAAATGTTAGATTTCAAGGTCACGGAAGGAAATGACCACTGACTGGACTCTATTTAAATGCACTATGAAGCTCAATACTGTGCCTATTTTTAGGCAAGAATAACAACTATTCCCCTTTCTTCTGTACAAACTTATTCCTAACAGGCATCCTGTCCAAAGAGTCATCCAGGGCAACTCCTAATACTGACAGGAGCACAGTATGGGGCTATATGGCTGCCTACAAGAACATTTATTTCTTCCTACCACCAAGGTGATATTAGCACTACATTTCCAGGATGGAGCTTCCTTCCCTGGGCCCAAGTCCAACATCTACTCCAGTCAATGATGATCCAGAAGTCATGTCAGACTCTAGACTACATCCCAGCTGAAAGGCAGTCCAGCCAGTATCAACCAAAATGCTTTAGCCTTAACCTATCTGTGATAATTTTAGCTGTGGTCTTCTGAGCCAGAGCTTGGCCAGACAGGTGCTTCAGAGCCATCCAGAGTAAAGTGAGCACCAGCAACATCCACCAGCTTATGACATGGTTAACCTTTCTGAATCCATTCCTCACTTCAGTTTTACAAAAATTAAGAGGTTTATATAACTTAGTGCTAGAGTCTGAGCTTCATGTACTGAAAGGACAAGCATAATGTTCTTGCATGAACTGATTATTGGATCATTGGGAGAAGAAAATGTGATTCACATGCTTGAGGTTAAAACAAATGGAGGTGTTTGGGACAGAAGGGATTTCCTCTTCCTCCTTCCTTCCTGCCCCAATGTGAAAGCGCTTTGTGCGGTTGATTTTCATCTTTTTTATGTGTGGTCCAATTTCCAGGGCCACATCGGAAAATTATCTAACAAATTCTTCCTGCTGGGAAAGTAAATTTCAGAATAAAAAGCTGGTAGCAGTCTTGATTACTCCAGCCCCTTTCCTGCAGCACATCATGGTGGTTTTTGGTTTCACATGGATTTTGGTTTCAGTGACACTCTATTGAAGTGATGGGCTCTGGGCTGCAGTGGGTCCCTGCATATTGGGTGCAATAAATGTTCTGTAGATCCTTGTAGCATGAAACCTTTGGAGATGACAGCTACCAACGCTGACAGAGGAGCACCACTTGGAAAGAACTGACATCAGTCATGGAACAAAAAGCAAACACAGCACTTCAGGGATGTACCCCCAGGTTTCTGTCTCTCACAAACATCCCTGCACACACACGCACAAACACAGTCATGGCAACCAGTGCCGCTGCACACAGATTTTTTGAGATATTCATTTTGTTGTCCTAAGCAACCACCAGATCAGCTTGTTCCTCCAGATGTAACCACAAACATTCAGCAGCTTAAGCTAAGCTCTCTGGCCAATTTCATGTCTTTTTTTTCTTTTCCTTTTTTTTTTTTCCATTGAGGAAATGAGGTAACAGGACCATGCAGGGCAGTCCCTATTGATCCTACCCGGCTACTAAATTTCTTCAGTTTATGAAAATCACTAAGAGGTAGTTTCTGTGCCAGCTACTAAGAAAGCTGTAGAGCAAGTCAGTGCCCCTAATACATTACAAAACTAGTTGTAAAATCATAAGCTTGATGTATGGCTTCAGCTACAGCCACATGCTCAAAACAAGGATTGCATCTGAATCCAGGATTTTGCAATTGCTATTTTAACAACCTGTTTTAAACTGCCTTCAAGCCTTGCCAAAATGTAATGAGAAAGAGCAGAAATTTTCCAAAGCTGCGTCTGCCCAAAGAGGAGCTATCTGAGAAAACTTCAGCCAAAATAATTAAGCTGCCCCTAAAAAATGTTGCAGAGAATATTTCTATGTAAGAAACAATTTTCTGGGGAATTTTAGAGGGAGATTTCTAGCTCCACCTTGGTTTGGGTCTAAGAGTTGTGACTTGGCAAGACTGACTGCATAAGTCAAACATTTTTGCTCTCTATACAAAAATGAACCTAAATTGAACTATTTTATACAGGGACTTTCACACTTACATTGGACAAGCACTGGCAGCAGTGGGACTGAAAAACTGAGCTCCTTCAAATAAGGGGAGGGAAAACGTGGGAGATAATGTGGCCAGACTAACAAGTAAGCAGCTGTGGTATCTGAGAATATCTCAAAAGGAGCAAAGGATTGAGAGCTGGAGAACAGAATCTAATACTTGCTGGACGAGGAGACTGAAATTGTGTTCAAAGATCCACAGAATGGAAGTTGGGATTAAGAAGCAGACGAGAGGAAGGGACAGAGCAAAGTAGCTGAAGGCATAGGATGTGAGACAGCTTTATTGGGGATGGGCAAAAGAGACTTCACTTCCTGTCCACCTCCAAAAGATTAAACAGAATCAATTCCTCCTGAAGAAAGCAACAGGACTGGGTAAACTGACAGTATGGTCAGGAGTCAACTGAGACACCTAAGTTCAGGTGTCTCACCACAAATGCCTACATATTTGTTTGAATTCCCAGGATAGAAAACAGATGTGAAGGGTAGCATTCAGTGGCTGAAATAGAGGTCCTTGTTGTGATCTGAGACAACACAAGTGAGGGCACAAGGCTGACATCTACCACAGCATCTATGTGGGGCTTGCACTCTATGGGAGAACACCAATTTGTCTGGAGTCCTTTGGCAGAAAATATGTTATTTTTTGTGATTGACATGCTCTCCAGAGAAGGGACAGCAGCAGTATCCCAGTGACAATGAGAAAAGCTGAAGGCCTGGCAGGGTACCTAAGCACAGCTCCAGTGGTAGTTTACAGGCTTAAACATGAACATCCTAATGGATCTGCAGAAAAGAACAGAATTGAAGTTGGACAAATGTTGCATCCAAATGTTTCTCAGCTTTTAAGGCACTGACTTTGTAACCTTACCAATATTCTTTCAACACTTCTTGCATATTCCTATATAAAGGCCTTCTATATGAATTTGGACTGGGGTAGCCAGAAGCATCTGATGAAATTCAAATAAATCTTTGATTTCTGATAGTCCATAAAACAGCACTAGGCATACACAATGCATAGCATGTTCTCTACAGATAGGTACCTTTGCCAACTAAAGCAACCCCAGAGATGGTTTTCCTAACCACTAAAGACAAATATGCTTAAACAAATGGTTTATGAAATCCAATAGCAAGGCACTGAGAGCAAGGCCAGTCTAGTTTGACTTCTCTGCCTCCTGTTTATCTCTCCTTGAGGAATTCAAACTGAGAAGTCCTTGTGTAACTCGCAAAGACCAAAGAGGAAGCTCAAAGCACTGTGAAAAGGTTAGTGAAGACAACAACTGGAAGCAGATACATGCTTTGCACTATGTTAATCACGAACAGTTTTTGTTTGAAATCTCAAACACAAGCTCAAGCAATTCAGGCCCCAAACCTGATGCGGATATTTGGCAATCACCAATCTGTGTGCAAAAGAATAAAGAAAACCCTGCTCTTTGTACTGCTGTTAGAGCTGTTTACTTTCTGGCGTGAGTTCACAGTTCCTGAGATCTTAGAATAAGTTCTGTAACCACAGAGCTGCAAAAGTTTGAGAACTGTATCAGACCTTGGGACAGCAGTTCAACAAACAACTACAAAAGAAGAATTCAGATCTTCAAAGAGAAAGAGGAAGGAAATCAGCTGTCAGATAGCTTAAAAAAGAAAGAAAAAAGATGCAGATGATTTATCGCTTACCAGTGTACCTAAGAAAAGAATCTCAACAACCATGAGCCTGTGAGACTAACTGTAAAAGGTAATGGAAGCTGAAATTTTCTCCTTCAAGGAGACACAGCATTTTTTTTCAGCAGGGATGAGATGTGTGGACCTTCAGAGGCACTAAAGGCAGCCTGTCCCAATCCCTGTCCCTCAGCCCATCATGCTGAGCAGCACTAGGTGCTTCCTCAGGAGTCAGACACACCCCAAGCTCTCACAGTGAGCACTGAAATGACCTCCTCCACACTCAGGGGACCGTGATTTCTATCACACACACAGAAAGGTTAAATCAAAGCCATCTCAGCAACCTCAGCTTTTTAGGCCCAGTCTTGTAGCTGTACAACATTTCAATAAGTTCACAGCTCCACACCAGATCCCCTAATTGGGAATGCACAGAGGCCCTTGGGGAAAAAAAAATCCACACTATCCCTAGGATAATGCCACTGTGTCATCCCTAAACTACTAACATGTAATATATTACAACTGACTTTGATATTCTGTTGCTATTTCTTCTAACAAAAACTTTTTCATTTGTTGCTTTCACTGAAGGAAGAAGACTAGATTAAAAAAACAGTCAACACAAGAGATAAGTATGGGATCCGAAGACAAAACAGAAATAAATTTGCTTTGATTTTCTTCTCTCCTTTTTTATCCCCCCTTTCCATATTTCAATTACCTTATAAAAATCCATCATGGTTCTTACAAACTCATAGAAGGAATAGTACAGATTAACTTTTTAATTTTTCAAATTAATTTTTAAAATATTATTTCTCAATTATTTAATAAATTGTATCATTACTTTGGGAACATGTCTTCTCTTCTAGGTTATTCCATTTGCAAGCACATAGTTTTCCCCCCAGTGCAAAAGCAGATGTCTCCAAGCAGCATCATACAGGAATTTTTTCAGATGAGAGACAAAGTTATCTCAGCAATGCCATTCTTGCCTTAACCAGCAGTGAGTATGTAAAAAATGGCTTAATCTGGGTATGATGCACTGCAATTTACTAAATTGTGTAACTTAGGGAGTACTTCATTTTATTTAGCTAAACTATTGATACACTACAGTCAATTCAGCAGGATGGTTTTTGGTAATAATACATTTACCTGCATTTCTAATTGCCACTTCTTTTGCTTCCTCTTATTTCTGCCTTTTCATTATTTTGCTTGGCCAGCTAACACACTTATAAAACACAGTCTTTAACCTTCATCCTCATCAGAAATCTGCTCCCCACTAGCCATCATCCTCATTAGATAGCTGTTCCCCATCTCTTAGGCTCACACTCTAGTTTCACATACAGGATATAATTTACCCTAAACACATCCTAAAATGCACATATTCCAACAAGATTACATCTCTTCTCAGTGTGAGTGTTGTTGCCATGTAGATCAAGCCTATGAGATAAATTTTTTTCTTCATGGGCTGAAGTAAGCCAAATGCCCCAGTAAATTTGTATATGAGAAAAACAAGGCAAAATCCCAAAGTTACCATCCATATCCATAAAAAACGAGCTGAGAAGAACACGTCAGACACCCACGTAAAGCTTTATAGGCATCATTACTGGCCACAGGTTGAGCAACTGAGATGCACACATTTCTTGTAAGAGCTACTAAAGGAAGTGACAATCTATAATTTAGCTTATTTTTCTATGTAGGAATGCAGCATGAGCAAAGGAAAACGTGATTGACAGCCCACATACAATTCAATATGTTTCACTTAGGAGATCTTGGAGCATTGTAATTAGTGAAAAACAAAATACATGTTTTTGGTGAAGAGCTGTCACCAGCTCAACTCACAGGAATTGCATTTTCAGTTTGAAAGAGTGTAAGGATTAGTTTACAGAATTCAATTTAATGTTATCCCAAATGACACTGAGCTTTGCTAGTGAAGGAGCCAAGAAAGCCCAAAATGACCCACAGCAGGCCTCCCCAATGACTGATTGATGATGAACTCAAATACTGTTTGCTAACAAATATCATATATTAATATCAATAGCAACCCAGAGCCTGTATTACATTGCAAACAACAGCAAGCTCCACAGGTCACGTTCCCCTACTGATATCCATGAATATTTTTGACCACAAATAATATTACATAAAACTAAAGGAATATTTGTATCAACTATAGCAACTAAGAATAACTCCAGGAAAAACATCCTACCTTCCTGTGGTACCTCAACACTTTAAAATGGTAATTTGGTTCTCCTTGTTTATCCTACATGGCTGAAAGGTTTTTAAGTAATTCCTAAATAATGCCACCTTCAAGCCAAAACGATCTGAATTCTGGAGCCAAGGCAGCCCAGCAGACAAACCCTCAGGGTGCTGGGAGCAGAAGGAAATTGTGAAGCCAAAATGCTATTCAGGAGTTTGAAAATAAGTTAGGAATTTCCCCCAGAAAAGCTCTGCAGCAAAGAGGCCTGGGTGCACTGCCGGCTGCCGAGGAAGAGTGAATCTGGACGCCTCTCTCAAGGGCCAAGGCATTCACCTGCTGCCAAGGAGCAGCAGGTCTGCCCCCATTCCTGAGCTGCCAACAGGCTGAAGTAGTCTTTGAAACACACAGGGTAAATTAGCATGAAAATGAAAAGCAACAAATTTAAAAGTGCAGATGGAGGCAGAAAGTGGCCCCAAATTGGGATTTTCCAGGCTGTGACTGATCTGTGGCTTGTTCAATTACTCTGGGTTTAGAAGATCATTACTATAAACATACTCATTAAGCCATTGCAAAATGTGGTGAAGCTGCTCACCTGGTATTCATTTCTATGGAATCACAATTTTTGTAGGCCAAAGATTATCATCAAAGTTCAGAGAAAAGTTGGTGGGGTTAATAAGGAGTAACATTCAAATAAAAGTTCTCTGGCCCAGAATTCTACAAATGCTCCTAATTCATCCTCCCAAGAGCTCCATGAGGGAGATAGAGACAAAAGCTTCTCCTTTTTAGAAACTTTGGAAAGAAAAGCAGAGACAGTCCTTCCTCCAGAGTTACTGCAGGAGCAAGCAGGAGGTATCCAGCTTTAGATCTTCAGTCACACACTCATTGGCACAAGTGTTGGATCTACCTGAGCCCTTCTCTCAGATCAGAGGAGAATTCCTCATGGCCAGGACTGTATCTGTGTCGGCACCACCAAATGAAACTTCAACAGGAAGACATGGAAATACTTCCTAATGAAACAGTTTGGCAGCAAGGCAAATTAAGGACCAATTCTCCTTGCAGGCTTGGCACATAAGACTCATTAAAGTTAACAACAGATATGAGACTCATGTGCAAGGGAAAGTGATTAGAGCCTTAAATCCAATCAACGTCAGGTTTGCCACATTGTTCCACTTCAACAACTTCTTTGCTGCCCACGCTGATATTTCTTTCCCAAGGAAGTTTATTTGTATTTACATTTTTCTTTCTGTGGCATTTTTTTTCTTTATTTTCCTTTTTCTTTTTTTGAGAAATTCAAACATTATGTGTTTGGTGTTGCTGCTAACAGGGCTGCCTCTGAAAGTAAAAATGGTCACACCTGGATAATTGGGAATGTGAGGATTAGGGACTGTTCCAGAATTAAGGACTTCAAAAAGAAGCTAAAATAAAAGCTCATAACTCAGTGAAAGCTGAGAAGCTGCCCAGAGGGATGAATACATACACATACTCCTTATTACTTGGTCAAGATGGAAAAAATGCACCAGCAGATTTTGGAAAATGGCTTTATGGGAACCTTCTTGATTAGCAAGGTGCTGCTTTCAGAGCCAGGACAGCTCTGCTGTTCATATCTCACACATACAAGCAGCAATCAAACTACTCTTCAAACTAACAGCCAAGTGCTTGTTTTGTTGTTTTGGGGTTTTTTTAACCAAAAATAGATTGAATCAACCCAGGGAAGGACTCCACAGTGACCTTTGGGCTCCACAAACCCTACTTTTCCTACATGCTTAGCACAGGATGATTCTCCTCTCCTGTGCTCACCAGAGCCCCTTCCCAGGTTTGTTTCCATCCCAGACCCTCCAGGTCACAAACCAGCAGGGTCTTTTCAAGACCCTCAATGTGCTTACCTGGAGCCAGTGAGAACTTAAAAATGGCACATTTGTATTACTCAAACCTTAAAAAATAAAGCTACTCAAGAAAACATCTACACACAGATGCTGTAAGATGTCAGAGCAGAGATTATTTCTGGAGATGCATGATGTGTTACATGACAGAACAGTCTTAGATTGGCAACAATAATACAAAATAATAATAAATAATACAAAGTTTGGTCATTTTCAAGCACAGAAAGAGAAAAAAGGGGTGTAGAAGCTTCTCAAACACTCTCACCTCCAAAGAAAATAATGCTCTGCTCTCCACCAACATGAGAAGCACTTTCTGCCCACTCAAATAACAACCATACTGTCACCTACATGCCACTGAGGTCTGCAGAGAAAATCTTTAATTCTTTTTTTCTCAATTTATATTCAGGCAGTAAACAAAAGCTTCTAAAAATATATATGAAAAAAAAATACTGCACTGATGTTTTCTTCTCTCAGACTGGTACTTTTGATTATCTAAATGATGGAATTACAGAATAGAAGACACAAAAATATTCTGTAATTTAGGATTATTTGGGGGAAACCAATGAATTTTTGCCATATGACAGTAAGATAAATATCTTACATAGGCAGGTTACAAATAAATCTACAAATAACAAATCCAAAAAACAAACTAATCTAATATAATCTGAAGCAGCTTTTAAAAAGCCTGTGAGTCAAGAAAGAAGAGTAGATGTGATACGCCTTATGTTCTCACACATGACACTCTCATAACCAGTTAGAGAAACAAGGTACAGATAAAAAATCACTGTGAGAGTGTCCCCTCTAAGAAAGCTCTCAGAAGGGGAATCAGTAACTTGTCACTAAGGCTGGATGTTTCCTGCATAGCATCACTGTTGGTCTGGTTGTAGGCAGCACCTTATTTATCACCTGGATAACTGATTTGAGAATATACTTCATAATGATTTTATTTAGATGGTGTGAGGTTTCTGAATTGTTTTAGGGACAGTAGAAGTAACCAGTGTGATCTTGCAAACCAAAAAAAGATCCTCATCATGAAATAAACCGCTGTAAACTACAACAGGTTAGAGAAAGGAGACAACACCTAAATATGAAGCAGGGAACAGCTGGCTACTAGCCAGGCTGCTAAAACAGAGAACTACTTGAGGATGAGTCAGTGACATGAAACTGAAAAAAAAAAACCTCAAATGTATCCAAATGGGTACATTAGGAGAGCTGTCAGACAGCATTACAGGCAATTTTGCCGCTCCATAAGACTCCTGTGAATCTAATTTTAGAACTTGTTTGTCCAGAGCATCTTCCAAACACAGTGCTCCAATATGGAGCAGTTCAGAGAAGCAGAGGAGGATTATCACATTTGGCCTATGTGTTGATAGAATGGGGTTTCCAGATTAGGAAAGAGAAGACCAGAAATAAACATGGCAGTGGTCAAATATTCTCCATGGTCACTAAGCCAAGAGCAAAGATAAATCAACTTAATTTGCAGGAAGTAAGATTTAGGTTGGACAGATGATTTCTTGTCAATATGATCACAAAGTTTACAAGACTGCCAAGGGATGCTGAAGAACCTGCTGCTTTGGGAGGCGGTAGATCTTTCTAGGACGAGGTTCTATCAAAAAGAGCTTAGCCAGAGATGGTCTGACAGCTTTGGACACTGCATCTAAGATTTGTAGCATCCCACACACTTCACTTTCATGGAAAGGGTTGTCTTGGGTAAGGGAAATTGCAGCATTATCTCCTCTTCCCATCTGGATTCAGCAGAGGCAGAGCTTCACCTGAACATCTGCGTGTGCAGGGCCAGGATGGGAGAGTTGGTTGTGGAAGCACCATCTACTGCTTTAACAGTTTCTACTGCTTTAACTATTTTCATTTTTCCTTTGTAACTCTTTTAATTGATCCTGCTGGATTTTTGTGACCTATCTGCCATCCATGGCCTCAGTCCAGTCCAGCTACACCTATGCTGCTCTAATGCAAGAGCCTGGACTGAGTGATCTCCTAAGATCCAGAAAAGGAAGCCACTTTCCAGAGGGTGTGTCACAACAGTGGGGCTTAAGACCTTGGCTTTGATTTCATAAAGGCTGAATCCATTCTAGTTTCAATTGTTTTCTCCCACAACAGACAATCATGAACAATATGATGATTCACAGCAAGAATGAAATACAGTTTTTGTAACATCAGATCTGGTTCCTTTGCCTCATGTAACAAACAGAAAGAAAAGTGTATATTTGAATAGTCCTGGTTTTAAGAGTCCCAAGAGCCCTCTTACATGCTGCAGTCTTCAATATATTCTTGTAAGAACAAAATTTGTAATAATTTTTTTGCCTTTCATTCAGTGCTTAGGTATTCAATTTGTGGTACCAGACAACATTCCACAAACAGGACTCTATGCAAAGTGTATAGTTTTCAATAAATAATATAATTTACAAAGAAAATAACCCCTGAAGCACATGAGCAAACACATACACACTGATAGCCATTCTTGTTCCTTCAAACACATCAAATCCACTTTCCCTTTGCACTCAGAACTTCAGATGAGATTAGTGGACAGAAGGGGTTAGGCCACCCTCTGTTCCCACAGTGAATGGGCAAGGTGCTGCAGGTGCCAACCTTTTGTCTCAAGTCCTCTTGTTTGGCACCAGAAACATGGCATTATTTTAGCAGAAACTGTGCCTTTCCTCCAGCAATACCCAGGGATCACCTGAAGGAAAGAGAGCTCCAGAAAAAGTACGAAGTTCAACTCACAAACAGGTCAAATAGATTTTCTGATCAGATCACTTTTTTAATGCTATGTTTACACTGCAAAATGCTCCAAGCAGGCTAAGATCCCACCCAGACTATTCATCAAACACTTCAGCTACCTCTGAGCTTTCTTGTAAAACCCCAAAGCACTTTCCATTTCATTTAGGAAGAACACAGCACAAAGAGTGCCCATAAAGTCAATCACAGGTGCAAGAGCAAAAAGCTTCCTGACTCATTAATGTTTCTCAGCCAACACACCCTTTGTCTTTTCATGAGTTATGAAACTGCCTGAAGACTGGAGTTGGAAGAGGTGAAGTGGCTTTCACTGCACTGTAACACCAAGTCCCAGCGCTGCCCTTGTCTGTTTTGCTGCTTATGGATTTTCCTTCACACGCTCTCTGAGTAACACTGAGGAAAGCCCTGTTCCACCACAGTGGCTTGCTGTGAAAATATTTATATAACAAAGAGTTGCTGAAAGTGCAAAGGTGAAATATGACCCTGGCATAGTATGATATTTAATTATTAAGCGAGTTTTGGAGTTTCAAGATACAGAAACGCTGCCCTGATTAGTATCAAAATAGTAAATGCTGTCTTCAAAAGGGTTTTGTTACAAATGTAGAAGTGAAAAAAAATAATTCAAAGCAGCCAAAAATGTAAAGATTTATTTCAACACAATTCTTTTTTCCTTTTGTTTTAGCTGGAGAAACACAGGCACAGTACAATGCCTAACCAGCCATGCAGCAACCTGTCCAATTTATAGCAGTGCTTGGCAATTAAAGATTTTCCTTCAGGTGCTGACAGTGATGATGCAAAAGAAAAGCCACGTGACTGATTACAGTCTGCACTCTGAAAAGACAAAATAAAAGAGAAATGGGGGAAAAAAAATAATTCCTGAACCTTCATGTTTGGCTGTCATTTGGTAGCTAGCTAGAGAGATTATGTTATATGTCCATCTTTCTGTCCCTGAGGAAAGCATTCCTCAGGGTGACAATAAGGAAAGGCCACTGTGATAACAGGTCAGGGCTGGCAGTCATAACAGCAGGACATGCTTCCCCTGTCCCCCAGTTCCTAAATATCAGTTTTTAACTCACAGGTTACCATTGATGGATCCCAGAAGTGGTACTGAGCCCGTGGTCACCTTCTCATTTAGAAATGTGGCCTTATTTCAGCCAAACAAATTTTCATTCACTGATTTCTAATTTTGGTCATCTCTTGATTAGCAATTATTTTCTTAAAGTAGTTCTTGGGTACATCCCTAAGACTAATGCATTCTTTTGCTCTCAACTATATTGACTTCTATAGAAAAAACACATTACTTTAGGAAAGTTAGAAGACTGGGTAAAACTGCCTATCCATTTTTGGGAGGAGGAGAACAAAAACCAGGTCTACAGTCTGAAACTTTCTGTACCAAATTTGAAATTTTAAAATATGCGTCAAATTCGCTGTGTAAGGAGCTTAATTATTCTTTAAAAACACAATCTGTTTTCCTTCAGTTATCCTATACTGCATTTTACAAATAACCAGCCCAATTGTACAAGGGATGCTGTGAAAAAGAGAACAAATTTTCACCATGGCCATGGAGACAGACAACTGCTGGTGGCAGGTTACCAGACGTATCTGAAAAATTATTTCACCTGCTATTGCAAATCCTGCATTCCTAAGTACTTTAGACAAACCTCTTAATCCTCGACTTGAAATAATTCCCAGGCTGAAGCATTCAAATCAAAATAATATGAAGTTAACCCTCAACAAAGAAAATTCGTGGCTTTACAAAGATGTCCTTTACAGCAAATTTAGCTTGAGTCAGATACTTGCAAATGCATTCAAACCTGACTGATCTGCAAAGGCAGAGGCTTTTCTTTTAAGAAAAGAAGTGGAAGGAAATGAACAGTTAAAAAAAATATTAAGATAAAAATCACACAAATTAAGAAGCCACAAAGAAACAGGAACTGTCAGCCAGTTATTTTTAACAAAACCCAAACCACTAAGGTATTGCTATAAGGTAAAAAAGGTAACTCATTAAACTGACAATAAAAATAGATTAATACAACCAGAAAGCTTTCCTTAACTGTTTTAATTTTAAAATATGTGTATTTAAACCAGGTCAACAGCAATTTTACTTGTGAATTAAGATGCTGTTGCTGCGGAGTATAAAATCTTCCCAGATGTAGGTTACAATTCCTTAGTCCTGAAAGAGTGTATTATCAGGTCATTAGGTCAGGAACTAAGAGTTGCCTCTGTCACTAATATACCTTCTGACTTTTATTAAAGCAAAGCAAAAATCCATCTTTCAGTCCTGTGTAAATACAGAATTTAAAGCCAAAATGCACTGGAAAGACAACCTGTGTACTGCCACCTGATAATTTACAGTCTGTGTTTGACAAGGATTTACTAATGCTTATTTAAGGAGATCTGTGCATGATTCAAGATCATAAAACAATTCAAAGGGGAAGGAGTTTCTAAGTCTTTAGACCCAGCTCCTACTGAAAGTAGGGTCAGCAGGGAACTTCAACCAGGGTGCACAGGGCTTTGGCCAGTCTTGTCTTGAAAACCTCCAAATATTCATAATCTTTAAGATCTGAAAGAAACAGGTCCTTTCAAAATTACATCAGAGTTCTTGTCTCAAAACAAGCTTTGTGTGATACTCCTCTAATTGCCTCTGACATGGAAGCATTTTATTACTGTACTGAACATATTTTCATATCACCTTCTCTCTTTTAGTTCAAGGCTCAAGACACACCTGCAGTCTTAAAAATCCCAGAAGTTGCCTTGATGATAGAGTGAAATTATGGGGCTATGTAAGCTGGAAATGGAATTAGAGCTGGTCACTGGCTAACAGACTCCAAATATGCAGAGAAAAAACCCCAAACTCAAATTCTTACAAGGAATTATTAGAGTTTATAATTTTGCTCATTTTAATGGGACAAACTGTGTTTTCAGCAGCTTATCAGTTTCTTAATCAGCAGATGAGCCTAAAGGGCATTTCTGTAAGATCTAAAACAGGACTGTGAGATCAGAGAACAGGTTGGAAGGGAATGGCATAAATCTCTGTCCCAAACATCAAGCTTTAAAAGTGGTTAGCAATATGGTCAGACAAGGGGTTTAAAAGAAGACTACACCCATAGTTTCAAATTGACTCTACAAACACCAAACATTTCAGAAAAATGGGGGGAAATTGTTTTTAATTCAATCTCATCTCAGGTTTTGGAAAACATGGTTTGGAACATTTAGTTTTGGTTACACAGGAAAATTGACATTATTGGGTGGATAGTAAACTGTTTTGGTGTTATATAAGACATTGGTTAAAAATCCATGTGACTTCAAAGGGAGATTACACAAGATTATAGACCTAGGGTGAAATTCTGGCTCTGATTAAAATCACTGGCAAAAATCCCACTGGCTTAACCACTGCCAGGATTCTGCCTCTAACACACCCCTGTTTTACCAGGCAAAGCCACAAATGCAGACCCAGATGTAGTTAACAAGTGCATCTCTCTGCAACAATTAAACTCAGAAAACTTTTCATGCTCTCCTCCAGAGCTGTGAGAGGATTTTTCTTACTTTTAAGATAGTCTCTCTTCCACTGTAGATTTTTCTTTCTATACAAACTAGGAAGATTGTGGATGTAAACAAAAATAATTGTAACTGTCTGGGAAAAAGAAGCCGCAAAATGTATTTTTCTGCTGCTTTTGAAGCTGTGGCTTTAGAAATAGCATGGAATACAGAAACTTTCCTCCCTCTTCACTGCCTTTCCCACTATTGATGAAGCTGGAGTGACCATGGTCCAACTTCAATAGTGGCATAAGGATGGCATCCTGACACACAGGAGCTTGCAGAGCATCCTTTAGAAAATACCCTGAGAGAGGGTAGAACTGATCCAGAGATTCAGATTCTGAGTGTTGAGGTGAGAATATTGTTCACACTGGCATTTCACCTGCATATCCACATTCTCCCTTTTATTGTCCACCTGCCTTTACCACAGGGATGCTGTCAGGGGAACAACTCCATAACTGAAAAAAACCCCAAAACAGTCTGAAAGCAAGAACTGGAGTGCTCCTTGTGCCTCAGATAGTGTTTCATGTGGCAGCCCAAAGGCAGTCAGATTAAAAGTAAATTCTGATCCCGATTTTTACAGCGTTTCCTCATTCCCCAAGACAAATCCTGCCAGACTGTTCCAGCGTGCCCTGCACCAGCAAGTTAATGAGCATGAGGCCAACACCTCTGCAAGTGATCAACACAGCAGCAGAGAGCCAGCCAGGCACCTTCCATCTTATCTGACAGGAAAGCACCTGCAGCTGTCAGTGGACAGCTGAAAACATGCACTGCACAGCCCCCTCGGAGGCTGTGGGGAGATGTCTGCTCTCTGCAGCAGGTATAGAGGTTATGCATTATCATATATTCTCCCTTGCCAGGTAAATTCAAGGCATCCTACCTTGTTCTGGAAAAAGGCATTTTTGGAATCAATCCCAACACCACCATTGTTTCCCTCATGCTTTCAACACAGTCCTGCACTTCAGCAAAAGGTTCCCCCACATAAAAAAAATGAGCCTAACACTCATTTACAGCAAAAATGTCGTGACAGTTAACTGAGTAATGCTGGTAGAGGCCTCTGAAAATATAAATCACTATAGTGTTGAATTATTAACCTCGATTATTATTGCTTATGCAGTGCTTTGGGTTAGGGCTCACAAAGGCAAGAGGAGATTAATTATAACTTGTCTCAAAAGCAAAATAGGAGGAAGTGGAACACCCTCAATTTTGCTGCAAAAACATGGTCACTTAGAGCAGCCTGAAGATGCTGAGATGACTGAGTTCATTAAGCAGTGGCCAAGGGTGCTCCAGTGAGCACTTGGCCCACAAGAAAGGGATCAGTCAGTTCCTGCCTCTCAGCAGCACATGGACCAACTCCACAGATGTATCAAATGCCCCTTCTCACACTGGCCCAGTGACAAACCTTAACATGTACACAACCGAAAAGCATCAACTTAGGAAAGAACCTCTTCCCAAAACCACAACCCTGTGTTTTGTCATAAAGTCTGCTTTTTATCATCTGCTTCTGTCAGGAACTTCACTCCAGAATTTAAATTATTGTTGCTGTGTTAAGAGAAAATACCAGAATCTTCAGAGCAAGTTTTAAATGCAAGCAGTGTAGCCCTCTGTGCCCAATGTAAACACTGCACAGCTGCTGCCCTGCTGGGCTGTGGAAGGAGCAGGAGAGGCAGCTGTCACTGCAGGGCAATGGGTGCTTTATTTTTGTATTCTCTGAACTGATATGGAAAATCCAATTCCCTGTGAAATTACACCCCTTGTAATACTGGAAATGCATAGAGCAAAGTATGTGAAATACAGGCAGCACTGGGGCTGCTTTTAGAGAAGTTAACTGTCTGGTTTCTCAAAAAGGCCTGCAGGATCCACAGGTTGTTTTTTTTTTTTCCTTCCCAAAGCAATCAAATCATAGACTTAAATCTGTCACAGGCATCTTGCACTATGAGCATTACTCTCCAAAAGTACTGACATCCTTGCACATGGCATTGCCAAAACAGGTGAAAGAGGTAAATAACAAGAAAAATTAACTCGCTCCTGGCAACAAAGTCAGTAATTTTTTACCTTGATCATATCTCCCTAAGGAAGGCAGCACTGCACTTTAGAGGACCTCAATACAAAGATTATCAGAGCAGTTCAGATACCACGGCAAGTGAGACTGTGCTTCCTGGAGGAGCAAAGTAATTTCTTCAGAGTATGGGGGTATTAGCTTAGACCTCTTGAGCTGAACACACTGTATGTGCTAGTAAGAATTAACATGCTTGGTTCAGCAACCATCTCTTTATTTGGATTCAAATGTTCACAAAAACAGCAGGGTTGGGTTTTTTTTAAGTCTTGCTGCAGATGGAAATTTCCATACTACAGTTCTGCAATGATTGTAAACAAGAGGTTTCAACACCATCAGATCTTAACCTTTTATAAGAAGAGTGTCTGAATAATCTGTTGGGAGGGAGATCAGGGCAATCCACCAAGGGCTTTGTGCAAAAAGAAGGAACTGAGACTGAAAGCTACAATTCTGGTGCTCCCCACTTTTCAACTCTGAAGAAGACAAGGCAAAAGCCAGGGGGGAAGGGATGGAAAGAAAAAAAAAAAAAAAGTCACTAACTTTGCAGAACTTAAACTTTATTCAGACTTTAAAGTCTGAATCTGCTCCTTAATACAATATTATATACTAGTTTTAATTTTAGTCATAGGAGAAAAGCCTCTACAAATGCTATATGATTCCTCCCTCTTCCACACCTCCTAGTTCAAGACACTGCATAGACACTTTCCAGTACTGGTTGACTTCGATTTTGAGCCATGACATCCAAAACACAACATGTTTGAGTTTTTTTCATTAACCTGAGAACTGAACAGGGACAGAGTTTCCTAAAATACAACCTTTATAAACCACATTCCCAGGCTGCTGTGAGGGAGAAACAGCAGCCAATGCTGAGCTTCCACATCCATGCTCCATATCCCTCCAATTTGCTGCACATCCTGCAGATGAAGTGGCTCTGCTTCTGTCATACCTTTAACAGATCATCTTTTCACATGTACACAGGAAAACACAGGGTTTCTGCATTTCCAGCCCTTGTCCTCTGCACAGAGGTTGATTTTTAAGCTACTTCACGATTTGCCTTAATCTTCAGACATCAATAGAGGGATTGAATGTTTCAAGGGTGTATTTATACAAGCAGGCCTAAGTTATCTAAGGAACAAATTGTCCCTGCCACACCTTTCCATGGCAGGAGCCAGGCAGATTAGCTTTGTTTTCTCTCCAAGGAAGAATAAAGTAAAATAATAATAAAATAACAGTTTTTAAAACCCCATTATCTAAACACCTAACAAGTTGCATGGTGATTTGGGGTTAAATCCCAAATTCTAGGTCTTCCTTAAGGCTTAAATTATAAATCAAGTGCAAAACTGCCAAAACCTTGCATCATATCTAGCAAACACAGACACGTATTTCAAGTGCAGAAAGAACACTTCATACCCTTGAAACACAATCAATCTGGTTAACAAACCCACATTCTCCAAGCAGAGATGTTCTGGGTCATGACCTCTGAACTTTGTACAGAGAAGTGACCCAGCCTTGTGCAAAGTTATCTCCATTGGAGAGGACTTCCCCCAAAGTCTCATTTGACCATTTCCACCCTCCATAAGATTTACCAGACTCATTTACTGACTTGTTTATCAGGCTATTTTAACAAAATTCTCTCGCTATGCTGTTACAGCAGTCTGAACAAAACCAAATGTTTAAACTTCCTTCCATCCCATTTTGGCCACCAAGGGACTATCATTTGCTGCCTACAGTTTCATATCCACTAATTAAAGAGTGCATCTCATCTGCATTGCACCACTAACCTTACAAACCCAATTAACCACCTGTCTCACACTTGTGAATTGAACTTTATGAATTATCACAGCACCAATAAAATGAGATATTACATTGTCCTTTTAAAATAAGATGAATCTTCTTCCTTAGAGTTGTTTTTGGGTTTTGGTGGTGGCAGTTTTTTGGTTTTTTTTTTGCTTTGGGTTTTTGTTTGTTTTTCTTAAACCTAACAGGAGGGAGTTGGAAAGCCTGGTTCTTTATGAGTGCCAGTCCCTCGAATTCCTTGTTCACGTTTGCATCCTATGTATAATTTCTGATTAATATCTACTTGGCCACTTTGACTTTACTTTGAGTTCTGCATATCATACTGGGCCTGGTTTTACAAACCTGGCAGTGATACCTGTAAGTTAAATTTTATAGGTTTTTTCGCATTAACAGGGATACAATTTGAGACTCTATATTTGTTTTTTGAAAAACAACAAAAACAGTGCCACAAAGAAAAATGGCTACTTTCATACACTAGTGAGCAGTGACTACGGTTTGCTGCTGAATTATTGCATAGATTGGAAAACACAGCTCTGAGAAAAGATCTGTAATTGTTTAGTGGTTGGGCTGCTGGCAGAATTCCCTGCCTGGGGCTGTTTTTATAAATAGGCCTGAGGACAAACAAACAAGCTACTAATAACAAGTTGACTATTATGTTTTGAAGCAGCCCTGCTTTGTGTTTTCCAGCACATGGAGAAGCTCAGATGGCAAATATAGCAAAATCCATAGCAAGAAGCAAGGATAGATCATGCCTATGTCAAAATTTCAGTACGCTAAAATAAACTTAATCTGGGGGAAATACCAAAATACACAAGGCTGTCTATGGCTGTGCTGTGTCAGATCTCCATTCCAGTATTTCTAGGTAGCGTTAGGAAATGAGGTAAAATGGCTCAGTAACAGACATCACCTACTCCAGAAATCCAGGTGAATTCCTCAAGTCAGCTGGTCTTGCTTTTCCCATGAGTTCTTTTTGCCATGTCCTACTTAGAACAACATCAACGATCTGGACATTATTCATAACATCCTGTTTGACTCTGAAAAAGTTCTCAGGTTTATCAGAAACACACAGGTATCTCATCACAGCTTCTCATTCCACGAATAATCTGGTGGCTGCTTTTCTGCCACCTCTACTTCAGCCTGTTCATCTAATCTCATCACACTGCAAAATTCTTCTCTTTCTTTTAATGTTTTCTGAAGGTAATTTAGGATTGCCAGCTAAATACTCAAACTCATTTACTGGTTCTTCACTACCTTCTCTTGAGAAAGACCTTCTGTCTTCTATATCATTCTCTACTATTTTATATACTTCATTCTGTTTCAGGAAATAATTACATGAGTAGATTTTTTTTTTTTTACCTTAGGTGTTAGAAGCTTATTTGTTACCAATCAATGGAAGCCAGGGGCGTTTATATGGGAACAACCCATCCTGATGCAGTAACTCTTCCAAACAGCGCAGCTAAAGTAAAATAGCTTGGAGGAAGGTGAGGAAAATCACCTTTTTGGTAAAGGTGAGGGCCCTTACCTTTTACATTTCTCTCCTGATGCTTATGGATCTTATCTGTTACGTGGAGGATGATCTTCACCAGCCTCTATCAGCCCTGACTTCCTTGACATAGACATCACAACTTTCCTGACTGCTGCCCATCTTCTCTGCTAAGATTCCTCTTGGAGTGGCTTACTTTTTCTTTCCATAACTGTTTTGGTTTTCCTTTCTTTTGTCTTATGTATCCTCCTTGGAGAGCACACTTTGTCCCCACAACCCTTCTCAGAGACTTAGCAGCTCTCTTATCTCTTTATGTCATTCAGCATTAGCAGCTTAGCCTTCAAAAACAAATCCTCTTTTTTTGCTGATAAGAGGAGACACTTACGCTCTTCCTTCCCCTCTGTTTTCTTCTGTCTTTGGAGGGAAGATCTCTCCAGTTCTAACCCCACTCCATGTGGTGACGCAGGCAAGAACACGGAGTCCAGTGGACCATGTGTAATTGCTACCAAGGAGAGCACTTTCCCGATAATACCCAGAAACGATGGAGTCAGCACGGATTAAGGAAACAACAACGCGCTCAGCATTTATGGCAACGCACTGACGCATTTCAGGGTGCGTGCTGCAGCCCCAGGGGAAGCAGCAGTAACATCACCAGCACAGATGAAAGGACTCTAGGTAGTGCTAAAAACAAAACCAAGCCAAACCAATGCATTTTCCCAGAAGAAAACATTTGCTCCCTGAAGAAGAGTTCTATCTCTCTGGTAGAACATTGGTCCTAATTGAAGCAGAGCAGAAAGAGGAGCTGGTAGGAATAACAGGGAGGAGCAGCAGCTACTTTCTCTTCAGAATCACCAGCCACACAGACACAGTTCCCTTGGCACAGCAAATGCCCTCCCTGACAGTGCCTTCATAAATCAGCTTCACTGCCACAAGATGAATTTGTACTTGGTTGAATTTTGTATGGTCCAGAGTCTGCAACACAAAACTATCACAGCTTTCAGCAAAGCTTAACTTCTCCCACCTCCACGGGATGGTGGTGGGGTGCAGAGATGGATTCCCTCTCCAGGGAATCTTGGCAGGTGAGCCAAAGGAAATGCCAGGCCTGGGGCTGGGAAGGACCTGCTCCTTGGATAAATGGACTACTACATAGCTGTTCATCTAGCAATTTTACCACAAGCACTAAATCCATCAGGGGAAAAAAACCCCAAACTTTACTAAAGCTTAAGCACTACCAAATCAATTATCTAAACATTTCACTATGTAAGTATACATACAGGTGAACAGCTTTGTTCTTGCAATTCTGCTCTTCCTCAGCAGGTATTTAACAGCACAAGAAAACCTTCAGAGCACCTGCTTACACAAGAGGGGATGAAAACGACATTCTTTTTCAGCTTGAACAAAACCAGTTGTTTCTGCAAGTTTCTGCTGCCTTTCTGTACCACAGCTGTTCCAGCCCCACTGTCAGCTTTAGCCAATTGTAAGTCATCAGTTTTCAGCACACAATGCAGCTGAAAGCCATTTCTGCTGGTAGCACTGTTGGAAATGAATCATTATTTGCTCAGATCTTGTATTAACCTTTTATTTCCCTTCAGTGTCACCACTGAAAAAGGACAGCTCACACCCTTCAAAGAGACCCGAGAAAAGAGATAGCCAAAAAAAAAAAAAGGAGAAAAGGAGACAGGTCAGGAAAACAGAGAATAAGATATATAAAGTATAGCATAAAAAAAAAAGGGAAACAACACTTTAAAAATTATTCTGAGCCTTATCAGCCTCTCAAGCTACCTGAAGAATACCCTGAAAAAGAATCCCATCAACTTCTACTTTACATGAGCTCAGTTTCTTTCAAAAAGTATGCACCACATCAATAAAAAAAAATGTGGAAAGCAGGTTACCCTGAGCAGAGGGAGACAAAGTGTAAGCAGGTTTAGCTCCAAAGGTCACATTTTTTCAGTCAAACCATTCAACATCTACTCCATCCACTTGCTCTAGTCACCCTCCCTACTGTAAATTTAAAGCTCTAGACAACTACTACTGCTGCAAAGAGGACAGATGAAGTCCTAACTAAACATGGAAATCTGTTAAATGCCATCTGAACAACTTGGCTAGATAATTATTTTGCCTTGCTGTACAAAACTGATCTATTTTCATTCATAGTTCTGTAACAAGAGGTCTATAGGCTATCAAACCTGTAGCTACACAAATACATAGACAATAACTTCTGTCTTAGTGGGCTATAATTCAACAAAAATGACAGATGTTCCCTTATGGTATAAATTTTTTCAAGCTAAGTGTTAGCTAAAATTAAGATTATAAAGAAAATTTTTTAAAATATACATTATTTTTCAAGTGAAAAAAAAAAAATAATATTGAATCACAAAGATCTGTCACTATGACCATGAAATCTGGTAGGGTCTCTTGGTCTGTCTTGTGCTATCTCTGTGAGACTCTGCCCAACTTTGGCCTAGCAATAAACCAGACAGTTGTGGGAAATATCTCAATTTCTTACTAAATTCTGCCAAGATTTAGTTTGCACCCAGAAAACCCTTGTTATCCCCTTTACATCCTCTTGCTGTTTTTCTTTGCCACTCAAGTGCCAGCTAACATTGCTGAGAAAAAGGGGAAGTCTCATGTGCTCTCTCTTGCTGGCATCCTGGGCAGCTTGGAGGAAGCAAGGAATTTCAAGTCCCCAGTGCAAAGAGAAGCAACAATCCTTCCATGAAACAACTTCCTGAAACCTGGGTAAACAACAACAGTGTTGTAAGCCAGGAACATTGGTGATGATACCAAGATACTGGGCTCACACCCTAAAAGAAACATGAGGATCTCTCATGAAAAGGACTGAATAATCTGAACAGATGTAGGAACAGAAATCAGGTTAATTCAATCAATTTAATTTAATTAAATTATTTCAGTTTAGTCCTTAATCCCTCATTTATGTATTCAAGGACTATAATTTTGTCTAAAACTTGAGCACTCAACATCTGGATAGAGACAAACCGAAGTGTACCTGTCTCAAAAGGTTAACTGGGAGCTGTCATGGTAATTTGCTATGGATAAAGCAGAGGCATCAGGAGGCCTCCAGAACAGATAAAAAGCTTTAATCCTATATTGATATATATAAACAGTGTGAAAGCTCATCTGGAATAATGTGTACAGTTCTGGTCATCTGCTCAGGGAAGGTTAATTCAGCTGGCAACAGGTGCAGCACCAGGCTGTTTTGACGATGAGAGGAACAGAGAGTTTCTCTTGTGGGACGTGACTAAAGGAGCTTGGCTCGCTGGGTTCCTCAGTTGACAGCTGATAGTGTGTGTGATCCTTCTCCACAGTTACATAAGGTGCATAAACATCAACAAGGGAGAAGAGATAAAGGACACTTGGTGCGTACAATTAGAAAATGGAAAATTATTGTGCATAAGTTGAGGTTGGAAATTAGGAGGGGAAAAATAGCAACATTCTGGAGGAAAGCTCTAATGAGAGCAAGAAACATCACCACTTTGCACACTGATGAAGTTTACTGTAGGGAAGATATGATGGCACTGCCTAAAAGGTTTTCCTACAGGAGGTAGGCAAGTTAAAGAAGGCTCCTTCTTGCTTTATGTATCCCCAAGAGCAAGAAGGGAAATAAATAATAATTATTTCTAGCATTTTTTTCTAGACTCAAGAAATCCTGATCCCCCTGTTGAGACCCAATAACTGACTGATCTCCAGAAGAAAAACAGCCCTTTTGTCTAATGACTGAAAGATGAGGAAGGGATACAGACCAGAGAAATGAGTCATTCTAGCTATAATGCTATAATGTGAGGGTCAACATAAAAATATATGATTCAGAAAGGTTAATTCTGAACTGTTTTCCAAATCTAGAATGAGTCTAATACACAACCTGTGGCTCCATGTCAGAATGTGACCTTTTCCACGTTCAGAGTGTGATAACTGTCTTCTTTGGCTACATGTGCATCAAAACATACCAGAAGTGTCACAAGAAATCCTTTTCCCTGATGCCATGGTTCTGGTCCTTCTCAAAACCTCAGATCAGATGTACCCCAAGGATTACATGCAAAAAAGACACATGGAACTACAGGTGTGTGCAGGCACATCCACGTACACGCATACATAACATGGGATACTGCTCATAAAAACGTACCATCTGCTTATTTAAGAGTTTGAAATGCCCCAAGTTTTGATGAAGGGCTGTATAATGAGTCCAAAAGGGAGTCAAGAGGATATTGCCTATGTAAACTAACAAGAAGCAGAAATTATCTTTATAACCTACTGAACAGCCTGGGAAAACAAACAAGCAAGCAAACACTATTTCTGTGAATCTGAAAGAAATTTCTTTCTAACAGATTTGAAAGAGAAACCCAGAAAGAGGAAGGATGAGCTTTAAAAGTGAATTTACAAGTAAACAAGGACTGAGAAAGAAAAAAAAAAGAAAAAAAAAAAAAGAAAAAAAAAAACTTCCTGAAAATGGATGGGAAAGGCCACCTAGAAATACACAGAACTGGTATTTCCAGCATTTGACCAACCACCACCACAGTCCCAACTTTCACCTGTCTCAGCCACCTGGCTGACTTCTTTCATTACAATTAGAAAAAACAGACCCTCATTGGGGGAGATCTGAACCGATTTGTCATCATCCTTGCAGGTTCAAACCACAGTTCCCACGGTGAGGGCGTCCTTCGCAGAACAGGCTCCTCCTCAGCTCTCCCCAGGGCTTAGGGAACAGACGGCTCTCCAGAGACTTCAGCTGCTGGAACTTTGGGACTCTGCTGACCTGTCTTCTAAAATAGTGGGAGTGACTTCCGTTGCTGCCCCAGCAGTGCTTTAGGAGCCCAGAGCATGCCAAAACACTGAACACTGCTTGCCCTTGCATATAACTCGAGTAACAAAAGCGCAGCTGTACTCAGTTTAAGGCAGGGTGATGCTTTCCCACCCCTTATTTAACACTGGCTTATTTCCATCAGCCAGAAGAGCAGTGAATGGCAGGGAAGGGATGTTTCATGGGGAGCAATGGGCTCACGGTCCTCTTTGATTTTGCTTCAAGTGAGTCAAATTGGCTTCGTCCACAACTGAAGGCAATAAATGTATTGACACAGGGGTCTGGCAACAGACCTCATCACAGGTAAACTGAGGCCAAAGGGAGCCACATTATAGATGAGTTTATACAGGGAAAGCTCCACACAGAGCCAGTGCAGAATCAGGAGTGGGTCAAGACATCTGCAGTTCTGAATTACCTACAATGGTCTGGCTTTAAGCATGATGGGGTTTTAGCTTACATATAAATGTAGGGAGCTATTGAGCTCTACTTTCCAGCATACTATAGTCTTGGACAAATTACTTATTAAATTTTTGCTTTCCAAGCTTCACATCAGAAGAAATGACACTTCCAGGGCAGCTTTAAATCAACCATTTCTCCTAAACATTTAGAAATTTGCAGAAGGAAGGACATGGAGGGGGGGCAGTGCATTAGGGTTATTATGTTGGCTCTTCCCCAGGCTTTCTTTCGAAGAGAGTTTTAAAAGAAATGCTTGGATCACATACCCGTTCAATAAAAACCTGGATTTCTTTCAAGAGTCTACTTCTTTGGCAAGAGCAAATAAAGCAGTTGTCCTGGTGTTTAAGGTGTAAGTAAAACGTTGAGTGCACAGGAAGTTGGTATTAGAAGGCACAATTGTATGATAAGAGCTGCAAGAGGATAAACTGAGTATCATATGAATAACAAGGTGAGACTGGGGAAAATCAGGACCTTGCATGCATCCAAGAATTGACAGTTCAATGACTGGTGATATTTACATTCCTGATCCAGATTAGTTAGGGCGTTGATTTTACTGGGTTCTCCAGGAACCAAACCAGGGCCAGTGCAGGCAGGCAAAGTGCTAGAGAGGAAATTGAGTTTACATGGAATGAACTAGACCATGTTTTTCTCCAGACAGAGATAAATAAACTTCTTGTCTTCATTCAGGATCTTCCAACAGTTTCCTTCAGAAAATGAATCTTTACTCTAAACTCTGTTCCATACTTGGCAGTTTTCGCCAAAGTCCTCCCTATCATGTAGTTCAGAGGAAGTAACTTCCTTGAATTCCAGCATAAATGTTCCTAGCACTCCTAAACACCAACAATGCACTTAGTGATCCCTGCCCCAGATATCTATGATAGCTATCTGTATGTCAGTCATGTATGACAAAACATAACTCCTACGGCACTTCAGGGCTTTTCATATGCAAAAGTTTGTATCGTCTCCAGAGTTTACTGCACACACTCTGTTCCCAGCCAAGTAATGAACCACCCAAAGGTCAGTGGAGCAAGAGCTTGGTTTGGGCCACACACTCCATTCAAAATGAAGAACAAAGCCATTAGGGTGTCAGGGTCAAGACTTCCATGTTTCACACTTGAGGGATATCCTCTTCCTCCTCAGCCCTGACACATGGAAGGAGAAGCGCAGCTGGATCCAAGATAAAGCGAGCTTGTGGTTAGGAGGTTACACTGCTGCTCAGTCTGGCTAAACTTGGCTTTAACCACCAAATCAGCTGTGTTTTTTTGGACTGGTGGGGAAATGAGATGTTCATGACCTGATTCAGAAACTAAAACTTTGAACAAAGTTTTAGATGAATCTGTTAATGAATTAACAGCAATAGCTGAGCTTATATTTGACTGAATTTCTATGGTCAGCTTAAAAAATACATGTACTTGGAAATTACTTAGCTGAGATAAACATTTGTGCTTACTCTGCTTTGAAGTTATACATAAAATACAGAAATATGTTGCACCAGTCACAGTTGCTTTACATGCAATTTCCCAACAATAAAAAGAGCAAGAAAATGTTAAGGCTTTTGCCAAATATAATTAAATTTCCTTCCCAAAGCTATACAATTCCTGTGAAGCCCAACCAATCTGCCAGACCGAGAACTCCAGCTCCAGCCATCAGAGAAAGTCCTGTCCCTCCACTACTGTCACAGATCTTTTTCTGAGCAGTTCTGTAACTGCTCACAGACTCACAGACAGCCCTGCTGAAAGGCCTGAGAAACAGAATATCCTAGAAAGGAAAAAAGGAAGTTTTAAAGCCTATTTTTAATTAATTACCAGATGGAAATAAACCTTTCTTGGAACTTCTGGAAGCTTCTTGGAAAAGCTTCTTGGAAAAGTCAACCTTCCCTCAAACTGGCCTTGTGTACAAATAGGACAGATAAAAGAAGGGGGTTTTTATATTAATGAAATCATGATAAATTCTGAGAAGATGCTTAGAAAACAACATTAACTAAATTGCTATGATCATTCCAACAACAAAAGCATCTAGGCAAGTATATGTACTACATATAAAATATACCCTTCATATATTATGCAAACATGCATAAAACAGTTTTAATTTAAAAATTCTCAGCCTGAGCACAAAGGCATACTTATTTAAATGGCTGTTATAAACCCATATAAAGTACAGAACTTAGCTTGATAACTGTCTCTTCATCTCATATAGTTACCAAGCCTCTATATAAACAAAATATGGTCTGTCAGATTTCTGTTTGGCCTCTTTGTATTTTGTCTTTACAATGGGGATGTGAAAGAGAAAGGCTGAACGTATTTATTCTGGTCTGGGCATCTGGCCAAAAGTAAAAGAGATATTTTAGGTTTCCTGGCTCACAGTGAATTCAACCTTTTACCTGCCTCCCCATTTCAGACCACAGCTACAGAATTACAGCTGTAACACAATCAGAATAGCAGAGAGGGTGCATCATAGCATTAGCCATAAATATTACCACTGTACCCTGGTTTCACTCCCCCATCTCCATCTCAGCTCTCTTATATCAGAAACTTTGCACAAGCCTCTCACATGTTGTAAAACTTGTGGTAAGCAGAGCTGTAAAATTTGTCTGCAAGGAGAGAAACTCTCAGCAGAATAACCAGTAGAAACCTGGTTGTTTTTCAAATTAAATTATTGCAAAATCAAAACCAAAAATACTGGGTTCACCAGGAACCAAACCAGGATATTTTGATATCCATTCATGAGATATTTCTAGTACACTGTATTTTGCTCATTTATACTTAATACACTCACAAGCTTTAGGTGATTCCTTCTCACATCCCTCTAAGCTGAACAGAGCCATAATGAAATCCTAACACTTCCATCCTGTGCAGAAAGAGTGTCTCCACTTCCAACCCCACTGTCCATAGCAGCTCCAGTGACAAGGAAAAGGCTCCTGCTAAGAAAAGTAACACCAGAATGGCTTTCAGCATATCTAGTGGTGAGCAGCTCAGAAAGCTGGAAATCTTCCTCCAGCAGATTCAGCTGCTCTATGCTCTGGGCTGAACAGGTTGCCTAAGCCTTTTAAAATAATTTTTAAATCCCCTAAAATGCTGATTGTAGGTATCTTCCATGAAATAGCAGGAACCTTGTGGCACACATTAGTGTTAAGTACCCCACCTGTGAGCAAAGTCAACAAAATTCTGAAAAACAAGATATTCACTCCTAAAGTTTACCCAGTCTCAGGAATGTAAACAAACGTAAAAATCCTTTCCCTAAAGACCCAATACATAATTCTGTGAGCCTGATTTTTGTTCTTTGTGTTTTGTGGCAGGTTTTGGAAACTCTAGAGATAGCAGCTAGTGCTTTTGGCTTGGGTAGTACTGCTCAGGGAATATTCACAGAATCACAGAACAGGTCAGGCTGGAAGGTACCACAGAGGGACATCTGGTCCCACCTCCCTGCTCAAGCAGGGTCAACCCAGAGCACATGGCACAGGATTATGTCCAGATGGTTCTGGAATATCTTCCACAAGGGAGACTCCACACCCTCTCTGGGCAATCTGTCCCAATGTGTCACCACTCACACAATAAAGAAGTTTAAATAAAGAATATTACTCGTGTGGAGGTTACAGTGGCTTTTGGAAATTATAGGATTATAAAAATAGGAGCACATAATAAAGAAAAATCTGATGTGAAAACTGGAAGACCAGGAGGAAGGCAGAGAAACTGAGATCTTTTGGCAACATGCTCAGAATCAGCCTTAGTCAGCAAAGATGTTCAGGAGATTACTGTGAAATCAAGTTCCCAGCCCAGTGCCAGGAAGTCAGATTTCCACATTACAATGATAAATATTTTCAATGGTAATTGCTGGGAGGCCAATCCTGCCTGTCAAAACAGAAGTGCCACAGTGGACTGTTGTGATGAATTTCATAGGATGAACTCAACCCATGATCAGTCTTTACAACTGTCCTTGTGATAACTTTCACAGCACTGAATTTACATATTTTAACTAAAAAGGGATCAATCTAACTGCTTGGATAAAACCACGCTATCTTTCTGCATTGTCACTTTTCTGCAATGCTATCAGCAATCATATTTCTGCTGTTAAATAGTTTTCCATCTCCCTCATTCCATTTAAAGCACATTTTGGCATAATCAGAGTGCTTTTCAATCAGTCCTGGTAAGACCAAATATCTGTCTTGGAGAAAAAGCAATTGCATTGGCATGATCGAGTTACTAATGACAGATCCATTATATAATCAACAAATTGGTGTTTCTGCTGGCTATTGCCTTTCCTCTTGCCTCCATAATAGTTCTCCTCTCAGTCAGACATTTGCAATTCATTTAGTAAATGGACAAAGTAAGCATTTGGATTTTTACCAGTTGTGTTGCATTGTGCTGATCACTAATTGCAGCTGTTGCATCTCACTGCAGAAATATCTGCTTTTCAGCATAGGTAGGATGATCCTTCAGGCACAGGTGAACATGCAAGTGCCCTGCACATCACTTGTGTTTTCTGCTTCTTTGATATAAAAACCCTTTCCATCTCCAGGGGATGAGGAAGCCCAGAATGGGCTGGTAGTTGTGTACAAAAAATTCCACTGTGGAGTGAAATATAAATGTACTGATTTTACTCTATGAATCTCACTAAATTTACTAACTTCATTTTCAGTTGTTCCTAATTCCATATAGCTCCCATTCTACAGGGTAAATGTGCCACTTTCAGGCTCATTCTACCAAATGGTCATCTCTTCAGCACTGTCTTTACCTGTTGAGCAAACCTGAGATTAAGAAAATTACATTCTAGATATTTCTGCATCACAGTTCTTGAGAGGAAATTATATTTTGTCCTTATGAATAATCCTCTCCCCCCCAGTCTAAATATGTAATTTTATTTTACTTATTTTATGCAGTTGATCTGGAAATCGCTCCACCCTGCTTTGGGTTACAGTACGCAGTATGAAAGAGAGTTAGACATTTAACTCCACCAGGATATATTTTGAAATGCCACTGCCATGTTACATTAATAATTAAGTCATCCAAGTTTTCCACTTCTAATATTTAGGCAATATCAAATAACCAGAACCAAAAAGTAACAGATCATTTCAAGCTAGCTCAGCAGTAAAATGCAACTACCTGTTACAATTTTAAGTTGCTGAAGTCTGCAATCCCAAATAGCCAAAAAAGTGTGTAGAGGTAAATAAATAAAAAAAGAAACCTTCTAAAATTATCTGGCAGGGGCAGACTAAAGCAGAGGATTCCTGTCGTGGGAGTTCTCTTGTGCTACATTTACATTCCCAATAAGCAAGTCCAGGCATATTTGTTTTTACACATTCGTTTCCACACCAAGACACATTTCCATTCCCCCCTCCCTTCTTCTGCTTTTGTGTTCCATCGTCCACATCAACAATTAGTGGAAATGCCTGGCTGTGCCTGTTCACATTGTTCCCAGACTTTTCTCTCCCCCAGTGAGCTCTGAAGACCATGCATTATTTGACATGACATGACTTGGAGACCTTCTACAGCAATGGCTGTATGCAGGGAAGCAGATAGAAGCAAGGAAGATGTGGTTACATCTGGGACAGTAGGATACAAGTCACTTTGTGTTAATCCCTTAGAACAATAGCCCAGGTGATTGAACTTTAAATAACTTAAGTCTTGTAAACCAAAAACCACCAGAAATCAAAACAGCCTGAAGGTTAAGCTCGTTGCTCTGTTTGTTTTGTGACATGAAAACACAGGATATGCATAACGTGGGGTTTTCCCCTGAAATAATTAAACATCTATTGTATTTTCCATAACAGCTCATTTCTCTGCAACATGAGCAATTTGCCAGCTTGTCTATACACACTGAATGTATTCAGTTCAGAGCAAACAGCTGCACACAGGGCAGGTTCCCTCCACACACACTGGCTCTGCTCATCACAGAATCACAAAATATGCTGAGTTGGAAGGGACCCACAAGGATGATTGAGTCCAACTCTCAGCCCTGTACAGGACCAATCCCCAAGTGTCACACCATGTGACCAGGAGCATTATCCAAACACTTCTTGAGCTCTGTCAGGTTTGATGCTGTGACACTGCCCTGGGGAGCCTGTTCAGTGCCCAACCACCCTCTGGGTGAAGAACCTTTCTCAAATACCCAACATAAACCTCCCCTGACACAACTTCAGGCCATTCCCTCCAGTCCTGTCACTGCTCACCACAGAGCAGAGATCAGTGCCTGCCCCTCCTCTTCCCTTTACAAGGAAATTTTAACTGCAGGGAGGTCTCCCCTCAGTCTCCTCCAGGCTGAACAGACCAAGTGTCCTCAGCCACTCCTCACATGGCTTCTTCTCAAGACCCCTTCGTCATCTTCATTGCCCTCCTTTGGATGGTCTTTAATGGTTTCATGTCTTTCTTGTCATGTGGCTCCCAAAACTGCCCCCAGGACTCGAGGGGAGCAGAGCAGGACAATCCCCTCCCTGCCCAGCTGCCAATGCTGGGCTGATGCCCCCCATGACTCTGTTGGCCCTCCTGGCTCCAGGGCACTGCTGACTCACATTCAGCTTGCCACTGACCAGCACCCCCAGGTCTCTTTCTGTACCACTGCTTTCCAGCCTCTCATTCCATATATCCAGGGCTGCCCCACCTCAGTGCAGAATCCAGCACTTTCTCTTATTGAACTTCATACAGTTGGTAAGGACTTGGGTCCTTACCTGTTTTTTAAATTAACTTAGTCAGGTGCACAGAACATTCAAGACCATAAAATACAAACAAAGGAACCTATTGCCCTCTGAAGATGAACTTTCAGAAATATGTAGAGTGTGTTAGTTAATATTTCTCTCACTTGTTGCTGAAGACAAGAAATTTGATTTTACCATTCCTCCAAGAGAAGGTGATTGAATCCCTGACACACTCACCAGATTTCAGCCTCTGTGTCCCAACTCTCATCCATTAAAGTGCATATACTGATCAATGCCATTGATCTTAAAGCCTTTGCTTTTGCATGTGTGCCTCCTCCTTGGTTACTTCAACCCAAATCCTTCTGCTTCATAAACATGCTGACAAAAAATCAAGGCATATTATGGTACATAAATATATTTTTTGAATTTTTAAACATTTATATTTGAAAGTAAATTTGAAATAACTACTCACAGGGAGTCTGAACACATTAAATGCCTATAGTAGCTCACAAAACTTTTGAAGTTTACCTAGGTAAAAAATATATAAACAAAAAATCCTCTCACAATTTTAAATGATCACAGTCTTTTCTCAAGTTACATTGAAAAGAAATTTCTTTTTGAAGTCTTTATCACATGTAATACTTGGTCTCTCAGTCAAATGTAAGACAAAGATACACAGACTTTATTATGTGTCACAACAGATTGCAACGCACCAAGTATCAGTATTAGTTTCAGTCTTTATCATCAAGAGAGCAGCTGCTATTTATCTCTTCCCAAATTACTTCCTAGTATTACTTTCAATCTCTGTTCCATTGGAATAAAAACCAATTTCTGATTTGTCTGGGTTTTTTTGGTGTTTTTCTTGTTGCTGTATTTTTTGTTTGTTTGTTTGTTTGTTTGTTCCATTTTAGCTATCAGGCACAAGAGAATGTTACTGGAAGTGGAAAAGTAGGAAAGTGACTTTTTTGTAATGCAGTTATAAATAGCAAAGAGGGATGAATGGCATCTTGAAAGCCTGAAAGATGTAAAGCTTAATTTTCAAATGTAATTAAGGATATCCTGATGCAAATGGACTGGCAGGATCTTCAAATACTGTAAAAGAACCTAAGATGCCTTTGAAAATCCCATCTCTTTGAGCTACTAGCCTTCTTAGCACCTGTTTTCTTTTCTCAAGCCTTAATCTTGTGAATGGCATTTCAAGTAAACTTGAGTCATGTTTGCAGATTTTTGGATCTGAGATTAAGACAGATGGGCATCAAAAATGAGTGAGTTACCAAGGCATATCAAGTTACCACTCATTTTATCTGACAATGAAAATAAAACATATTGGCTAAGTAGGAAGGCACTGTAAGGCAACATGATTTTTTCAGCACTATAGGAGGATGGGAGGATGCACAGAATCTATTGGGAAATCCAGCTGGGGAACAGCAGCTTCCCTTGCCTTGGTAAATGGTTGAGGTCCACCAGGACAACTGAGGAATACTGGTGAAGAACAGTTTTGTCTGACTAAGTAATGGAGATGAGTCCATTCCTGTGCATCGTTAAGTAAGACGCTTCCTCTTTTACTGACTCCAGCGTTTTACAGCTGAAAATTAAAAAAAGCTTTTTTACATTCCAATTGATGACACGTCCACAGATCTGCAGCAGATCTTTTCAGTAGAAAAGAGCAAGAACTCTTAGTACAATAAAGAAAAAAGGGAATTCAAGTAATTGCACTTTTTGAATTACTGGATTTACTTTATAGAGAAAAATGCTGGCATGTACTCTCCTGCCTCTGTGCAGCTTAAAGCATGTAAAGTCACTCTAAAACACATAAAAAAATATAAAGAAAATGTATAATTAATCATCACCCAACTAAAAGACTTCTCTTAAATTAGTATTTACCTTGATTATCAACTCACTAAATAAAGAGCAAAGGGAAGAGCTGAATAACATATTTTACCTCCCATTCAGGCTATAAATTTTATGTTTATGAATAATGTTGGCTCAACTTTTCAAATGGTAGAATTTCCCCATTTTCCCAAAAAATGTAGAATTGATCTAGGATGAGTGGAAGGAGTATCAAAGAACAGTGTTGAACCCATGCTGGTATTCTCTTTCCTGCTCTAGCTGGCAGCAGCACTAGAGAATGTCCAGCTCCAGTAAATGGAAGGACAGTCAGTGGATTTCAGGAAAGGAGACAGAATGTCTGCAAACTCTTTGGAGACTGCTGTAGATTGAACATGGCTGGTAAAGAGCTGTTTCAGATGTACCCAAACTTCATTTTCTTGACAATGTAGATGGCTACATGTGAAATAGCTGCAGATGCCTTGTTTCAAGAATTCTACAACTGATGTGCCACCATCTATACAGAAAATAAAAGACTAACATTTCACAGCTCTCAACAACCACATGAACCACATGGAGGACGTGATAATTAGGCACACTCATTGGTACCACTTTTGATGCTGGAAATTAAAATAGTCTCTGCTAATTTATTTAATATCCTCAATCCTTGGTCTTCCTGATCAGGCTGCCAAGAGTCCTAATAGTGTTATTTTAAGACATGGCATGTCTGTCTTTAGACATAAGACTGGAATCCTTTCACTTCACACATATTTTCAAAAAGCAAAAGGAAAATACTTCCCATGACTGCTGTCTTAGGCTAATGTTATACATGGATCTGACTTAGGTTGAGCTTGTACATGGATCCCTATGGAACAAACACCATAGGAAATAGGCTTGGCTTATGGTTAAGGTAAGGGAACTGGGTCTGAAAACTGCAGGAGTCCAACTATCACATTCTTATACATCATGGGAAAAGTTGCTTAAACTCCAGACATCTCCCTGAATATCAGCACTGCAGGGATGAAGTTGTTTCTTCGCACCTCCTCCAACCAATACAATCTGTCAAGGCTTTAAATTCTTCAGAGAGTTTGTCTTTACTAACATATGTACAGACATCTAACAGCATTCAGTCATGGATGGAATGAAGATCCCACAAGCTGTTTGGGTGTTTCAGTGTGGCACACTGACACTTTAAAAGTTCATTCTTCGTGGACCTTAAGCCTCAGCCATTCATCAATGCACAGCTTACGCCTCCTCTGCCCTCAGGCCATACAGCAGATAGAGACTCAGATTGCTGAGGATTTAGTGCTCTTATCCCTGAACTGTCTTTCCTCAGGCTTCTTGGTTTAGATCACACTCCCAACACATGATTAATACTCACTAACAGCAAATCCCCCTCTAATGAATTTATGCAAAAAGAATGACAACACATGACGAAAACCGCATTCCAGAAGATGCAATGATCTATTGAGAAGCTGGCAAACTCATACACAACATGGTAACACTGACTAAGCACCTTTTTTACCTCTTCCTTACTCTTCCTTCCTTTTTCAAGTCTTGTTGGCACTATTTTGCCCCCAGTTTTGATACCTATCTCAGAGAATCCTTTTCCCAGAAGTCTCTACACTCCTTCCAACTGAATTCAATTTCCCTCAGACTGGCTCTATGCTTTTGGAACAAGATCCAACCAACCGTGGAGTTCAATTCCAAGTGCCTGTGTAGTGACTGAACTGAACTGTCTGTCTCCAGGAACTTTCACTTGCTCGAATGTGTTCTGTCAGAGCAGTGAAACTGGGGAGTTTCCATCCTTAAAATCTGATGGGGCACAATCCTGAGCAACCTGCTCTAGTCGACCACTGGGTCAGCAATCACACCTGGACTAGGCAACCTCCAGATCTCTCTCTTCCAACCTCAACAATTCCATGATTGTGTAAAAGTGCTTGCTTGCATTTACAAGGCCACATGGACAAAAGCAAGGCAACACAGGCCTAGCAAACACATTAAATGTACACCTGTTTAAAGGTATACAACAGCCCTGTATCAGCAGAAATTTTTCAAGGATTAAGACTAGGTGGCCTTAATAGAGTCATTCTAACACACTTGAGCAATCTCTACATAACTCCTCTTTTCACATTTCCTTGTAGAGTCCATTCAAAATAGGTGGCAAGCAGCTAACAATCTATTTCTTCCATTAGACAGGCCACAGGCAATGCTTATGGCACCTGTTTAGTCCATCATATTCCTAAACTATCCCATTTCTATGGAGAACTTGTCTTCATCAAAAAGTTTCTTTGTGCTTGGACTCAGATTTTACCCCTAATCTAGCTCACCAAGCACTGATTTATCCAATTCCATGGAAAACATGTTTCCAACCTCTTCTAAACAAATCAACAGGCATGTAGCTTCCACAAACCAGACCCAAGCTTCAGTCATTCATAAAAGGCACCTGGTAAGTCCACAACTGAGCAGGAAAGTCCTGTATTTTGTAGAGCTGTCAGGCAGCACTCTGACCACTCAGAGAGGATTGCTTTCTTCAGCTTGCAGAAGGAGAGTATTTTCTTATTTTCATTGTTCTAGCAGCATTACTGACATGAAAAGTTGACCAAAAATTGTGCAATGGCTGTTGTACATAAAGGATAATAAAAGCTTCATAATATGGCAGACAATGCTTATAATGCACACACTTCCTTCTAATGAATCCTCAGTTGTATGAATATGTTCTGCAGCAGTTTAAAAGAGGCATATAGCTCTCTCACCCTAGTCACAAAAATAGATTAAGTCTTCAGCTTATGACATAGGTTCTGTTTTTGGAGCAGAAGGTCACAGGCACCCTTTGCAATAATGACCGTAAGGTCTGAAGAGTCATGGTGTGGGAAATAAATGACAACCATGAAATTCACACTGCAATGCATTTGCTCTGCATCCCACTGGGTCACGCTTACATAATGTAATTTACTGTCAAGCTAATTTTTATGAAAATTTGAAGGATGTTATAAACCATTCTATGAATCCTCAATGTCAAAAACTGAAGTATGCCATTATGGTTCTCTACTGTATAAATAATGCTTTTGTGCTTTAAAGGTATCATATGCAAGCAGCTTAAGAGAGGAAGTATTACAGAAGCAAACACTAAACTGAAGCATTGTACTCCAGTTTCTACAACTACATAAAGAATAAACACAAAAATCATTCTGCTTATCTAACATATTTTGGTGTTTTAGCTCACTGCTGGTATGAGAAATAGTTCAGTAGCAGTACAGCACTGTATCACCACACCAACAACAATATTTTATATTTATTGATGGCATCATATATTCACGTGTATACATTAGTTTTCCTTTTCAGGAGAAAAAACACACTCCATTCAGGATTGAAATATTTTTCTTTTAGCCTTTGAAGACATGCAAAGCTCTCCCTGTTTGTGAAACTGTAATACTTTCTCCAGTGTGTCTACAGTGCAAACAACAGTAGAAAATTGAGACAGTGAACCCCTGCAACCAGATCAGGCCCTGGAGCCAATTCCCAAAGCCTGGTGATCAATTTAGGGTAAAATAGCCCACATTGTGACATCTCTTGTCTGCTGCTGATGTCTTCCTTGATGCTTCATTTCTCTTGTAACCAACTCTGCTCTTTCATTATTCTCTGTGCATGGGATGCCTTTTGACAGAAATTCAGCTTTTCTTCAAAGGGATGAGAATTTCATATGCTACTTTACTCAACATGAATGTCCACAATTTGGGCAACCAGTGCTGGCTCAGTTTTGCCTCCTTCCTCCTGCCAATCCAGCACCTGGGCCCACCAACCTACTTCCATGACTGTCCATATACCACCAACAAAATGAGGGTGGAATTCTGGTTTCAGTCACATCTAAGTAGCTCTCTTGAATGCAATATGATGAAGTTGAGCATAAGCTGAACCTTGTGGGTCTGTGAATAGGAGCTGGAACTTCCTAGGTGGAGATCACTGTCCCCCACTTCACTCTTGATCCCTCTGGAGCATGACTTTTCTTCTGTTCCACTAATTCTGAATACAAGCACAATATAAACTTCCCTGAGTCCAAAAGTCTACCATCCACATTTCTGTGAGGTCCTTCCACATTCATAACTTATTTCTCCAAGGAAATTAATATTCCTCTGAGCTCACAGTACTCACAGGCTCAGGTGTAAATAAAGGAGGTTGGGTGAGACTCTTTAGGAGCAGAATCTCAAACCAGGAAAAGTAGTATTTTCTAAGACACAACATGTTTCTATACACTGATGGTCTGTTTATGTTATGCTCTAGAACCAAAAAGACTAATGCTTCCTTAATTGCAGTGGCAGCTATTATGATTGTAAACATGAATCCTTTCTTTTATCCTTCAGATAATTCAAAGTACCATCCCAACACTCCTGAGCAAATACCTCTTGCCCTTTCCTGTCTTAATATATCAGCTCTTGAGGGAGGAATCCAAATTTAAACTTCAAGGCCACAGAGGCTCAGGACAACTCAGAGCCTGCCCTGTGAGAACAAGAGGGAGAACAGTTGCAGATTTAATTTTAGGGAAACATTTCTCTCTCCTCTGTCTCTCTCTCCCTTCACCTCCTCTTCCCAAGAAAGCAAACATTTCTTTCATTCCTAGATCACACTGGAAGCTGATTTCTTTTCACCTTTGAAAGAATTGACTAGATTATTCCCCATCTGCAGCTTCCTAAAGTGACTCCTAGACTGAAGTGCTGTTCTTGTCAGCCCACCCTGCAATTACCAGGAGACAAGAAGCACCCTGCAAAAACTGTGACAGAAAAAAAATCATTTCACAGTGATTTATTAGGCATGCAGCCATTAATGACTTTGCAAGTGTGGAAAGCAAGATGGAGGGCAGAGCCTGAGCCAACAGTATCTGTCAGAACATCATTGTCATCTATCGGGTTAGAAATACTTAAGCCACCTGATGTCCAGCCTGGCATCCCAGCATAACACCAAGCCTGGAAACAGCAATAAATTTTGACATTGAGGAGTCTCTTCTAAATCACAGAGGTTGACAAAGAAAAGGGAGAAACTGTGCATAGATGTTTCTTTGTGTGGCATAGAAAATAAAGAATCCTGATCTCCAAGTACATCCTCCTAGTGCATTAACTCTGCTGTCGGGGCTGAAGTACCAGAGGGAAGAACCACTTCACTGAACTGAAAGGTGTTTTGATATTCATTCACAGATGTTATTTTTGTGCTTATTGTGAAAAAAAAACCTTCTTTGTTCTTTTGAATAAAAAGTCACCTTGTGATGTATTTGGGAAAAATCCAAGGAAGTGCCAAGCTCCTGCAATTCCCACCTGCTGGGAGCAGCGGGTGCTTGGCACCTGGCATAGTGAAGCTCTTGTGAGAGGTTGTGCCCTGAGTTGCGTTGGTGTAAATACAACACAACTTTGCTAGCACTGACTGATCCATCCCAGATGAAATTCAAAGTAAACAAGAGCAGTTTTTTTTTTTTTTGGCAGCACCAGGGGCCTACAATGGCAACGTTAACATTAGAACAGATCGATTTTGCAAGATGACAAAAGAACATTCTGATCTCACTCCTGTGAGCTCCTACTCAGTAGACAATTGCATCCCATCTCAGAATAGAGTTTTAAAAATGTTCAAAGCAATGTGCAAGCAGTAATTTCTAATGGCTTAAAAAGGAATTTTATAATGCTAATGTCTATATATTGCAGATATGATGCATCTAGAGAGCAAAGGTTTCTATTTAAATCTGTACCAGCTTTCAAAGATATTTGGACCAGAAATTTCCATTTAGGCATCTCTAATTTCAAGACTTCTGAATGTGCTGCTGGGACAGACAGAGGTTGATATGACCTTTACAAAGGGTCCTGCGATTACATTCTGGTCCATCTAAATTACTAGTTTAGGTCAGTTGCATATTTACAAAGAAAACAACAACCAAACAATAAGATGTTCCATCATCCCAGCCATTCAGCAAACACTCCCCTGCCATGCTACAGAATAAAGCCCCTGCTTTATTCTTGGCTACTGAACACAAGCTGAGAGCAGTGAGGAAAGCCAGCCTCAGGAATTTAGTGGTCCACCACCACTCCCAGAAGCACGGGCAGGGTACCATCCACCTGTGCTGAAGGAGACTGAGCACAGAAAAGTGAAAATAGAGTGTTTCCAGATTTTTTTTGTATCATCTCTTGTTCTTCCTTGAGAAAGGTGTACCTGAGAAATATCCTGGAGTGTTGCAAGACACAAACCTGCTTTCTTCAATTGATCTGTTTTTTCCCACTGTCACAGACAAACCCAAAACAGTAAAACTATATGGAGGAGGGAAGAAATGCATACAACTTTCTTTTCAGAAATCCCTATTACTCCACAATCCTAGCCTAATTATAGTGTATTTTGCATCCTTCACTTTTTTTCCCCCTAATATATTTTACTTTTTCAGTCAGCATTTCTGTATGACCAATAAATATGTTTTAGGTCAGCCTGCATCACAACAGTACCTCTCTGTCCCATTGCTTCCTCTTTCAGAACGGACTCCTCTCTCTCCCCTCCTACTCAGATCTTGTTAGTTCTTCTCTTGTTCCTAATTTGAAGATCCAAATGAGCATGAATTACATGTCTCAGCAATAAACATGATCTCACAGAAGCGCAAAGAAGAGGATGAACAAAATAAAAATTACTGTCTGGTGAAAGCTCCCTTGACAACTACAGCTACACTGACAGGCGCCACTGAAATAATAGGAATGATGCTTCAAAACAACAGCCAAGACAACGTTATGAAAGAGAAAAAAAAACAGTCTAAACAGATCTTTTCAAATGCAGATTCCTCTGTCAAGTAAGGAGAATGTGAAAAATGTTCTTTCTTATAGCACAGCCATGTTCAAACTCTGCCACATTACAGAAAACCACTAAAAATATGAGTACAACCATGGGCTCAGTTTGAGGAATGTAATGATGCAGAATGGAAGAGAAGGATCATATTTTGGGGATGGAGAGGAAGGATGGAAGGTGTTATCACCAAATCTTGAAGTTCTTCCAACTGGGTGAACAACAAAACTTAGGTTGACTTCAGTGCAACATCAAGCATTTGCAAGCTTGTATCTGAATCACTACCATTACCCAGGTGACAAACTGCATAGCAAAAAGCCAAGAGATGATGAACATGAAAAATTATGATCCACTACTAAAAATGTTCCATACAAGACAGAACTAAGGCAACACTCCTGAGGAAAGGTTCTTTATGGATTAGGGAGGAAATTAGGAAAAAACATTAGCATTCCTCTGTCAATAATGATTTAGTGCTAATGAGTTCCTTAAGTACTTTTTTCATGTTAGCTTCACACCATAAAAGAAGGAAAATTGTTCTAAATTCTGGTGTGGTCAGAGATATCTGGTGGTCAGCAGGTATTTCAAAAACCTGCTGGTTTTTGAAAAAACCTGTAAAATCCTGCAACAACCACAGGAAACTCCAAAACTACCTATGGCTCCTCAGCAGGCAGAAAATGCAGTTGATCCTGGGATCCAACTGCACAAGAGTTTCTGGCTAGACTGAGTCAGAGGTGGGGGGGCAGTGGAAAGAGATGGCAGAGACAATATTGCAGGCAGGGTGGGAAGGAATAATGAGCAGGGGGAGTGGTGCTTTGGTGTGGTACATTTTATTTGCTGGTATTTTACATCCCTATTGTGAAGTACTACTGGCAACATGGTAAAGTTTATTGCCTAAAATCTTCTGTCACAAATACATAGGCAACACCCATGTTAGCAGAAACAGACCCTTTTCTTCTAGTACTGAATGCACTCTGAGCTCCAGAAGTTTGGCTTGGGCTCTTGGGCTTGCATTCCTCCCCAGAGAAAAATAAAATCTGCAGAAGAGTCATGTACTTTTCCTCCATTTTATTCCACACACTCGAGACACCTAATAAATTTGCTTTGACTTCTTATTCTTTCCTAAAACAAAGGAAAAATCATAGAACCAGAAATATCTTTTTGCTCCTTGGTGGCCTGGCAAAGATACAAGTAGAACTGTTTCCCACTTTTATATAATGAGATTTAAAACAAACTAATAAACAAAAAAACCCAAACATCAATAAATAAAACAACAGAGTGCACAGAAAAGATACAAGGACTTTGTCATTTCTTGCCAGAAGCACTGAAACCAAAAGTACATCAGGACTGAGAATAGCAAACTAATAGCTACATGGATCACAAGAACATCCTAATAGTAAAGAAAACAAATAATCTAAGTTTTGAAAGGCATGTAATTCTGAAGACGGAGCCACTCAGCCTTTTAGTACTCACTGGAAATAGAAACTTTTGATCTGTGGTTATTCTGTATCTATATCTACAATTTCTTGCGTGTTACTTTATAGTGGAATATACAGAACAGAGCTGGTGAACAGACTGCATGGCTCACTAGTTTGCTCCACTGTGAATACAACTGCCCTACTCCTTCGGCAATGACCAGACTGCTTGGATCCAAATCTGAGCGAGCTCTGGGTTCCCCAGCCATGGGAAATTCACAAGTGGATTAGTCTTGAGAGAGAGGGAAGAATCAGATTAAACGCTGGTTCAGCCACAGGAAGGGACAGTTCCCGAAGCCAAACCTGGGAATGCTGAGACCAGCGTTTGGGGGTGAACAGACCTTTCGCGGCGAGTCTGAGAGGGAGCTGGCTGAGACAAACTGAGCCAAGCCCACAGCCCAGGGCACAGGAGCACTTCTACAGCAGGGAGTAAGAGTCACTTCTGAAACTGCGATAGTGAGGATACTCCTCCGTGCCACGGGCACTGCATCCTGGGCTCCCAGCACTGCACGGGGGGCAAGACCCCACTCTTCAGCCCACCCCAGATGTGGAGGACTCGCCTGTTGCAGAGAGCACCCCCAGCCCAGCATGCCCCAAACTGCAGAGCTCGGCGCAGGAAACACCTTTCCCTGCCTCTCGCTGCGCTCCATGTCAGCGAAAAACATGCCTAAACCACGCCAGCTGCCGAAGGGGAGGAAGAGCGAGGAGCCACTTACGGGGATGTGCACTCGCAACATGAGTTTCTTGTGGCTGGAGCTTTTCCTGCTGCTGCTGCTGCTGGAGGCATCTTTCTTCTTGTCCATGGCAGTGCTTCCCATGCCTTCACCCAAGCGTGGTGCTGAGCGATGGATCTGGAGAGGGAGGCTCCTCTTCCACTTCTCCCCACAGTCCCACGGGCCGCAGTAACTCCAGGCTCCTAATTTTCTTTTTTCTTTTCTCTCTCTTTTTTCTTTTTACCCCCTGTCCTAATGGCCTTAGGAAATTTGGGGGGGGGGCGGGGGGGGGGGGCCGCGGGGAGGGAGCAAGCGGAGGGGGGAGACTGAGAGAAGCCGAGGGAAGGGGAGGAGTTTCTCCAGCTCCGGTCTTTAATCCCAGCAGCGAGGTGTCAGGGGGGACCTTCGCAAGAGCATGAGATGCCCCTACAGACGCTGCTCCCTTTCTCACTCTTCCGCCCTTTCAAAAATATCCGGAGCATCCTGGGGGAGGGGGGGGAGAAAGTTTCCTTCCCCTCGCGTCGCCCGGCCGCACTCTCACCAAAAGAGAGAGAGAAAAAAATAAATAACCCAAACCGACCCCCAAAACACCCGGAGGCCACAAGACCCGAAAAGGGGAAGGCGCTCGGGCGACGCTCTTGGCAGACCGTGGAGTCCCGCGGGGAGCCCGACCGGGGAGGGAGAGAGGGAAGGAGGGCAGGAGGATGGGAGGAGGTGCCCGGGCGCTCCGAGAGCCCCGGCAGGGTCCCCGGGAGCTGCAAAACGAGCACCACGCAACTTTCCCGCAAGTCCGGCCGCTTCCCCCGGCTGCCGCTCGCCCCGGGCCGCCCCGCCGGCCCCTTGGCGGGGGGAGAGGAGCTGGAGCCGTGCCTGCATTCCCCGGGCTGCCGGAGCACGGAGGTGGGCGAATAGGCTGGGTTTCACCTTGCCAAAAACGCCCAAAGGCGGCGCGGTTCCTCTCCCTCCCGACCTCCCAGGCTGTTTCCTCGCCTCCCTCCCCGCAGGATTTCTCCTGGCCGTGCCCTAAGGGAGGGATATTTCTTTCCCCGAGGCCCCGCTTCCCACCCGCGCTCCCCACAGCCCAACCCGGCCGCTGCAGCCCCGGGACGGCGCTGGGCGCCAGCTTTCATCCCCGCTGGGCGAAACCCCAGGCTGCCCTCCCTTCCCCGGGCTGACAGGGAACGTGCGCCAGGCCCAGGAGGGCCGCAGTCCACCCCTGAACGTAGATTTTTCCGCTCCCTCCCTCCAAAAAGCCTTTAACGCGCTTGCAGATTCAGCCGAGCGAAAGAGGCGGCTCAGCCCCCGCTGGTGAATGGATTTGGCGTCACCGGGTCTCAGAGAAGGAAAAGCTTCCAATATCCATCACCTGTGGCTGTGCTGCTGCCTCAGAGCAAACCCTGGCAGTGCCACCAGGGCTGAGCCTGGGACAGCAAGCACAGAGAGGTGGCTCTTCTTTAGGACAGCAGGTGGTTTAAACACCAAAGCATACACTGTGCATCAAAATGTGAGCGTTTGTTTCAGAAGTGGCTCTTCTTCCCTCGAAAATCTCTGCACCTTTTTACGCTGCCTGAATTTGAGGATAAGACCAAGCCTGTTACAGCCACAGACCTTTGATCACAGCATTTAAACTCAGATTTTCCCTGGGTTCAAAGATGTGCGTCACTCCCAACAAATCTTAGGGGATTCTATAAAACAATGATTGAGGAGAGAAGGGAGAAGAGTTTTCCTCAAAAAATTTATATTCTGAAAAATACAGGGTTGCAGTGGTTATCATCAAGAAATACAAGAATTCAGATTTATTTCCCTCCTTATGGAAATCTCAGTATTTAATAGGTGCAAAGTTTGGTTGGGTGGAAAGCCTGTAGCCACTTCTCTAAAACAATACAGAATTAAATAAAAATATGACCCCTTTAATGTAATAGAAAACTGTTCTATAGGTTCCTAGAGGATTTCATGGAAGGAAACAGAAATGAAACAGGGCTTAACATCACTGACACCAGGTCAGGAAGGGATGTGGATGGGTCTGCTTTCTCCCAACATTTATATAAACTCTGGCAACAAAGTGCTGTTGCCAAGGCATATGGGAATGACTGGAATAAAGAAATAAAAAAATTACTAATAAGCATGCCTATGAAAAAAACTGTCACAGCATTTTTTCTAGATACTATGGTCCTGAGAGTTAAAAAAATTAGGGAAGAAAAGGTAGAATTTCTTTAGAAGGATTTTAACAACGGGTATTATAAGCACAGAGATCTCCTGGACATTCTTCATTACATTAACAAACATTCAAAGTGGAATAAAAACTACATATATATAGTCCTTTTCCTTGTTTATGCAAAATTGTTTCCCACAATATTATAACTTATTTTCTACATTTAGTATTTTAAATCTAAATTAATTCTTCTTCTTTTAGATTATTTGTATGAATAATTGTGGTTATTGTAGAAGAAGTTTCAGAAAATTACATAAAGGCAGCATGATCAAACTCCCAAACCTAAAAAAAATCCACAAATCAACCTCCCCGCCATCAGGATATTGCCTTAAGCACATTTATAACTTTCAGAATACCACAATAAGGGGTTATCCTTATATTTTTTTTCCTTTGACCCTCTAAGATCTCAAATATGACCTTTGATTCTCCAGTCATATTTTTAAACTTTTCATTGCAGCTCTGAGGATTAGAGACTGTTAAAAAATAACTAAACAAACCACCAAAAATTACAACAAACAACAAAACAAAGCCTAAATCCTCCTACAGCTGCTAGACTTCAAGAGCTTGACTCCTTGTAAATTCAAGTGTCAATAAGACCCTGCCATAAAATAATCACCAATTATTTCAGACATTAGGGCACCATGTTTTTTATCCTTCTTTTATCTTTCATGGATAAATGTAGGCAGCATATGAACAAACATTGTAAATACTTTTAATGAAATCTAAAGTTATTTTGATTCATTAGACTACCAACAATCATGTTTGCAGACGCATGTAAGCATCAAAATTACTAATTTCACAGCCAAATGGGTACTAAAACACTTTGGAGAATATCATGGAATCACAGAGTGGTTTGGGATGGAAGAGACCTTAGAGATTACCTGGTTCCAACCCCCTTACTATGGGCAAGGACACTTTCCCCTAGATCAGGTTGCTCAGAACTCAATCCAACCTGGCCGTGAACGCTTCCAGGGATGGGGCATCACATTTACCACCAAATATTTAGAGGTTTCATGACCCCTCAAGGGGGGGAAAAGCAGAACAGCATTTCAAACACACCAGGCACACTTTGCCTTTCCCCTACACCACCTGAATCAGCCCTACCTGTAACTCAGCAGAAGCAGCACATTTTGGGCTACACCCTGCCACAGGACTTGCCCTAGTTAATCCTTAAATACAGGTTGAGTCAATTTGTCCATAATAAATTTCCCCAAGTACATTCCTAAGTTCATAAAATAGCCATAAAACTTTTCTTTGAGCCTTGGTTGTATTGATTATAGTTGCTGTAAGGAAAATAATGTCACCAGTGAAGTTTTGTGTTGCAGTTCCACACCCAATATGTAGAGATTTTCTAAAGATTTTAAATTTCACTGAAAAAATATATCTAAAAAAATGTGGTGAATGGGGAGAGCTACGTGAGTTGTTGGTGGGTTTTAAATCTTTATTAAAACCAGTATTTTTTGGTAACACTTTATAGTTTGTTGTTGGTAATATAATTTATATTGCATTAGAGAAAAAAAAGCTATCTGTGAAAAAAACCTATTATTCTTTCTCTGCAGATGATATATTAATCATACTGTGAGCATTCAATGTAGATTTTTCACACATGCAGTCTGTAGGTATATTTCAGGCAGAAAACCCTGCAGAAGTCTCATTTTGGGTGACTAAATTTCCTACCATAAATAATGTGTTTGTTCTATACCAGAGTGAATATTGTAATTTCTCAAGTCAGCCACATTATTTCTTAAGTATATGTATACATATATTCTTATTTGGGACTTTCCAACCTTTTAAAAATGTTTCTAGAATTTAGAGACAAGTTCTTAAAAATCAAGACATTTTGAAATCTGGAAGCCCAAGACCTTGTCTTGTTATTGGTATTCAGTATCACAGCATTAACTGTGCTTAATCATAGCTATTTTTCTCTTTATTCTCTTCTTATGTTAATATTTGTCCTTGTTGGTCTCTGCACTTCCTCCTCTGCCTATCCCTTTCTTTTCACATTTAACCTCTCATTGTCATCCTTCTGATTTTGTTCTCCATCTTTCTCTCTTTTCCAATTTGCCACTCAGTTCTTTAAGCACGCTTAATCGATTGCTTGGGTTCTGTTCAACACATTTATTAGACTGAATTCAACCTTGCTGCATAGGGCTCCTTAACTTAATTACCAGTACAATCTAATTAACCTGATGCAGTATTGGGATGCAGTAGTCCCTGCACAAGCCTCCTGTAGAGGACACAGCCCTGACATCTGTCTTCCCACACCCACACTCACCTGCTACCTGCTGACACTTGGCATAGTACAGGATGCAGATTTCAAGTCAAGTAGAATATAGGCTCAGCATAAAGGAAATTCCCGTAGACAGCTAAATTGCATTGTTTTCAGCAAAACTGCAATTAAAATTGCCTTCCTGGGGGAAATTTGCTGGAGGAATTGCAAGTCTGACAGGAAAGCCTGAGTGGCTGAAGCAAGTGAGGCAATGAGGTTAATGAGAGGAGCTTCTTGTCCCCAGAAGGTCTCCAGGAACATAACAGTAGCAAAGAGTGACAAATATTTGTGCTGAGAGAGAGGTTGTGTGGACAGGTGGCTGTGCTTCCTTTCTAGGCTGTCAGACACCTTCTGGTATGTAAGTGGTCACTGCAATGGATTCTCTTGTCACCTGAAGCCCAGCAGCACAGTCTGCCCTGCTGCTCTCTCCTTTACTGTCACACCATTTCTGCTGGGTGCTGGCCACTTCCTCCAGAGCTGCTGCACTGCTTCATCCTCTGGGTCACTGGGATGTCTTCTCAGCCAGACCACAGCGCAGAGGAGAGGAAGTGAGAAAGAAGCAGTTGCATAGCACTTTTCTAGGCTGTTTCTCTAATTTAATCTAACTCCTAATTTCTCTCAAACTGCCAAGGGAAGGGGCAGTTTTTGAGTTTACTTCCTTTTCCACTTGCAAATCTCGTCTACCTTGACAACTGATCCTGGGTACCAAAAAGTTTCAGAAGTCTTCATTCAAAATGAGTGGGTCCATGGAATGGGTTTATTTGGTACACAGAAGGCTGTGGCATGGGCTCTGGTGCAAGGATTGGCAGGAGGCTCCCTGTTTGGCAGCTGCAGTGCTTGCCTCATTGTGTCCCATCTTCATGGCTCCAGAACCACAATCCCCACGAGGCTGTCCTCATGCTGCACAGCACTAACCCTGCAGGAAATGCAGGCACAGGAAATCAAATGGGTGCATCTGAACCCCATCGTGTGGTCACATTAGGGCCAGCATTGTTCCATAGACTGTGTTGACAGGTAAGTTCTATTTCTCATTTGTATCATTACACTATAAAAGAAGAATAATGTTCTCTGACATCTCTGCTAGAAAGCATCTGGGAGACCTGCCTAGGTACAAACGTGAAAAACTCATTTTCTTGTTTGAACCACAACAGCTTGATAAAAGACCTTGAGGCTGATTTTTCAAAGTTCACACAACCTCTGTTGGTTCTGAGAGCCAGGAGAGCCTTCCAAAGATCGAAGTACCTTTTGAGACATAATTTTATTAGATTGGTTTCTATATATAAAAAATTTTCCATTAACTGGAATGATGCTGTTCAGCCTCGAGTTTTCTTAGTACTTAAAAGTCATAGAAGAAATGACAAAGACTTTTTAAAGCAGTTTTTTTAAAGTAGTTAATTTCCTCCTTACTGATACAGGAAATTTTCTTTAGTGTTTTCTACTGATGATTGTGAGTCAGAATTTCTGGCTGTTAGCCAAACACAATACTTAGAGCTCTTGATTTGCATATATATGCCTAAAAGTTAGACAGATAACCTCAATCAAAATTTAATATAACAGATTATATGCAAAACCAATGAGAAAAGATTAATTTTCCATATTGAGTGATTTTTGTCAGTTGTGCAAATTAACACAGAGAATTACAGATAGAATTCAAGAGGAGTCTGCTTTTCATTTTCTTTTCCAACAATATGCATAATGCAGTACATTAGCTAAAAGAATATTTAAAGGAGGCAGAGACATGGTTCTACCAGATATGTGGGGGCATAAGAACAAAAAGGGTTTTCAGCAGCACGAATCTGAAAGTACTTCCATGTTCTTCCCAGTGAACTGGGAAGAATTCAGCAAGCTGAAGAATTATAAACACACTTTCTACAAGCCTTCACTATGTGATAATATCAGAGTTTATTCCTTTGCATGGAGTGTGCTTGGCTTCAGACAGGACAGTGGGCAGGAACAGCACTTTCCTTCTGGAGTGAAGGGGGTGAGACTGCCCCAAAAGATCAGTCTGTTACTGCTTGGTGGTGCTGCTGCAAAAAGAACTGAGGTTTCCAAAGCAATCATAAGTAGTTGATTCCAGGATGGTCTGTAAGATCTCAAAGAAAATACATTTTGCATATTTAGCTTCAAATTTGTTATGCTGCAAGTTACTGGCGACACAGTGTCCTGTAGCCGTGTTCACCACTTGACCTCCATCCAAGGCCAGTGGTAAGACTCCCTTTAGGGAAGGCAAAATTGGAACAATCGTAAAACAATCCAAACGTGTTCTCTATGAACTAATAACAGGAGAGCCCAGAAATCCCATTATGTGTGAATAATCAGTGAGAGGGTGATAGTTTATGGATGAGACAGAGGACTAAACAAAATCAGGAAGAAAGAGCAAAATGATATGAAACCCCCTCTGCACAATGGCTTCCAAAGGATCAGAATCCACAGAAACTTTGCTTGGCTACACACCTTGGTATCCAGGACTTATGGATATCACAACATGTGCAACAAGAACCAAACATCTGAAAAGCATGAGAGGCAACTCCTCCCTGTTTTCATAAATAAATTTTATTTCTCTTATACTGAGAGCACAGTCTTTCTAAACTAGGTTTGTTTAAAACAATGCCAACATCTTTTTTTAATCCCAGGTATCTACTCTATGTAATTGAGGTGCTGCAAGATTTGTTTTTATGCTTCTCCATGTGTGATTGGCACATGGATGATGAGCAAATGTTTAGTGTGAATTCATGCAGATCCAAGATGCCAACTCCCCATGACAAAAGGTAGCATGTTGGAAAAGTGGCTTACAACTGTCATCACCAGCACCAGAACACAGGCCTGAGCACTGTCCTGGAAATGTCCTGATTGTTAAACTGTTCACAGCACCTGCAGAGCTTTGGCTCAGGTTGTAGCTCTCCAAGACACTGCCAAGGCATGGCTCAGGAATTAACACCAGTCAGGGATCATTGCCAGTAGGAAGCCTGGTAGTGGCTCTCTGTCTGAGAGGTAAGAGTTTTCCTAAAATCTTGCTGTACCCTCTGAGATCTCCAGCTCAGACCTGTGCCAAGAGGATGGAAATATTAGATCCTGGGTTCCCTGTGTGCCTGGGCTCTCTGAAAACTAAACTACAGTTGTTCCTCAGTCTTTTCAATGCCTGTCAGCACACCACTACCATAGGAAGAGGCTAACACAGTTCCAACTATACTGCTCCTGCTTTGGCAGAAAATGAGATGTACAAGAAGGAATCCTCAGATGTACAGTGATGAATGAACCAAGGGTCATGATTATTGGCAAATCATTCTGACACATGAATGGTGTTATTCAGTTAAAAACTGCAGATTGTACATAGCATTGATGTAATTACAAAATAAGTATATATTTAGAACATAGCAAGTGCAGATTTAACAAATTTCATGCAGTCAGATTCTAAAACCAGGAGAATCTGACTAACAGTGTTAGGAAGTGGTGAAAATGGCAGTAAGGAAAGGTGTATAATAACATAATTTAATGTCAGGAAGAAATTTTGTTTCAAAATACCTCAAAATCATTTCATTTTAATTGTATTTCTTAAGAAGAGCATCTAAAATCTTTCAGAAGAGCTTCAGAAGCAACGAATACCAAGAAATGACCCTAGAACATAAAAGTGGTCCCCACAATGAACCCAGAGTTCCCAAAAATAGTAAATGTAATTTGGTGTAGCTTCATTAAGACTATTATTTTATTCTCAGTTAAAATTTTGATTATGTCTTATTACACAAAGTACCTGGACTTTGGAGTCTTTAAATGAAAAATTACAAGGTAACATTGGAGACACGTGCAAGCTCAGTAGATTCATTGAAGGTAAAAAGCAAGTTAAAAGAAAAGGAATGGCTCTAGGAGAACTTCCAGGTGTTGAAGACAGATGGCAAAACAAACAAACGAACACAATTATTAATTGATTGTATTCTGTTACTGATGAAGAGATTATAGTTGTAATATTCCTAGATAGGTAGGAATTAACATATGAAGGCACAAGGTAGTTAACATGAATCCTCAAAGTTATGCTGGTCATGCAATCAGAGTATTTTCCACTGAATATCCTCAATAAAATAAAAAGAAAATAGCTCTTACCTTTGTAATTAGTAACTGATAGGTCCCCATTTTGGGCCAAGTCAGTAACTTCCAGCAGAAAGCAGCCAGTCCTCAGCTCTCTGGGTACTCAACTCTGCAGGGAGAGCACAGAGAACAGTTTGAATTTAGGTTATTTGAAGTCAAATTGACTTCCCTATACATGGTCTTTACACCTTATTCAACAGTCAGTTTAGAGAGCCAAACAAATACAAGCAACCAGCAGGAATATCTCTTGTTTCAGTGAATGAGTACACACTCAGAAGCTCACACAAGGTGCTGGGAAAGTGAGCATCAGTACGGTGCAATTTGCCTCCTGGACTCATGAGACATGGCATACAAAGATCTTCTTGGAAAGAATGGATGTCAAGATCACATCCACTTCTACAGACTAAGGAAGTCAGCCACAAAGTGTGGAAAAGTGCTACTGCTGGATGAATAAAATCAGGAATCCTGTGTCGGAGGGGCACAAAACTTATATACTGGAGGAGAGTGAAGAGCAGGGGAATGCTTGAAAAAATTGTAAAGTCCTATATCAGGTGAGATGCAAATGATTTCTGTTTCTGCAAGCATCTCTGCAAGCTTCACAGATGACAGGAAGGGTATAATCTTGACTTTATGGTCTTCTAATTAAATACTGATTTATTTTATTTTCTGGTATACATAAAACTGTGGGTGGGAAATGTGGGAGGCTCTCTTAAGCTGAGTGAAATATGTTCTTTATGCCCAGCATTACTGTGGTCCACACAAGACCCATTTCCACTGGGGGTTGACCATGAGGTGAGTGGTCCCAAGAGTCTCAGTGCTGCACTCCAGTGGGTCTTGGTCAGATGCTTTGGGACCACAACAGCTTAGGGGAAAGGAGGGAGAGAGCAGTCATCCTCCTGTCAAATTTCCTCATTCCCATCCACACTACTCCTGATGGCACAAGGCTAATCATGTAGAAGATACTTTTATTGTACAGTAGTAAGCTCTACTGAGCATTACTCTATTACCTGAACTAATAAAATTATCAGTTATTCAGAATTATCAGAATTATGAATATCTGAACTGATATTTAATATCTAGAAGATTATAACGACAAGCATTTTCTGTCTAGGAGCTTCAAATCAGGACTGTAACACATTTGTATTTTGACTGCATACACTACAAGAGTAATTAAATAATGTATAAGTAATTAAGAATATAGGAGGATCATCCATATGTAAAACCCACCATAAACAGGTCTAATTTTGTACCACATGAAAGATACAGAATTGCTGATATGCAGACATAAACATATGTGGCATATATATATATATATCAAACCAGTCTCAAGCATTCCATATGAAATTTGCTGGAAGCAGGCCATTAATTACTAAAGCTGAGGCTAATCTTGAAATCTTATCATAACAGAAGTTTTGTTTTTATCAGGACTTGAAGATCCATATTCAACAAACATTATTTCACTGCCAAAATAAAATAAAAAATACATGGTACAATGTGGCTGATTTAATGGAATAGTCAAATGCCACTCTTAGGCTGTTAATACTCAGAATTTACTTTTTGGTGTTTGGACAAACATTTATGCTGTTCTTCAAATATGTGAGGTTTGCTGTCATTCAACCCATCACCTAGGAGTGGAAACTCAGTTTATTTTAAGGTTTTTGGAGATAAGGGAACAATTTTTGCCATTCATGCCTGCAGAATCTGACAATAATCCCTTAGCAAAAGGCTTAGTCCCACCAGAGCACTGATGTCACATAAAATTAGGGCAAGTTCAGGAAAAATATTTTTAGTGTATTCTGCTCATTAACACTAAAAGAGAAGCTGAGGGAATCCCAGCACCCAAACAAATACACATAAAAGGTCACACAAATATTTATCACCAAATCACACAAAAAATTACAGCTTCAACAGTAAAGGTAAGTGAATTATACAATTTTCTTATCTATAAAAGGATTATGTTCCTCATTAATTCTTTTCACAGCAAAGCTGCTTCATTATTTATCCTCTGGATAAACAATTAGTAGCAACATTGTTCCTGGGTAGTATATGTTGATTTTCTCTTTAATATCTTCTATGAAATACCACATATTTCAAGCTGCAAAAGCAAAATTGAAAGAAACTCCCAAAACTGAAGAGTTGCTCTAAGCAAATAAATAGCTCTTGGTATCAAAGGAGTGCTGGGCAGGAGGAAACATGTACTTTCTCCTTGAAGAAAACTGGAGAGCACTGGAATTACAGATTTATACAAGCTCTTTCAAAAAACATCAGCCTAACTCTTAGAGTGCTCTCAGCCAAATCAATTAAGCTGAGGTTTAAAGTTGTTATAAGAAAAAAAAAATTAAAAAACAAACCCTGTAATGAAAACATTTAGAATTGCAGTAAGTTTCTTGTGTATAACAGCAAGTAAGTTCTGGAATAGATTTTCAACAAATCAAAAAAAATAAAATGGCAATATATTAATGAAAGTGATCATATTTAATATGATAACAGGGTAATTACAGGTGATTGGAATATGTTTCCACACAGAATGTTAATGTTAATTTGAGAATTAGGCCAAATGAGGTATGAATACCAAAAGATTGGTGTCCAATTCTCAGCTTGATACCAGGGCTGGGTCTGCCCTGTTACTATGTTGTTTAAATACAGCCCCCAGCTTAACTCTCAGTCAGAGAAAAAAAAGGTAACCCTTAAGTCTTGGTGTTCTCAAGCTACAAAGCTGGAATTGAAAGCACCACAGATTAGCTCATCATGGGCATTGTGAGTTATAAACTGAATTAAAGAATGTACTCATTTGGGTGAAAGACCATTATACCCATACAACAATGTGAATAGAAGTTAACTATTCAAATGCTCCAAGTCCTCTGATGTTTTCCAATATACATCCTTGCCCAGAAGGAGAGTTCTCCCAAAAATTACTGAGAAAGGGCAAGAGTGACTCATTTTAACCTCAGTCCTACAGACTGTGAGCTAGCTCTGAACATTATGAGACTTTTCCAGAGGTTCTGGCATCATGTGGAAGTACCATGAAGCCAAAGGTGTGGCACCCACCATGAGCATAGAAACTCAAAATTATTCTCAAAATTATACCAATTAGACTGGAAAAGAGAAGACTTTGAAGTGATGTAATTGCAGCCTTCCAGTACCTGAAGGGAGCCCACACAAAGATGGAGAGACACTATTTACAAGAGCATGAACTGAGAGGACAAGGGGAAATGGCCTCAAACTGAAAAAATATTTTTTACTATCTGGGGCATGAGGCACTGGAACAGGTTGCCCAGAGAAGTTTTGGATACCCCATCTTTGAAAGTGTTTAAGGCCAAGCTGGATGGTGCTCTGAGCAGCCTGGTCTAGTGGAAGGTGTCCTGCATAATGCAGAGGTTTGTACTGGGTGGTTTTTAAGGCCCCTTCCAACCCAGGCTATTTTGTTATTCTATGCTGATGATTCTATGAAAGATTACTGTAGATGAAAGTATCTTAGGGAATAATCGTGTGGTATAAAATCTGTGGAAGTGAAATACTTCCAGGGCAGCAGGCAATTCTTGCTGAAGGAAAAGGAGTACAAAAGACTGCAGACAAGTTAAGGAAGGCAAACAAGGATAGAGGCCAAATCAATTCTCAGCTGCCACTGGACATGATAGTTCCAGGCCATGTCCCCTCTGCCACTACAGCTGACATGGGAATGCAGTGTCCTCTTTGACCCCCCAAGTCACCACAAGGACCTTCTGCTCTGAGTCAAATGTCACCGCTGAACTTCAGTGCTCGAGTGGTTTAGAGACACATTGAGTAAATGCTAAATGCCTTGTGGAGCTCTCAGAAACCTCCTGAAGTCAAATGCTGAACTTGTCTCTTGTAACACAAAACCACAAACCTGTCGTTTCATGTGCCTTTATCACATTAGATCTGGAGTTGGTTTTTTGAAGTCTTACAATGAGCCAAAGTAAACCTATTTTTCATGCACTACCTATAAATCTATAAAATCTAAATTTTCTCTTTTGTTGATATAGCCTTGGTGATATACACTGATAATCATTGCTCAACATTTAAAATGTGCCTGTTTAAACTTGGTGTGGGTATTCTGCAGATTTTTTTTAGTGTGCCTGTGAAGGGTTTGCATGCTTTCTGCAAAGAAAATAAATAGAACAAATAGTATGGCACCACAAGTTGGTCAATTATTAGCTTTTGCATACTCAGATCATGGCCCTTCTTTACAAGGACACGTGTTAATATATAATAGAAGTGTATTTCAGTTCTTTTTAAATTGATTTTTCAGACGCACAGTGCAATCTTATAAGGTCAGCTGGAAAGTAAGTAGCCAAAGACAGGCCTTTCAGAATATATGAGCCACTAGCCACACATCATGAGAAATAAAACTGGAACTAAACATATGAAAATTATTTTTATTTTGTAGTATAACATTTGGCACCCACCAGCCTCACTTAAGTCTGGACAAACTGTCTGTAATGGTCTTAAAATGTGATTTGAACATTTCCCAGATCAGGGAGACGTAGTAAATGTCAAGGGCCAAGTTTAGAACCCACTGCTTCAAGCTGCTGACCACAGCTCTGACAGTCCTGTGAAGCTGCAATTGCTTATTAATATCCAATTATCATTTTGAGGTTGTAGAAGTTGTAAGTGGGGAACAGAAAACAAGTTTAATATGATTTTGTGCATAGAAAATGAGGTGGCAGGGAACTCAAAATGGCCAGGGTAAGTACACACAGTAATCAAAATTTTTGTGGCTACATTCAGAGACAGAACTAGGAAAATGTGAGAGAGAAATGTTTTATTCTGAGATGTATTAAGGCAAGTCAGAGTTTCGTGAACCAAAATATTCCCAACATATAGTTACAGATAAAAATGACCAGAGAAAAAGTAGGCAGGTATTTAGAAAACAGTAGCCAGAGAACTGCAAACTGATTCATGCAGCCTGAAGACAGAGGCTGAGCCAAGGAACCAGAGACTGAGAAACAGTCTGGGCTCACCAGCTCATTGGGAGACTTCTGATAAGATAAAGAAAATCATATCAGAACAGTCCAATTCAGCCTTCAACAAGCTGCCTGAACTTTGTACTGTTATGTCTGGTACAGGCAATGTTAATGCAAGGAGGGCTGTGTTACAGGGCTTCACACCATGCTGAGACCGTGGTTATTCTGTACCAAGTTCAAAGTCACACTGAAGTAAGAACACCTGAGAAAGGTTACAGCAGAGGTGTAAAGGTCTGAGGGCTCAACACTCCCATACACAACCCTGCCCACAAAACCAAAGAACACTTGGGTCTTGTGTTTCATATATCTGGTGGCTAAACTCTCCCACCTCTTTGCTAAGCAGGGGCTAAGGAGGAAAAGGGCCCTTGAAATTAAGAGTTCCTAGAAACTTCAAACTTCCAAACACTTCCATTCACATTTTTGCCATCCATTTATCTTCATTAAATTGTTAAAAATTTAATTGCATTAAATTCCTAAAAATGAGCAAATTTCAGCTGTATTTTCAAATGGAATTATAATAATAATTTATTACTTATGAATTTCACATTAGATATTTATAAAGCTATAATTTGCAAAAATCATCACCCTGTCTGAAGGGACCTGAAAGGGGAAAAAAACCCCAACCAAAACCAAAATCAATTCAAAACTGAAACCAAGAATGTGTTCTAATCAAACTGTACAACAGGAAAGTAAGGCTTTCACAGAGTACAGTAATGACCTTATCTCCTTCATTAATTTGAGTGCCCCATTGTAAGAGATAAGGGAAAGTGTTATCAGGGGTAGGTGACAAGATATTCTGCTTCAGGTTGGAACAGCTCTGAGTAACCTCTTTATCACTAAGACATGAAAAAGGCAGCTCTCAAATTTTCTAGGTGAGCCAAGTCCGATGTGGACAGCGGGAACTAATCAGCCTGTCAGCCTCCTACTGCATGAGATGTTGGAACAGCTTTGAAAGAACTTTATTGACAAACATAATCCTAGTGACCCATCTTATATATTTTTATAAATTTTTCCATTATTGAAAATCTAGTGGGTTTAAGTGTTGTTTTATCCCCAAATCTTCGTCAGTGGTAAAACAGATTCTACACAGGTGGCATATGAATTCAGCACTCCTTTCAGCATTGTGGATCTGCTCCTTGGAGGTAAATGACAACTCCTGGAATACTTATTGCACACCAGCTGTGGGACTCACTCAAGTCACACGAGAAATCTACCACTGACGTGCAAAGCCCAAGCCACTGACAGCAAAAATTCCTGGGGTGAAATGCTACATTTGCTCAGCAAGTTTTAGTCCAAACAATGGCAAGCAGTGAAGTATTGGAGGGGCTGGAGATCAAGAGTCCCTAATACAATGCCACAGTATAAATTAGACTGATAATATAAATTACATCTCAACTTATACTGGTGAGATTCTCTAGTATTATATATTTCATTTATTACATGAGTGAGATATCAGTTATTTAAGTATACCCAGAAACTTGACAGGAAAAGCCAAAACTGTTTGGAACTGTCTGGGTGAATCTAGGACAGAAGGATGAATGTAGCAAGCACTTTTCTGTTTACATTGTCTTGGGGTTTAAAGTGTGTTCACCTGCAGTTTGGGATGGGTCCACATGCTTCATGGGTTTGTTTTTCATTTTGTTGCATCAGAAAAAAAATCTGTATATAAACCTGGAAACCTGAGACCTGAGTTTCTTTTAACTGTATGGATTTTAACATAGATGTACAGACTTTAATCTAGTTGTACAACATATGTAAACATGCTATTAAAGTTTCTATCTATTAACAGCTGTGAGGAAAACCTCAGAGATTTGATCAGTACAGACAGGTGTGCAAGGAAGCTGGAATAAGGATTCTGAGACCTCTCTATGAGCTTAAATGCTTCATAATGGCAATCTGAAGGCCAACAGTATGTTATTATGAAAGTTAATCATTAACTTATTAATATGTTTATCAATTTAAATTTTTGTTCACTACTGCATGAGAAAACAAAAACAGGTCGAGACTTCCACACAAATAGCAAAATCCCTGGCAGTTTTTTTACAAGCATTTACAGGGTGCCTACTCCAAACCACTTAAGATCCACCTTTCCAGAGAATAGTGTGTTCACAGTTTTTATTGAAATATGTGGGAGCAGGTCTAGTAAGATCTCCTTGGCCTCTGTTTCCATCATGGACACAATCCCATGTGATTCATTCACATCACTGACATTAGTGGTCTGAATCAAGGAAAAAGAAGGCAACAGGCTCTTCCCAAGTGGGAATTTTGCCCAAAAGAAATCTTACAGGGGTTAAGTGCTGTGCTACTGTTTTCTCATTTGTAAACCAGGACTTACAAGCCTTTCCTATTTCAAAGGGCTGTGGAATGATAAAGGGTTTAACACAGATAGACTGCAGTAATAACATAAAATGCTACATATCCATGGAACATTCTCTGGGAGCCTAACAGATTCAGACAAAAATGTTTTTAAAAGCCATAGCTGGAAAAGCAAAGCTGTCTTTTCCTTCTGTTCCGAGGCAGCTTTGGCAGGAAGAACTATACTGCAGAGAGCACACAATAATTTTTCTGATTTAAAATGTGAAAAAAAAAGGTAAGGACTGTGTTACAAGAACATGGCACTATAAAAGGATGATCTAAAAAAGCCCACTGCATGTGGTTTATACAAATATCACTGAGCCCACAGTATCTCCTGGTTTTGTTCAGGCTGTCTCTTGAAAAGAGGACACCCATTATCTATTATCTGCAAACAGATAAGCATTTAATTCTAGGTGAACAATTTTGTCTATGGAGAAACCCAATGAAGTCAGCAGAGCTCCCTGTGTACACATAAGGATGCTAATTTTAGTCCAGATACAGCATTAGACTTTTGGATCCTGACTTTCAGAACTTTAATATGTTCAGCATGTTACATGGCTCCAGCAGTAACAGCCAGAGACAGGCAGCAAGAGAATTTTATAATCGGGCCCTTAGCACCATACTGGACTGACCCTTCTGGTTTAAACTTTCCATGACAGGGCAGCGTGCATGAGCATTGCTCTGAGGGAATTTCTCTCTTCCGTCTGCTTTTGCCAATAATGTTGGCTAGTGAAGACTGCTGTGTAAAGAAAAAAAAATCCCAGTTTACCCTCTCACTTCCAGGCCTTCATCCCCAGAACACACAGATTTAAAGGAACCTTTTGTGCAATACACAAAATAAAACAGCTGGCTGCCCACAAGGCCTCACCCAAGACAAAACAGTAACAGCCCTTCAGTTAATCTATCTTCCTGGCTCAGCCAGACGCCAAGGAATCCAGAGCCTCCCAGACTTCTGGGAAGCAAATAAATATCACAGGTCAAACCATCTAATGCTGCTTTGCTGCCCCTGATCCGTAGTTGTTGGGAGCTGCTCGTCCTCAGGCTCACAGCTCCTGCTAATATTCTGGTGGCAGCACTAGCTGGCAGGATGCTGTTGCTGCTAGGACTGTGCTGTTCCTCTTACCACAGCAGAAATGAAATCACCTCCTAGATTACATTCCAGAAAAGTCCAGGTATCTGCAATTGCCCCTTTGTGAAAAAGCGTGGGAGAATAAAGTCAAATGTGAATATGTGTGTGTCCTTGGTTGCTTGGTTGAGGTTCTTTTCCTTTTTTTTTTTTTCATTCAGGTAAATACTTTTGGTGTGTTGGAAGCAAAAAATCAGCCTTGGGCTAATACCTGCAGATTAAAAGGTGAAGTTGATCGCTATCAAAATACTTTGTGACCTAAAATGAAGCTCTGAGTAATCATCACAATTGGCTAAAAGGAAATTGAAAAATTAAACTTCTTTAAAGCACACAGTCATAGAATGGTTTGGGTTGGGTTTTTAAAGCTTATCTAGCCCCAGCAATAGGAAGGGACATCTTCAATCAGACCAGGTTGCTCAGAGCCCCATCCAAGCTGACTTTGAATGTTTCCAGGGATGGGGCATCCACCATCTCTCTGGGCAACCAGTGCCTCACCACCCTCATTGTAAAATATTTCCTCCTTATAATTGTCACCGTCACAGTGACCTTGTCAGACAGAGTGCCCAAAACTTAAGCTAACTTGATCTCTGAAAGCTTAATATAAAGCTTAAATAGTTTTAACTTTGTATGGTCTGGCTTTCTCCATCGGGCTGGAACACAAGATTTGATGGCAGGGTACCAGCAAGGCTCTTGTTGTTAGTAGCAAGACTCTTGGCATTTCAGCCCCATGTTTCAGTTATGTATATGGATGTCTATTACTAGAAAATCAGAAAAATCACACAAACTCCTTATCCCATCACTTTTTATCTCAGTTTCCTGTAAGTCAAGAACATCTTATTCCCTGAGAGCTGAGCTAAGGAATGGAGGTACAGTGAAATTATTTGTATATGACAGTCAGTGATCTGAGAAGAAACTGAGCATAAATCTGCAGAAATCACGGTTGCAAGCCAAACCAGATGACCACATTTTAACCAAATCATACTAAATTAAATAAAATCTTTCTGTAGCACTCAGCATGATGTTATTTATGCCTTGAAACAGCATATCTCTTTCCCAGATCTTCCTGTCCAGTCATTTAAAGGCTTGGTCCAAAAGAGATAACATAGAGAATCTGACTGTCAAAAGATCTGCTGCCAGCTGCAGTCACCTGCAGGGACTGGGAAGAAAGACATGACTGATGATAGCATCAAGACTTTGGCTGAGATTGTTACGCTTCATAAAGCTGTCATTGTTTGAAAAGTGATGTCTGTTCCGTCTGCATCATGATGGAACCAGCAGTGATCCATCCCTTGGATTCTACCCAAGGAAAGGCCAAAGAGAAACATTGAAAACAAAGAAAATGGGCAGACCACTGTTGCCTGCCTCTGCCCCCAACCACAACCCACATGAGCTCAGTTTGTTGTTTTGGCAGGAGAGCAGGCACTGAATAAGCAAGAAGAGCTGAAACTGGCAGAACAGTCAGAAAAGTATTTAGAGTTGTTTATGTATGAATGATTGCAGAGTGGGAAGGGCAGACTTATTTGGATAGATCAGGTAAAGCCCTGGGGGCAGCACTGAAAACAGAGCCCTTTGCAATCAGATGAGTAACATGATCCTGGACTGCCTTCTCTTTTCCCTCTGTGCACACTCCAAGTTGCAGTCGAGCTTTGCCTTGGAGTATTTCTGAACGTTTCATTCACAGGTATTTGTTAAATCCTGCTATAGCCCAGAGGATGCCTACCACTTTAATCCTCTCTTAATAACTCAGATTTTTGGAGTTGTAGCCAAGGTTCACTTGCTGACTCTCAGCCTCAGGAGGCCTTGGAATATTTGGACGGTGTATTTACCTTCCTCTGATTTCATTAGAAGAGTGATACTTCTATACTACCTCCTCTAAAGGAGGGACATGTCCATCACTGGTAGCATAGGTGTGACACCACCAGCCATGCTTAATTGCATTAAAATTCAGAATAGTAAACACAGAACTGTACAAATGCCATGTCTGTTTTGCAGAGTTAACCTGAATGAGAAATTGCTGCTATCTGAAATGTTTGCCACTGCCTTTGTTGTGGGGATTATTCCTTTTGTAAACACAGCCACTGTGGGGCAGCAAGACATAAGCATTTGATGGAGTGTGCTTTGCCATCTGCCTGCAGATGAGTGGGATGATGCAAATGTCACCACCCTTTGCCAGAAGCACATTTCCCCGGTCAGGGTGACTTGGTGACTTGGGAATCATGATAAGTTTTGAAGGTAATGTTGAGATAAGGCAGCACCAAAACTGCTTTAAGTAGTTTATATGTCTATTCTGAGAGAAGATGTCAACAACTCATAGCTTGAGGACGTTTGAACTTCCCTTGTGCACGGTGCCAAATTCTGCGTTCTCAGGAGGCTCACGCCTACATGCAAACAGACAAGTTGCTATTTGCTTTTGCCATTTTCCCAGAGGAAATGATGGTGCCAGACAAGTGTGAGCAGACCAACCTCATACAGTGTGTCTGGCTGCGTGGTTTGTAACTCTGCAAATTGAAATGATGAGCACTCCCACCACACTCTGGTCATTGCCCAGGGACACAGAAGGGTGACTCTAATCCAGGAGAGCATGAGATCCTCCTATGAGCATCAAGTCTCCAGACTCAGACACACAAGCTCTTTCCAAATTTCTCACCACTCGTCATTGCCTTGGATTCCTAGAGCACCTGCACTCAGCCTAAACAAAGATTTGGACCCCAGCTGAAGCAGGGGAATTGTAACTGATGCAAGATTGATAATGGAGAAATAATTACTGGAGTTCATAATTATAATTTAGAGACATAAGTCAAATAAAACACTACAGAAGCTATTTTTTTCCAAGTTGGGTCTTGCCATTAAAATGAGGAGATGCAGACTATTAAAACTGGTTTGGATAAAACACAGAAAATCTACTTGCTAAAAATAGGAAATCAGATGTGATAGTCACTCCTGAGGACTAATTTTGAGCCAGATCTCTGACATAAAGTACTACCATGTTTATGTGTACTGTGACAGCATTCCTCATCTTCCATTTGAAAAACTAAGGTTTTCTGACTTTAAATATAGTCAATAATGATTGTGAGTTTCATTTAATGGAAGAAAACAATCCATTTTAGTTTTCAGTTTATCTATGTAATACATAATGTAAGAATTTTGTAAACCTTTCTTCGCCCTTTAAACATAAATCACAAGGAATAAAACCTTTAGTTCAATCAAAATTTGTGCTTCTTGATAGGCTTCCACATGAATTATCTAATTATATCAAAGAAGCAGATTAAAAGGATTTACTTAGTGATCCTGGGTAAGAGGGGAACAAATGAGGAAGAAAAAATAATCGCAAACCGCACAGTAATGGAAATTGTCTGTTTTGATTTTTTTCTGTAGGTGTCAAGATACGAGAAGTGGATGCTGAAGTTATCCTTAGATAAGACTCCCAGAGTAAGAGTTAACCATTCTAAGTTAAATCAGTGTTACAGACTACATGATGAAGAGCCATGGGCTGAAGTGTACAAGTTTCAATGTCAGAAACAGCCTGGACATAACAGTACAGAGCTCTCTGCAGGTTAAAGGATCCTCTCTCTTTGCAGAGTTAAGGCACAATCTGAGAGAGTAAAGAAGCCACGTGTCTCCTCAGTCAGAGCATCATGGACATTAAAAATATTGTTAATATATGATTTCTTTTTCCCTTTTCTTTTCTATGGGACATTATTGGATACAGAGATCTGAAGTTTTGTTTTGGTCAGGTCTAGGGGGTAAATACTTTTCAATGTTAAATATACACAAAACACTTAGAAAGAGAATTTTTGAAGACTGTAGTTAAAAGTCTTTATTTTAATACTAGCCAAATTGATTTTTACCTTTTTTGCTTTTATATATTCTCTATATTCTTTACACATATATTTGTAGCTCTGTAGCCTATTACTGTATTTGTAGCTGGCTTCAGTAGTTTTCTCTACCTCTTCCCTACCCTGACAAGCAGAAAGACAAAACACATTCCAGAGGCTCCAAACCCCATGGGTCCAAGGCCTTTATCCTATCTTGGCTTTCTGGGAGCCAAGGTTGAAACCAGCTCTCTCAGACACATTGTCATAAAAAAAAGTTCAGTTCCTGTCTAAAAAGGGGCTACAGAAGTTGTGGAACCAAAAGGGGGGAATTGCTTCATCACTCATGCTTCTAATTGAAGATTCTTGTCAATTATACTAATTTGCTAAATTTATAGAACTATTCACCCTAGGTGGGCTGGGCACTTTTCCATATCTGCCCCTTGAAGGCCACCAGTGAATTATATTACCTCCTATACTAATATTGTCTTGAAAGTATGTTGCTTTATTTCTAGATCTTTAAGGCATCAAGTTAATACTTCACACACATGAAAAGGATTTTGTTTTTGACTAGTATAAAAAGTATCAAAGCATTAAAAACTATGTGATTCTGGAAAGGAAGGATATATCTAACGCTGCTGATCACCAGCTTTTCATCACCCTTTGAAAGGTAAAATAATTGCAAAAATTGATGGGACTGAACCTAACTGGCTATCAAAAACCCTACACTGGTTTTAAAGTCAATTTGAAATAGGTAAGTTGAAAATTTCATAGTCCCAGGAAGAACTAGCCACAACTTCCCAACACACTGACCACCAGACTGTATATCAAAACATGTGGTGTAATGAACTCCAGCCAAAGGCAGTGAAAATAAAACTGACTGGGAGATAAAGTTACCTGAGTGTGTTCAGGCTACTCAGTAATTTGCTTCCCCAGTGCACTGTTGTGGGGACCCACCTAGTGAAACCATGAAGAATTGCACCAGTCCAGAACACGAAAGAAAGGGACTGTTGAGCCAAGGAGACAAATAACTGAACAATATAATTTAGTATATTGCAAGTGGTGAAACATGTGGCAAGACAAGAGACCGCAAATTCCAGCCAACCTAAAGTCACCATCTGGTATTGCTTTGTAACTCTCAGATAACTTGGTTTCAAAATCTGTTGCAGCAGAAGCTTGCATTTAGGAGAATGGATAATATCTTTTGGTTTAACTCAAACTGGTGCACTGCCAGACAACATATTTGGGACTCATGCTCAGCATTACCAGCCTGAGCGCCAACAAAATCTGGAGTTGGTCTTTGTAAAATCAGAAGAATGGCTTTGTTAAAAAATACTAGAAGCTATTTCCCTTTGTCTTTTCACTTATTTTTAATCTGACTCTGTTGGATGAGCCATCATTTTATGTATCTGTCAAATCTTTAAGGCTTTATTCCTGTGATCACAAGAACTGGAGGCTTTCATTACAATGAAAACTGAAATTTTTATCTTCTTTCTTTTTGGCAACAAAAAGAAACAAAGGCTGTAAGAACACACCAGGATGGTTTGATTTACAACAGATTTTTAAGCAATGAAGTGCTGAAATTAAATTTTGTTACAGCCAGTATCAATCTGTTCAAAGGGATTTTGCCCTCATTTCCTCATTTCCCAGTCCTCACTTATTTGATCCACAAAAGAACGAAAATTTTCATTAGTAAAAAGTCTCCAGAATATGCAGACATTAAAATCAGATACCTGTCTCAACACCTGGTATTTTCTCTTGATGATAAAAATTATATACTTTTTTTTTTTCCATTACAAGGGCATAAAAAAAAGGATTGAGATTTGGATTAATTTACTTATGAAAATAGTTTATAATACTCTTTTTCTTCTTGAATGAAGCAACAAACACATTTTGTTTTGTCATCCTCCAAAAGAGAGTTTCAAATACTAAATATCCAGTTATAAACAGGTAATTTATAGCACAGGAACTCGCCCCCCAAACTCTTAGAATCATCTACTTTTGATTCTGCTCTTGTCTACACATATTTAGGTCCTTATGGTTTATGTGACTTTATTTCTTGAAAATTCTGTATAATCAACACCACAGAACAACTTCTTAGCATCTAGAACTGCCACTTAAGTTTGTAGAAGAGCCATCCATACCAATTTAGAGGCAACAGAATTCTAATTTATCTTACCCCAATCACAGATTATTTCTCTCTTCCTTGACAAGACTATTCCAAGAAAATCCTGACTTTTCTAAGTCCTCCTCATGCCAATCAGCCTAATCTCGGAATTTGGAATATTTCCACTTCTTTCTCTTCTTATCCTATTTGAGATACTACTACTACTACTACTTACTAGCATTTCTCTAACAAATGACACTTTACTTAAAATTCCACCTGAAATCCATGGCTGCTGTAAGAGCATATCCCACTAATCCCTGCAGCACTATCTAGAACACAGGGACTCTGCTCATGGTTCTGGATTACACACAAACATCAAGGCACACAGGCCATACTCAATTTCTACTTGCCCAGCCACTGCTGTCCCTGAAAGCAAGGGGAGCAGGAATTACTGTCAGAGCACTGGTTCTGGAGCAGTGATTTTTGACCCCAGTAATAAGAACAGAAATCCTTGCTCTCCAAAGCCCTCCTCTGGGGCTCAGTACCTTCTATTCCTCCCTTTCCCTCTGCTGAAATAGTTCCTTTTCTCCTGTCCCCTCCCTGCTTCTTCCTCATCTTAGCAGCCCCAAACAAGTAGAATTTGCTGTAAGAAGATAGAGTATATTGTGATTTGTGGTGAGAGGAATTTAGACACATGGCTGTACAGGCAACTTTGGGGATCCCCATAATCCTCACAATGCTATCTATTAAAGATATATCAGGGTGAAGAACAGAACTCCTTTCTCTGGGGCTCTCCAAAGCCTCTCCTACCTCCCTTCCACCTACAGCATCCATAAAATGCTGCTGACCCCTTCCCCAGTTGGATCCCCGTCACCATACAGGACCCCTACTACTGAAAATATTACCTAAATCTGAGTATCTTACAGCTAATTCTTCTGATTGTAAATGGCAGTTAGATGCTAAATGGAATTGTTACCAGTCCCTCTTCTTCAGCTTTGTGTCCTTATGTAGCTTCCTGTACTTTTTACACTTTCTTATCCCCTGTCAATACTTCAGGTGTTCTGTCCTGGTGTTTTCTGCTCTGACCATGTACAATATCTCAGCAGAAATACACCAGGGGGCATCTCACAGCTCACACAGAATTCCCTTGCTATTAACATGCTATTCCCCTAGAACAGCACAATGTCTATTCAGGATAGATTTCTGTGGTATTTATCTTTCAATTTCACCATTTTCCTCAGGCAGTTCACTTCTTTCAGAGCTTGACATTTTCAGATAGTGAAATAATGGTTTCCTCCAGTCATTCATTTAATTTAATAGGCCCCTGAATTGCCTTGAGCATTTTAATCATACCAATCTTTTCATGCTAAAATAAGGAGTAAATTTACATGTAACTGCACAGCTCTTGGGTACTGTATAGGCCAATCAGAAGACTTATTTTTGTTTTCATTTATTGAAAGTTTATGACACTTCTAAAACTTGCATTTTAGAAATATTGGTTTTTACAGCCTACTTTAACATATTTCTCTGATAAGCCACAAGTTAGTTAGTGGTGCAACAAAGAGTACGTTGCTGATGGGGATTTTTTTTTTTTCTTGTTTTGCTTTCAATTTGCCTGGGAATTCTGAGAGAGGTCAGGCATCCCTGCTTGTAGTGATATTTAACTGCCCAACAAGAAACTGTTCAGCTGCAAGTGGTTCTAGTCTAAAAAGATGAAGTAGGCACAGGTTGTGGGATTAATAATTTTATCAACATACTGTATATAACAAATAAAGACATCAAGCAATAAATCCAGATTTATGGAGAGAGCACCTCAAGGGACAGTCATGTCTCCTAATTTTTGTCCTCTAAGATATAGGAATATAATTTCCTCTGCAGTTTCTCAAATGTGCATAAGGTAGGAAACATTAATTACTCCCAAATTTCACATCTTCTTTGAAAAAAACAATGCAAAGATGAGGTACACTGCAAACATATGTCAGGCCCCTGAAAAAGAAGAATGATTTAAAGTACAAGTTTGTAAATCACTGTCTGATTGTTCATGAAAATTGTCAAGTTGTGAATTTTTTTTAAGATGTGTTATTGAAACAGACAAGAAAGACAAATTGGAGGGGAGAGGCAGAAGAAAAAGAAGACGAGTGCCACTCTGTGATTAAAATTGCTACAGAGAAGCAGGAATTATCCCCAGTTAGTAGGAAAGAGAATAATTTTATAAAACCAATGGGAAAAAGAAATCTAAAATGGAACTATGAATATTACTGGATAATCACCCTTTCCTTATTACAAACACATCCTTTTTATGAGTTTTTTAGTTCTAGGAAAGTGAAAGCCCATTCCTAAAAATGCAGAAAAACCCCCTGTAGAATGAAAAAACAAAAAAGCATCCTGTTGTACAACAGATTTGGTGCTAGAGGCTGAGATATCTTTTGATGAAAGATTATACCTGCTGTGAGAAAAGAATTACCAAAAAAAAATAACCCTTTATAACAGAAATGCCACAATTCAGGCTTGGAGTCCTAGTTTTAGTTTGAACTCTATCTAACCCCAGTTTATGTGACATAACTAAAGATTCTGTCAGACTGTTCAGGAAGTCTGAGTATTTCTCACATACTTACCTATGAAAATGACATTTTAGAAGTTTTCATCAAAACAGGAAGACAGAGTGATGCAACAGAAAAAGCACTGAAGGATTCACTTCTATTTTTTTTGTCTGCCACTGCTTTGTTGGATGACCTGGAACAAACAACTTCATCTTTCTGTGCTTAACTTCCACATCTGTAAAAAGAAGATAATGAGACTGAACTCCTCTGCAAATAAACTTTTTTCCTTCTCTTATCAGAGTTGAAACAACGATGGAAGGAAACTCTTGGTAGAGTTGTAATATAGTTCACTGGTAAAAAGCCAATTCAATTATGAGACTTCTTGGGTTTATGGAATTGTTTTCATTCTCAAGCTTTGCAAAACAGTCCAAAGTGGAAAAGAAAGCAGCCCAGGCTGACTGGGCTCCAGAGCCTGTGAAGTGATCTGAGCACAGTTGAGCAACACTGGACAGAATGTTTAGCGAATTACTTCCCTCCACAGATTCCAAGGAAAGTTTTATTTCAGTAAAAAGAAATTCTAGAAAATGTAGCATCTCACTCCCAGATCTTAAGAGTGAGAACTTCTGAACATGAAAAACAGATGGAATTTAGTCAACAACACCTCAAAGATAAAACACAACTTTTTCAGTTCTGGAGAGACTCTACAGAAGAACTTAAAAGTGTTAAGAAGTGCAGAAAAATAACAGCCTGGGCTGAAAAATGAAGGACAAAAATTTGAAGAGAATTGAAGAGAGCATGACAACACTACTCTGTATGCTCAGTGCTGCAATTCCTTGCTAAGACAAAACTCTTCGGAAGATCCTTAGATCTGTGAATTCTCCCAGGCACTGTATGTCACACAACTGGCTCCTGCCTCATATTCCTGCAGATTTTAGGGCAACATCATACATACTCATCATTCCAGCTTACTACTTGTTTCCTGCTTCATTACTACGGTTCGTGGTAATGCTTCATTATAATGGGTTAATATATTTAGCTGGTTTGGAGATCTTATCTGTGTCTTGTGTATGGGAAAAGGGAGAAAACCTGTTTCTTGTAACATACTAGTTTTGTTTGTTATTAGTTTTATCCGTTTATTGTAACATACTAGGTTTGCTCTCATCTCTGTCTGAGCAGGATATTTGAGAGGTACAATGCTCTCCTGACACCAGCAATGCTAGAAGGAATTCTTTATTCTTTATTGTTATTATTTATTGCACTATCAAAGCATTCAGTCAATAAATAGCAAATGTGCAGGAGCACAGCTGGTGCCCAATGAAGTTTGAAAAACACTTCATAGATTGTTGTAGGACATCCAAAAAAGAAACTCTTGAGCTTGCTGACTTGTTTTGTTAGAACTTTCATCAGCCTAAGAGGACAGCATTGGTGCTAAAAGTTTTGTATTTCTAACAAGAAAATGTAAATAATTTGAAGCTCGAGAGACTGAGGAACTCATTCAGCATTCCAAAACTCATTTAATTATCATCTAGCTTTTCTAGCTATCCTTCTTTTTGATTTCTTTGCCCTGAATCTTAGCCTAAATTCTTCTTAGGCAAGTTGTGCTACTCTAACAAGACCTAACTGGTCTGATTCACAGATGACAGGGTGCAAAGCTTGTCATCAACCAAATTCATTCTGATTTCCCTTTGTGGGGGAGAAAAAAAAAAAAATCCCTTTCAGCTACAGGATTTAATGGCTTAAGAATTGGCCGTTCTGGGTGCCAGCAGAAGTATCTGTAGTTGCCCCAGAATTCTTGGCCACTGGGTATCTTCCAGTTTTAGGGAGTCATTAAGTTGTATTCCAAGTGTCATTCCACATCCATGCACCATAATACAACACACTGATTCTTAATAATTCATAATTCATATATAATAATTCATAATAATTCATAATTCAACCAACTAATTCTTCACACAAGCCTCATTACCAACAGATCTGAGTATTTCAGGATGGCTTTTCATAAATAAGCTCTTGGATTCTTCCCCTAAATCAATACTTGCTGAATCAACTCACTGGTCTGACTAGCTAAGGAAACTTCAGGAAACAGCATTAAAAGCTAAGTATTATTCCCTCTGTACAGCCTGGCAAAGCCTACAAGTTCTGACACCTACACTGAAGTGTCCCCATGCCTATGTCTTCATCTGCATGCAAATTCCTCCTACGGTCAATAGAGAACTACTCAGTACAGTTGATGAAGCAAAGAGCTACTCAGCTGTTCAGAATACACTGATCTAGCTGCCTTGAGATGGTCTGAACAGCTTGCTGTGCAACCATGAGCAGGGTTCAGCTTGCCAACCATCTGTGCTCAGTGACAACTGTGGTGGACCAAGATATCAACAACTTCCACATAAGATTTCAGATAGAACAGGCTTTTTTAGGATACCTGCTGCTTCTTGGAGCAGGAGGCCAGGTAGAAAACTCCTCAGTGCCTAAACTGGCACTCAATGCCTGCATTTATGTAACTAAATCCCTCATTAATTCTCTGCTGAGTGTAAGGGGAGCTTAGACATCTGGTTCACATGGAGACACCTACACACCGAAAACCAAATTTAGGTGCCTTAATCTGCTGGCTGAATTCACCCTTTTACTTGGAGATTTCCTCAGCTGGCAGCTGCATTAGCATTATGCTTAAGAGGCTTCAATGGACATTTTTCTCATTTCCATTTCTAATCCACTCATGAGAACATTTATACTTTTGGCCTCTCCAATACACTTGTAGCAATTTACAACTGTAACTCTAGAGAAAACATACTTTCTTTTGCTTATTTTAAATTTATTGCCTGGAAATTTCACTCAGGATATCTAAATCTTATGCTGTAAGAAACACATAATTCACTTTCTGTCTTACAATGGATTTTTTGACCACTATCATATTCACATTTCTTCACAGAATTCCTTCAAAGTTAAACCATTCAAGCGTATTCAAATACTTTTTTTTTTTTTAGGAAGCAATTCCACATCTCCAGTAAGTTCATTGCTTTTCTCTCTACCTTTCTTGGTGCTTTAGGGAGAATTCCACACAATATTCAAGATGTGCAAACATTTTTGATTTTGCAAATCTTTTCCATCTTGTTCTATTCCGGTCTTAGTGTACTGAATATCCTTTTTGCCTTTTCACCCGCTCCAAAACACAGAATTGATGCCTTCAAGAGATGAGCCACAAGAGCTCCACAGATTCTTTCCTGAGTGCTCCTAATAAATTTAAGGGTATGTGGGATGATCTTGTGCTATGGGCTTTTCCTCCATGGTGGATAACAGTCTCTCCTATTCAGACATCTGTTTTTGCAAAGCTATTTAGAATATAATCCCTTTGAGATCTCCACCCACTGTCAAATTTGATACACATGGTCCAAGATTTCAGAAGTACTTGAGAAGAGACAGCAGAACAGATAAACCCATATACATGTTCTGAGTTGTCATTTGACCTTATTTCCTTGGGAAAGCAGGCAAAAAGAACATGTCAAGTGGTCCTCAGCAAAAGTAACAATAGGAAGGAAGAGGTTTGAGAGCAACCAGAAAAATGTCCTGCTTCCTCAAACACTCCAAATAGAACTCTCCAGCACCTACAAGGGTTTTTCTATGCCACTCAAAACCAGAATCACTTAGAAATTCTTCTGGGGAATGTGCAGACTGATTTCAGTCATAGACAGCCCATAGGCAAACAATTGTAACAGGAAACCACTGAAACAAATGCAAGTCCCCCCAGTTATTGAAAGAATACTTGGAGTTTTCTCCAGTCTTCTCTATCACAGCTGGTCAACAAGCACTACACATCAGCTGGAGAAATTTGTTCTGAACAATCTGGATTTGGAAAAATAATACATATTAATTCTGTTTGGTTTAGGGGACATTTGCCTCCTTTTTCACAAAGTAGATGGATCAATGTAGGAAAAGAGACAGGATTTAAAGAATAGCTTTTGTAGCTGACTGTCCTTTTCTCTTGTGTAATTTCTGTGTCCAAGACATGACAACAACAAGAAATGAAATTTCAGTGAGTACATATGGGACCCAAATTTTGACCCCAACCCACACTGACACAGGATTACTTTGGGTTACGGCTTCTTGCCAGGACTTTTATATGAGTTCTTGCCTCTTGCTGAGAGCACATAGGAAGTGGGTCAATTAGCTAACACTAAGGAGTTATCACAGATCTTATTAAGCAATTGGGCTAGACAGATTATCATTATCACGAATTTTGAGAAATGAAACACGTCTCAAAGACCTTACAGTAAATGACACTAAAAAGTATAGATTTATTAATTCTCTTAATAAAATGATAATCCAAGCACCAGGGAAATTCTTATCAATAAGAATTGATTAAATAGCTGGAATTACAAGGTGGGAAACAACTGGCCAAATTAGGACTTCCAGGCTAATGGCTCTGCAGAAAACAGATAGCATATATGCTGAGTTGCTTTTACCTAAAAGAGCTTAACACACACGTGCAGTCCTTGGGTTAAATTATTATGAGAGAGAGATCAAAGGTGCATGTTAGCCATCATGAAGCAGGAATTCTGAAAAGCTGTTTGATGGGGGGCTGACTGTGTGGCTATCTCATTTAACTGCACCTTGCTTTCATCCTGATCTCTGCTACCTCCTTACCATCCAACTACTAACCCCTCCACAGGCTGTAACTCCCTTTTCTCCCACTGCAGCTTCTGATTATGGATTGCCTTTTTGCCCTCTGTACTCTAATGCTCCAGCTACAGCTCTTTGACAGGTTCTGGGTTCTGCTCTATTTTTGTTATTATAAAGCACCTTGCCATAATCTCTGGATACTGGGGGCAATATCCACCAAAGAATGGGGTTGGATGTGTCAACCCAGTTTAATTTCTACTTCAATAAAATAAAATCTGTCATCGTCAAAGTGCCACTCAGGAGCTCAAATTCTGTAATCTGGGTATTTATAAAATAAGCTCCCAGTCCCAACTATGCCGTGCAAATCTGAAAATGACTTTGTTCTTAAACCTCACCAGGGTTTACAAACCCAACATGCCCTCCAGCTTCAACCCTTCACCCTTTACCTGCCTGGAGAAACAATACCTATCAAATCGGTCCTGCACAAAGATAGATCTGTGCTGTGGTGGGTTTAGAAAGCCAGTGGTTTGACCCTTTACTCTGGATACGAAAGATCTGAGGTTTCAGCACGACTCCCCACCTGTGAGGACGTAAATCTTGTCACTATGGAAGCACATTAACTGCCAATCTCAGGTTACTTCAGTGTAGTTGTGATAGATTTTCCTCTGCTATGTCCCTCTTCCAGCTGAAGAAACCACCCCCTCACATTCCACACGGCAACTCAAGCTGTAGGGTGAGGGATCCAAGGCTGGTCAGCCCAGACATCCTCCATCAGCCTGACCTACACACCTTTTTTCCCCTTTCAAAGCCCCTGGACAAACACAGGGACTGGAGTATCTCTTTTATGAGGGAAGACTGTTCGAGCTGGTCCTTTTCAGTCTAAAGACTGAGAAGGGATCTCATTAATACTTATAAATATCTCAGAGGTGGGTGCCAACAGGATAGTGCTGGACTCTTTTTGGTGGTGCCCAGCAACAGGACAAGGAGAAATGGCCATAAACTAAAACACAAGAGGTTTATCTTCTAGATGAGTAAGACATTCTTTACATTGAGCGTGGCAGAACACTGGAACAACTGCCCAGGAAGGTCACGGAGTCTCCCCTCTCTGGATCCAAATCCACTTGGACACATTCCTGTGTCACCAGCTCCATGTGAACCTGCCTTGGCAGAGTCGGGCAGGATGGGACCTCCAGAGAGCCTTTCCGACCCAAACAATTCTGTCCCAACTTCCAGGGGGCCATTTAAGGATGAAATGCCCGAAACAAGTACCTCGAGGGGCTGGAAAAGGCTTTAATCGTCACAAAGAGCTGCCAGACACCGTGTAAACCCAGTGGGATGAGACATACACACAGCAAATCTGAGGGGAGGAAGGGAGTGAAAGCCGCACATCCAAAGCCCTGCACTCCTGATTCCCCTCACAGCTCGGAAAAAGGGATGCAGGCCACAGCTCCACAGCGCCTCGCCGGTACCCCTCAGGTCTCGCCATATTCCCCGGCTGCCCCAGCCCCGCCTGTCATGGCGGCGGAGGAGGAGGAGGAAGAGGAGGAGAATGGGGAGGAGAAGGAGGAGGAGGCAGCGGTCACATGGCGCCAGCGCCGCCACAGCGGGCGCGGGGCGGGCGAAGGGGTGATGCCACCGCCGCGGTGAGTGCGGGGCTGTGCGGGACAGGGGCCGTGGTGGCGGCGTGAGGGGAGGCGGCCCCGGCGGGGGAACCGGCTCCGGGGTGAGGGGCAGCCCGGGGGTGCGGGTCGGGGCCAGCGGCGGTATCGGGCTCTCTGTACACCGTGGTGCTCGGTCTCGATGATCTCAGAGGTCTTTTCTAACCTAGTTGATTGTGTGATTCTGTTTTCCCGCCTGCCCTGTGGCAGCGGTTCCTGATCCCCAGAGGCTGGTCCGGTGCGGGGCTGCCCCGGTTCGGGTCTCGGGTGAGGTGGCAGCGGGAGGCTGCCCCGGCCGAGTCCCTGCCTGACCCGGGCCCTTGCTGAGGGCTCCTGGTTTAACCTGACCCCGGGGGGAGACCGAGGAGCTGCAGCGGGTTGTGCTGCACAAGATGAGAAATTACATAATTGCTGTTTCTTATAATCTTTAAATGCATGTGAAGGCGCAGCAGCAGCCAGCCTGCAGGTAGACTGAAACTCTGCAAATCTGACCCGAAATGTGAGGATCGGTATGTCTTGGTGTTGCTGGCGCTGCTCCGGTCATTGATTCATTTGTAGGGCGAGGTTAGGCATTGCTTTTTGGAGCGCTGTGTGATCCCGTGAAGTATTAAAGCTTTATTTTCTTTATGAGTGGGAAATTTATTTTCAAACCGTTTCTTCCCCCTTCCCCCACCCCCACCCTCCGCTCCCCCCTTGTTCTTCAGTATATACTTATACACAACACTGAGGCTTCTCTCTTCCTTTTAGCAAATATGTGCTATTCTTCGTGGCTGGTCTCCAGCTTTTCTAGTCAGTTCATTATTGCCATGTGGTATTTTTCCTTTTTTGTGTGTGCGTTAAAGCTTATAAGGAAAGCTGCAGCAGAACAAGCTGAAGCAAATGGACTGTCACAAAGTTACGTGCGAGGCAGAAGAAAGGTTCTCTGGTCCCTTGCTTGCAAGAAAACAGACTGATCTGAGTAAGCCACCAAAAGCCCTGTGCTGCTGGCAGTGGGAGGCTTAGCAGGTCAGAATTCCCTGCTGTAATGTGGTACTGGAAGGAAACATTGTGTTTAGAATCCACCTTTCCAGACAGCTGTTTCACCTTTGTTCACTTTGTCACAGGTGTCAGCCTTAAAACTGCTGTCATAAGTAATAAGAACACTGATGCTCTCTATTATAGCATCTCTGTCAAGCTGTATCCTGAGTTGTTTTTCATATCAGTAGCAGGGCAGCTGCAGTAGACTCTGCAGGACTTTAATATAATCAAAGTGCAGCCCCTACTTTTCTAAAGTAAAAAATAACATCTCATGACCTGGCTTTGTTGCTCTGCTGTAAACAATCAGTGTTTTCTCCATTTGGTCTAGAGTATTTGGAGCATTGCTTTCTGTTCGAAGGAATGCTGAAATTTCTCAGTGCCAGCACCATAACTGTGCAGTTGGGCAGGGTTGTTAGCACTCTGCTAACATGCTTTGTTTTTCACTGGAAAATATATTTTGACATAAGATCAAATCCCTTCTCTCGTAAGAAAGAGTAGTCTGGTAGTCTATAAGTTATATGAAGTATTCTTGCATGCTTTATGAGATAGGATTTGTTTTTTTTCTTTCCTATGGATGCCATCTTAATAGGAAACTATTCCTGGGTATCTCTGATTAGCCTAAGCTGATCCAAGTGCAGGCTGTGCCCAGGAAAGGATGGTACCAACCTCTTCCTGACAGTATGTTTCTGCCATGCTGCCTCATAGAGAACCTCTAAATATGTGAAATAGTCCAGCTGGGATTCCTAGGCCTCATTTCAGAACAGCTTAAATGTCCAGGTGGTTCCAGATAAGAGGCTTTTGATTAACAAGCAATTGGCCTCCCCCGGTAGGACTGTCTCTGAAGAACTGCATGCATTCTGCATAAGCTTTTCCTCATCTCTGGGTGAGATAAGCTCCTGCAGAGTTTTAGGAGCTCTTCTGCAGCAGGGAAGGAAAGAAATAACAGTGCAGCTCTAATGAGCCTTCTTCTCCCAGCCTCAGATGAGGATGCCAGCAGGCAAAGTGGCATTTGTTCTGCTGGAAGAGAGTCTGACTGCAGATTTCAGGGCCTGTGGCCTGGCTTCTACTATCTAATCACATTCTCAGAGGATGCAAATCAATACTGCATTATGCACAGGCGTAGCCCTGGATAGAGTTCCTGAAAAGCTTCTGTGTAACCGTAGTTTATGAGAATGGGTGAGTCTGATCATTTTCATAGTGATGTAAAATAACAGTGATTGAAGTGTGATTGAAGCACTTTAGGTGGCAGAAGTTCTGGAAACAGCAGGGCAAGGGGAATAAAGATAAATTCTTGTATTTTGAAAATTTATCTACAAAAAATAGGCTTCCTCACAATAAGTGATAGAATCCCCATGGTTTTAATGGTAGCTATAGGGCATGTGTGTGGTGTGGGGGTCACATGGATGAGGTTAGTAGTAGTAAAAGGTAGGATTTTGTATCTTCCAGTGAGAAAAAAACCAGGGTACTGGAGGGGGTGGGGGTGGGTGAAAAGAACAGAGGCAGGATGGTTCTTTGGTTAGGTTCCTGGAAGGTTCCGTAGAACAGTTGCAGTCTGAGCAGCCACCAGGCTGAGTTTGGCAGTGTGGCAGCTGTGTGTTGATAACTTGAAGCAGAGAAGTAAAGGGAGACTTCCACTGAAGGGAAAAAGTAAAACTTCCAAGATTACAATCATTCTTTTCTGTGATTGTTGCTTGTCAATTTCCTAAAGTGTTTGTTCTGCCTGATAGGTGATAGTGCAGCTACAGGTATCCCCAAAATCAAGCAATTTCCTTTGGTACCATTCATTTTGGAGAGATGCTGCTTGCTGTTGAAGAATAAAAGTACGTTCTTGTATTTCAAGTGCAGAAATGAATTTGCTTGTTCTTTCTCAAAAAGTATTACAGAGGTGAAATCTGTTTCAATCCCTGTTAGAGTGTGGGAGGCAGATAAACTGTCTTCTTATCTGAGGTTGCTTTTCAAAACATATGGTGGTTTATGGAGATAAAAGCATTTGCTGTTGCAGCTACTGTGTTAATGTGTAAAGTAGTGTCAGTGGTAAGGTCTCGGATGTTCAAGCAGGGTTTTGCAGCATGAGTAAAAGCATTTGTTCAGCTCTTTTTGTGTAAGAGTCAATAGTATGCACCACAACCTTCAGCCATGTTCTAGCGTGTTTCTCATGTGAGTCACCATTGTGTAAGAATTAGTGTAAATGTTCTGTTTGAAAACTCTGTAAAAACTAGAAATACATTGCAACAAAAAAGGTGGAAAATTAGGAAGCTGATTGTACTGTTTAATTCAAAAATTGACTTCAAGTATACTAAATTTTTGCTATTTTGTTATAGGAACTTCTGAGCTCATTCCCTGAGATGTGAAAACATGCTAAATTAAACTGATGATGTTACTGAAATGCAGAGTATGGATTAAAGTGGCTGTAAACATGTGTTGTATGTGTTGTATCTTAGCCCTTTCTTATGCAGTCTGGCTTGGCAGCCTGATCCTTTGCATGTTTGAAACTGGAACACAGTGCCTAGGGGTGAATCAGCTCTTCCACTGCTGATGCGGATTAGAGACCCCTGAGGTAGAATTTGGTGCTGCCTGCTCTGCCTGCTTTAGAGGGTGAGTAAGAAGAAGTTGTGCAGGCCAGGGAGGAGTCCAGAGCTGCTACCCCATAGTGCTCACAAGTCTTTGATGTCTCTATGGCTCAAAATTCAGTTGTGAGCAGGCGATCTCTTGTGTTTTTCTGTCTCATGGCAGTAGTAGCATTGCAAGTTCTGCATTTCTGAGACTGAAGTTGGCTGTGGCTGACAAGTTCTACCTTACCAGCTCTGCTACAGACTGTTCACATTTGTGCTCCAGCCTTTCCTGCCATGGAGCAGGACAAAAGTAACTCCTCTTGCTGCTCAAGAGGGAAGGAATATATACATGAATGGCCTTTTGGGGGGTAACTGCCTACCTGCAGTAACTTTTTGTTATTCCCAAGACTTCAACTACAAGGACATTGCACCATTTTAAAGTCAGATTTTAAATTGACAGGCTAAGCTAATAAACTTGCAGAGGCATGCTGAAGGGAAGGTACCTCAGTGAAGGGTTGCTATGTGCCAGACTGATTTAAGCAAATACTTAATGAATGTTAGAGGCATGTTCATGGAGGTCTTTTTAGTTTGTGTAAAACCGTCCAAATGCTGCTTGGCTAAATGACACAGATTTTCTTGTGCAGACAAGGATTAAATTGGATGCTTTAAACCTTGGAGGTGGCCTTAATTAAAACACAGATACTTTTCCAGGAAGCACAAACTATCCTAGTTTGATTCAAAACCCCTTATGAATCAATCTTTGTAGGTATTTTGACTATTTTGCCAATTCCTCAAGCATAACATCAAGAACAAAGGATGCCACTGTCTCTTTGACACTTCCCATATTTTTTATTGAATATGTGTTCTAGAAGCATTTCTTTTAGTTTTCCATTTTCCTGGAATACCTTAATTTTGTCAGTTAGCATGAATCTCTTATCTCTGGTGTCAGCAGATGTTGAGACTCATCACCTATGAACCAAGAGGTGGCCAAGTTCTGGATTGCACATTAACCTTCTGTGCAAGCAGAGTGTTCAGAGGTATGGCTCCTACTAAAGTGGGAAAATGTATTTTTGATCTGCTATTCATTTTGTTGCAACATCCGTGATTTCAACATCAAAATCCTGAGTATGTTTTCCCGTTAGAAGCATTGGCAATAGATAAGTAGAAGAGAAGTGACCAAGAGGGGATGGAAAAGGAGTGGTCCGTGACTCTTTCCTCAAAGGGATTTCTTATGAGAAGGAAAGACCACAGAGAAGGAATGAAACAATAAGAAAATTAATTTTTGGCATAACTTATTGAAGTTTGCTGTCCTTACAGGCAGTGTACAATGTTTCTGCTAGTGACTTCTTTTAATCCAACAATTAAGGTATTTGTCTTAATGCATGAGAAGAGAGCCAAGACATTGAATTGCTGAGAATCTCATCAAAATCTGCAGCTGAGCAAATACTTCAACCAGAGTGTCCCTTGGCTCAGTCTGGTACCTGTCCTGGTGCAGTCAATGAGTTGAAAAGTAGGTTTATATCTTTAGGATTCCTCTCTTTTATTAATGTCTAGAGACTTTGTGAAAAGATAAAAGACATAGAGAGAAACCTGTGTGCAGAAAAGACTTTAAACTTCTAATGAAGAAATGAATCCAAAGCAAGAAGATTGCAGAGTCTTGGTTTATCTCAGAATTTCTTACTGGGGAAAAATGAAAGATCCAAATGGCATGGATACTGTGGACTCTGTGCTAGACTTTGAAGAGAAAAACTCCAAGTGATGTTGGTTTCTGGACATAAGAAATGCAGATGGACATTAAGTTCAACTCATGCTTTTAGTATTTTTTCACTTCTACTTTTTTTTTTTAAACAGTGACCATTCACATGGAAAAACACAGGACATGGTACATTGAGGAAATCACTAAGATAGTGCCATCCTTAACAGCATGGAGAAATGCAACAGGGTTAAGAACTCTGAGCACTTTAGCATGAGTTAAATATTTTCCTATTAGAAACAATCTAGGGATTTAAACTGTAACTTGTTTTAACCTCACATCTAATTCTGGGGCTATATTTTATCTATTGTTTATATTTTTGTTTGTTTCTATTTGGTTTTTGTTGGTTGGGGTTTTTTTAAACAAATCCTTCTGCTTATATCAGTTACTCAGGCTTCATAAAGATGTTTAATCCTGAACAAAGTATTTTTATGTAAATTTCTGCCTTGTGAAAAGGAAAATGCTCTAGAAAGAGAAATGAATTCGATGATATGTAGGGAGTAGGCAGGGAGGTCTAGGAATTCTGTAATTGATGCTGCAGAATAAGGTGCAATGTAACAATTCTCATTAAGGCAGTTTCCAACTCTCTAGTACAAATAGTAACATACTTGCAGAAATTTTGCATTTTATACATGTTCAGGTAGAGTCTTAGGAAGTTTCCAGTGTCAGTTGGCAGATGTCTTTTGTGTATTTTTTTGTATCCAGCTGTTGACATCAGTACTGAGTTCTACACAAGTGGATGGTAGATGTGTTCTGGGAGCTACTGCAGAACCTGTGCCAAGTGCAATTTCCATGGATGGTAGTCACAGGTTTAAAACTGGTCAACCCCACTTTTTACCACTGTCCCACTCAAAAGTCCTTCAGTGAGGTCTGTTTTGTTGACAGATTTGCTGCCAGCTTTTTTTATTTTTGTCAGGAGGGTTGCACAAATGAGACCTGAATTTAATTTTTTGTCATTTTTTTAAGAATTAGAAAATGTGTTTTCGCTTTCCTTGTAAAGACTGGAAAAAAAGCCCGAAGCACTTTTGATGAAAATTTCTGAAGATGAACAGAAAACATACCTAGAAAATTTCTGTCAAAATCTGAGAATCTTATGAAGTTCCTAGTGATTTAGAAAATGAGGAGTAAGGGAATTTTTGTACAACTTAATGATCATTTTCTCTAGCATTACTGTGGTCTAGTCATGATGAAGAATGTTACTGATTGATTATGTGAATGGCAGGAAGATGGCCATGTGTATATGGCCAAATCCAGGGATTGATATATGAATCATGCGTCAGCTGAAAAAAAAAACAAAACAACGTAATAAAAGAGATGTGAAAAACAACTAAAACCAGAACAATACATTGATGATTTTGGGGCAGTGAATGCAGACAAATGAGTATATGCAGCATTGGTGTCCTCAGACTCATCCAAACGGGCCTGTTTTCCTACAGAAACCTGTTCTTGTTACCCCATTCCCAGTCAGGACTCGCAAGCAGCAAAGTGTTAAGTTTCTGGCTCAGCGGCTCATTGTTCACTGGGAATGAAGACACGCTGCTCCTGCAGTCAATGTGCTCTCCCTGTGTAACCTTGCTCTGCTTTAGTGCCGACTCTTCTGGAAAAAGGTGAGGGTTCTACAGTTCAGCTGTTCCTGTAGAAGTGTCACTAATCCAATTATTTTGCATGAATCTGCATTTTTGTTGTTATTTCGATGAGCTTTGCAGACATAAACTGTGAGGAACAGCTAAGCAGATTTTAAATGTTTAGAAAAGGTATTAAGCAGCTTATTTGTGTGTAGTTGACCTTGCAAACTCTCTTACATTCTGCATTTATATATAGTGCTGAAGGGTTATTAAACTAGTATTTAGATGCATGGATCTTTAACATGAGAGAGATGACATGAAGAGGAACTTGTGGGGTGTTTAACCTTGCTGTTTTCTAAGCCCTGTGGAAAGGAAGGGGCTGTATTAAAAAATGCATTGCAGCTTTTCTTGGAGACATTCTGGCTTCTTTCAGAGCTGGTTTTACTGATGAAAAGAAAATCTTACTGTTTGAATTAGAAGAAAGTATTTATTAGCAACAAAAAAGGCTGAAGGTATTTTTAGGACTCCGGGAATGGCATGACATGTATTTGTGTGCCAGATGGCTTAAAGGAACATCCAGCTCAGCAGCCTACGGAGCGTTTGTCAGGGGGATAGGTAAGAATTTCTTTCTTATAACTGTGCTTTGGGAAATAAGCTTTTTTTTGGAAGGGAATGAGGACACTGCAGCAGCATGAAACTGTGTACTGTATAGTACTTATTTACCCAGAACTGAGAACTAGGATATTGGTAAACTTGTATTTCTTATTCAATAGTCCTTGTTTTCTCTAATCAGGCTGGACTATTATGTTACTTTTCTTGATGCAATGTTCTGTTGCACGGTGTGGTTGTAACTAAACCTGGTGTTCTTTTCAGCTGTTTATGACAAGATCCTGATTTACAAAAGTTTTTCTTTCCAAAACTTATAACTGTTTTTTCCATTAAAATTGTGTCTTTAAATTAGAGAGTGAAATACTCTCACTTCATGGAGTGGAGTAATATGTGGGGAGAAAGGAATCCTCTGTCAATTAGGGAAAAACCCAGTATGTTTTATTGTTGACAAAGAAGTGGAAGGTGTTACTGCAGAAGATACTTGAACATTTCTTTAAGGGTGCTTTTTTTTTGAAATGCAAGTGGGTAAAGGAAGAATCTCACATTTTTATTATAAAAAAGCCAAAGTGTTTGCATACACTCTGGAATGGCAGCCTGCTAAGTAAAGCTTTTCTACTGGAGTTCAGAAATTCCAAAAAGCTTGATAAGCAAATTTATGTTCCTAGGGGAGGTGTTTCAATGTACAGTTCACAGATTTGAAAACAATACTGTGCAGTATTTAGACATCTCTGGTTAAAGCCCAAAAACTGAAATACAAATCAGTATATGAATGAGTCATTTGACGCTTGAAAAATAGTGAGGGCTGAGAACATAAAGACTTAACAAGATGAATTTTAAAATTTGTCCTAAAACACTTCAAGCTTGTCAGACTTCATATAGTCAAAATATAGTTTCATAGATCTTCAACAATTCTTGCAAGTAATCTATGTGTCTTTCTTTATCTTTAAAATATAATGAATATTATTGGTATTTTAATGATATGTTAAGTGTTGCACAAGATTTTGTATTCGTTCCAGGAGGATTTATTTTAGGTGGTATGATATGGATTTGTGTATCTGTGCTGAAATGACTAAACTGTTAGCTCTCAAAGCTTTGAAAGTTGAATTTAGAAGGGACTTGCAGAGGCTAATTAAAAATAGATCTTAATGTGTCATCTCATTAAAATGAATGGGAGCAGTGGTCTTACGCAAGAGGACAGCCTATGGTCCACAGGATATTTATATGAATGAGTGTTGGTGTGACTGAACATTAACAGGATTTAACATTAGTCTTTTTTAGTTCTTTCTTTCTCCTTCCTACCTTGCACCTTACTAAAAAGCCTGAGTCTGTTTTCTTGGCAACATCCCTGTAGATAGCAACAGGCTGCTATTTTAGTTCTCATCCCAAAGCCGTCTCTTCTGCAGGCCGAAGGAGCCCAGCATCCTGAGTTCTCACAGGGCAAGTGTTCCAGCCTGTGACCATCTTGGTGGCCTTTAACTGACCTCACTCCAGTTTCCTGATGTCTGTCTTGTACTGGCAGATCCCTCCCTGGCTGCTGTCCTCCGCCTGTGGTCACAGGGAGATGTGGAACTGCCCCCCTGGGTCAGCTGCCTTGCTCCTGTGGGTCCATCCCTCAGCTCTCCTTGCTGCAGGGCTGTGCTCTGGTTCTGGCTTAGCCAGACCTTGGCTGGTCCTTGTCTGCAGAGCTGTTCCTCAGGCTGTGCCAGCAGCCACAGTTTGTCTGTCCCAGGTGCAGGACTTGGCATCTGTCCTTGCTGAATGTCACGATTTAGTTTCCTGTAGGCCCAGCCTACCTTTACGTGAGTAGTTACTTGCTTGTATTCTGTCAAAAAAAAGACAATTCATAAAGTGAAATCACCCATCCCTCTGTAAGGTCAAAAATTAATGGTGGTTTTTAATTAAAAACAGAATGCTAGGTAGATCAAATTTAGTGATAAAACAATCCTATAGAAGGGTTTTTAAAGAAGGAGTTAAATTGGCTCAATGCTTAGATTCTGGAGCACATGAAACACTTTTATTTGGAAGTGTCTATTACTTTTCCTCTGGCTGTATGTTAGTGGTTGTTGCTCCTAGTGATGTGTGTTGGATCTGAAGCAAAAGCTGCCCGAGGTGTGCCTTTTTCATCTTGTTGGTCTATTAACTGTGACTTGCCCTGAAGAGAGAGATTCTAATGGAAAGGTTGCATGGAAAAAAATAATTCTTGAGCAAGTGCAGGAGGTGTGTGAATGGCTTCTCTGTTTGTGTGATGATGTGTATTATTGCAGTACTGCTTCTTCCTAATCTGGCCTCTGTTCATTGCACTGTTAATGCTGTTGTTTGATAGTGATTCAACCAGTAAATTGGAAAGCCTGTTCATGGGTAGCTGTAACATCTTGGAGGCCAAGAAATGTAGGAAGAGTTAAGGCTATTAGAAGAGCAAAGTTGCATTTCTGAGTAGTGTTGTTTTATATTCTTATGTTCTGCTCCCCCCCCCCAAAATTAGAAAGTAAAAATTAGAAGCATCTATAGAAGGTCATGCAGCAAATTATCCAAATAATCTGTAGAAAGATAAAGTAGTTTAATGATTTATTTTTCTTTTGGAATTCTCTTTAAAAATGAAGATTATATACATCTGTTCCTTGCCTCAATATGGTTCCAAAATACACAGGTAGTCTTGCAGGGGACTTGGGTAGTATGAGTTGTATATCTGTCTTTTCCTGATTTTTTTTTTTTAGAGAAAAAGCTGTTCTTGGAAAAACTGCAAGCAGACTTTAAGGTTTTCTCAAATAGTTTTTACTCCTATTTCAAAAATCTTGAGGTTAGTCTGATCCTCTGTTTGACCTCTGACAAACATGAGTTCTGGCACAGTTATGAAATATCTACTCATACGGTGTGTTTACTAAACTGTTGAGGTTAATCCAAGCAGATGTCAGTGCTTAAGCAGTGGCAGGTCATAGAGTCTGTAGCAAACATTGCTCTTTAAGCCAAAATATTGTGGATTGTGGTTGACATTTTTTGCTTCCTTTAAAAATATCAAAGGCCGACACATTGGGCCAGTGTTACTGAGAGCTGCACAAGTTACTAACAACAAACCCTTCTGGGCTGTTGGGGGGGAACACAGTTGTATCCTTGTTGGGCCAGTTATTAAATGAATGTAAATATCCCTGGGCTTGATGTATGAAATGAATGTCATGGTGGTGGTGTAAGGCTGATAAAAGAAGCTGCTGTGACATGAAAAGCACAGTGAGTACTGCAGCTCAGGTCTGGCAGGTGGGCTCCTGGAGAGTTTTGCAGCTTTGTAATTAATTGAATTTAAGAAACTTTTACTGAATCACTAATTTTTAACCCTTATAACCTCTTTAAAAAATCTATTATTTACTTGTGCAAAGAACTGAGACTTATATACTGGAATTTGTGGAAATTAGCAGTATTTTACTCCTGGCATTTCTGGTATGTGGGTCTGCAAACTCAGTTTCAAGGCTTTTCCAAAGGAAAATTGTCATACAATAAATATATGACAATCAAGTAGAGCAACAAGAGAGACACTGAAAGGCTGAATATTTGGCTAGAAAGTCTCAGAATACTGTTTCTTTCAGTCTTGGTCTCTTTGGAGCTCATGCTGATGGAGGCAGCTTCTGTGATGTGTTTTTTCCTTTCTTGCCTCCAAACTGGGTTGTAATTTCCTGATGTAGGAGATACTGCCACCTTGGATGATTTGTGTTTGTTATGTTGAAGTGTCTCTGGATTCCTGAGTACACCAGAGTGAACACAGTGAACTCCATGCATCTCTAGGGCATGGGAATGAGTGCCTGTAAAATACTTAAAGGTGTTATCATTTATTACTTGCACTGGAAGCTTCTATCTTGCCAAGGGAAAGGAAATGCCTTCTATTTATTCTGGATGTTCTTTACTTACTTGAGTTTTTTGGAAAGGAGAATTGTTTGGGGTGATTTTTTACTTTTGGCAGCAGTACTGCTCTTCAGAAAAGAAGGGGAGGTGCATGGTAGACCCTCAAGCCTAGTCTCTTTCCAAGAAAATTTGTTAGGAACTGTATTGTGAAACAATTCTTCTGTCTATGTTTAAAAAATGGGTTATTCTTTTGTGGCATTTAGTATTTTTGTCTGCGCTTGAATAAATAAATAGAAAAGGGTTTCAACTGTACTGTCCAAATAACAATATATTGGTGACTGGACACATTGTTACAGTATTGCATAGGTGAAAATTATTCTTATGAGTCCATTGGTTATCTGAATAATACAATTCTGCTTTTTTTTTATTTCAGTTGTTTTTATCTAGTGGTTCAAACCTGCCAGCTGTGCTTGCATTAGCAGAGCTTTAGGCTATTGAGTTAAAAATATATATAATCTCATTTTTTCATGCAACATGTGTCAGGGCTGAGAAGGATCCTAATACTTTGGATTTGAAAGGCATGTCCTTTGTATCTCCTGTATTCAGGAACAGGTTTTCTCTATTTCAGAAAAGAAAAAAAAAGTGAGGAAGAAATAAAGAAGGATTTGGCTTTTCTTAAGTTTCAAAATCCTGCTTGGAGATACCAACTGGGAGAGGATGGATGTTTAAGACATTCATCAAGGTATTATGACCATTCATGGGCTGAGATAGTTTTTGGGCAAATTGGGAAAATGCATTTCCCAGAAGACTTCACAACTCTGGAGTGCAAAGGAGTTTGGACAGAGTAAGACTTTTATTCACTGTGTGTATATGGAAGGAGGTCATGGATAGGGAGATGGCTGAGATAAGAATCAAGGGTGTCAGCCTCTGTGAACTGAATGTTTCCTCCTGTGTCCTTGTGCCCAGCTGCAGACTCCTCTCCTTCACCCTCTGGCACTTATCAAAATGGTTATTTTTTGTTGCACACTGAAATGAGTGGAGGGATTCTTGTTCCTTGGTATGTTGAAGAGGGGAAGAGATACATTCATGATTGTGCTTTGTATGCATAAAAATGTAGGGCTGGAAAGGTTCTCTTGTTTCCTCAGGGCAGATCCAAAGCAGGACTGACATGGCCAAAGACATGGAAACTTCTGGCCTAAAACATATCTGTAAAAAGTCAGTCAGATTAAAACTGTCAAAAATAGGAGTGTGCAGCTCTGACACAGATCGTGATTCTGTCTGATTAAATGGTAGAAATGGTTGAAATCCAAAGGACAGTGTTTGTGTAAATACATATGTGTTGGTGAATAAAGCCAACTGATAAGCCTCAATGTGCTTTTCATGCATAGGGTTAACTTTTTTTTCCATTCTGCTTTCAGAATTATCTACATAGTGAATCTGTATTTTCCTGCCAAATAAATTACCAAATGTCTTGGTTGAATAGCAAGGTACTGAACGGGCACAGGCTGTGATTTGTGGAGGTTTGGCATTCTGTTTAAATGCAGTATTTCAGCATCTTTATCATTTTACAAAATGCTGGAATAGTGAAGGAGAGGAAAAGGTGAAGCAGATCTAGCAAAGATTAGGTGGAAATAATACTTGGTTTATTTAGTTTTGGTTTGCATTTGTTACTTTTGTAGCAGTAGCCAAGCATGAGCTTTTAGCCTGGTCAGAGATGGAAGGGATGTACAGCAATGTGTTCACTCTGGTGATTAGTAATTTATCCCTTCCTCTTTAATCTGAGTGTACCTGATGTCAGTCACAGCAAACTTTAACCTTACAGTGGCTGGAAGTACCGCAGCAGCAGGTGTAGCTGTGAGCTATGAAAGACATGCAAGGAACTAGGGGAATATTTAACCTGTGAGGAATTCTGCTCTATATGGCTGTCTTCTGACTGTTACCAGAGATAGAATAGATTATGTTAGTTTTTTTATGCAAGCTGCAGTGTAGTTTCATCCTTAAACAACTCTGAAATGAAAAGGTTCCTTCTCTGTTATAGTAATTTTTATCTTACTAGGACAGTTCTGTCCCAAAGTGTCAGGGCATGTTAGGATTGTCCATCTGTGTTACCATAGTGAATGGAAAAACACCTCGAGCAGTTTTTGAGGAGCAGTATGTTAGGATTGGACAAATCTTACAGCAGATGACCTTCTGGTGGCCATGCAAAAAGAACCTGGCAAGCACCCAGATCCTCTTTTATGGAGAAGCAGTAATTGTCTGCAGACTGCCATGCAAGAAGAATTATTATAATGAGAGGCTATAACTGTTTATCTGCTCTTGCTCCTCTGCAACCTCGCATGCTTTTTCTGAGCCAAGGTTCACCTTGTGTTAGCACAGGGTGTGAGGCACTGGGGATTGGTCATCTTCTCTAACTGGTAAACCTATTCTGCTAGTGAAAATGAGGATTTTCTTCAATCATTTCTGCCCCAGAGCGTTTTGTGCCTGACTAATTTCATGGCTTTGCTGTTAAGCAGAGAGATTTCTGTGTGAAAGTGTTAGAGAGAGAGAGCCTGTTTCACAGAGAGTGCAATTCATCTGTATGCACAGGGTCAGCCTGAGATTTAAACCCTCTGTAAGACCTTTTTAAGCTCCTTGGGCTCAACTGCTCCGTAGATTGTTGCCTTGCAGAAGTGAGGGAGTTTGACATGGTAAGAACAATGGGTAAATTATTTCTGAGGAGGGTGGGTTTTGGTGTTTTGATTTACTCTATGGATGTTTTATTCTTGGGAGATGATGACCTGCTGCAGTCTGGGAAGTGTAAGCTTGAATTTTGACAGATCTTCTTTTTGGATGCAAGTCACTAAGGACTCAGAATTACATTGCCAAAGTAAATGGTGTCTTTATAATGTTCTGTGGGATCATTAACAGCTTCTACCTTTATTTAATAATTTCCCATGTCAAGAAGGAATAATTTGTTTATACTCATAAATGTTCTGGTTTGTTCTTTGCTAGACTGACCTGAAAACTTCTGGTAGTTTCTGACTTTCTGAGTAGTTTGAAAAGCGCGTTAGCATAAATTATTGACTCCCACCCCAATATTTGTTTTCTTAAAATAAAAGTTTTGCAAATGAAAGGTTATTGAATTATTTCATGACTTTTTGTTACTGTGCAAAGAATTTGTTGTGGTTAGATAGTGATTAAAGAAACAAATTTTTTGAGTTAGCATTTTTTTCCCCCCTGAGTTGGGGGGACTGATCTGTATTGTTTATGAGGTGTGTGGAGTTTTTTGTTAGTGTGGAGTTTTTTGTGTGTTGTTGGGAGTTTTTGTTTTGTTGGTTTTGGTTGGTTTTATTTGGTTTCTTTTGCAGGGTGAGGGAGGGTGTTGAGCCTTTTCAAGATTTGGGGAACTCCAGAAAGTGTACCAAATTCTTCTGGCCCATAAGTAAGCTATTTTCATCAGCTTCATTGGCTTCACTTCACAGTTTTGCTTATGACAGTAATGTTCAGTACAGCTTGGGAAAATTGTTTTGTGGATATCTAAAGTAAAAATCTAGTCTGGGTTGCTTCCTTCCAGCTCTAGATGGGCATCTTCTCCAGGGAATATAAAAGCTTTTCTGGAGTCTTTGGGGGCCTGGAGGAACCCAGTAAATTACCATAGAGCTTTTCCTCCTTTTCCTATCCCATCTGTGTTCTTTTTGTGGAGAAGATTATCTGTAAATGTGACTGTCTTCATGCTGTGTGTTGTTCAAATGCGCCCCATGTTTTCTGGAACTCTTGGGACACTCATGAAGGCTGTTCTTAAGTCTGGGGCAAGAAGAACTGAACCATGAAGCTTTTTTGAATCCATGGTTTCTCATTCCATGCTTTAGGATAGGATCTGAGCTACAGAAATGGATACATCTACTCTTGGGCAACTGGCTCAGAGTGGCCCTGCTTGAGCAAGGGGGTTGGACAAGGTGGTCTCCAGATGTCCTTTCCAGCCAAAACAATTCTGTGAAGAATCAATTCCCTGTGTATAGTATATTTAATGATACAGCTATATATTTAATTCAAGGCAGACATACTAGAATTATATTTCTATATATATTATATAGAAATATGATTATATATGAGGAAAATTAATCATTTTTGCCTTTAATTGTGGTGTGTCACTGGGCTCTTAGTGATTGCTCCATATTTTAAAGCAGTGGTGTCCACATTAAATGTGAAAACTGGTCACGTTTACTTTTTGAATGGGAGAGTGAAAAGGGATTTACTTCTTAAGGCCTGTGCTTAAATTTTAAGTTCTGAAAGTCATTTAATGGATGACTAACTTATTGAATGTATTTCATAACGTATAAGGTAACAGGCAGCACTCTCAAAATGCATATTTTTCATTCTTTTTCAGGTAATTGAGAATGGGCCCTCAAGGATGCTGAGTGTACAATGGGAAGTGTCACACTTCGCTATTTCTGCTATGGCTGCCTCTTCACATCCGTGACCTGGACACTTCTGCTCTTTGTTTATTTCAACTTCAGTGAAGAGAACCAGTCCTTCAAGAATGTGCCCATCAAGGGGCTGGAACCTCAGAGGCCATTTCCAAAAAAATTCTATCCCCGTTTTACACGAGGGCCAGTTCATATACCTGAATTGCAACAGAAAGAGAATAAGATAGGAAACTCTTTTGGAAATCATATCCAGGATCCAGTTAAGGGGGAGATAGAATTCTCTCCTGAAATGGGTAAGTGGTTTTCAGTATTGGTGACAAACTTAATAAAACAACAGGAGAAATGAGATAGTTTGCTGTAAAAAAAAATCTCAGGGGAAAGTGTATAATGAAAAAGTTTTGTTTGTAAAAATGCAGGTGGTACTTGTGACTCTCTTCATTAGGAATTACTTAAAATTTATTCTACAGTGATTAACCCAAAATACTCTTTCTAACATTTACATTTTTGCTGTGTAACTGCTGATGAAGACTGGGTTACAGCAGGGTCTGCCCTTGATGAACTGAATCTTGCTTTCAGAAGGTTCAGTGTGTGCTTGTTTCATATCTTACTCCTGTATTAATGAGGCTCAAATACATAAGCTTTAATTAACTGCAGAGAAGCTCTACTTACATGCAGTAATTAAAAATAGCTTGGTATCAATAAACAATGAAGAGGACCCATTGATTTGGAGACTATGCTTGGAGTATGACTTAATCTACAAGAAATGCATGTAGGACAAACTTACAATGCAAAATTGAGATGACAAAAATTAGAGCCAAATCCTGCTTACTTTGTACCAGCAAAGCTCTGTATGTTTCACTAGAGCATGTTTCATCAATGAGGTGATTTAGTTTTGTGTTCCAAATTAAAATGCTTTGTGTATTCTAGTGCTTACAGCACATTCACTGCTGTGTTTAGATGTGCAAACAGGCACGTTGTGTACTGGATTAAAACTGTTGGTTTGCGTTTGGAGGCAGAAGTGTTGTGGCATTGGTTTCTGCTGATGCTTTGGAAATACAGCACAGAAACCTTCAGAGCCAGGGTTTAATGCTCAAATCTCAGTGAACTCCCCTGCCATGACTGTGGACGAATGGTGAATCACAATCTTTGTGAGTTTATAGAACTTTACTAAACTTCGCTTTCTGAGTTGGTCGTTAGACCTGTGTGAATATGTTAGAAAAATGGCAGTTCATGTTGCCCTGTGGCATCACAAGTGTTTTTCAGTTCACTGCAAAAAACCTGATTGCCAAGTGAGGTGAAGACCAGTCCAGAGGTGGCCATTTCTTTCCAACTATTTAGTCTGGGCCAGGAAAGAAATGGAGCTTTTAAACTGAGAAGACCTTTGATCTTGAAACCAAGTGACTGGTTTGGTCGGTGAAAGCCAAGGGGAGTTAGAGTGCCAGGATAAATTCTACAGGAATCATCAGGAGACAGCTCTTAAGACAAGATGTTGTAGGAAAGGGCTTCCTGAAGTCTGTCTAGGGTAGGACAGTGATAAACATGCACAGGAAAAAAAAAAAAAAGTGAAAAGAAAGTTGGTGTATGATAGTCAAAACCAAACTGTCATCTGGTAGGTCAGTTTATCTTTTCTTTATTCATTAATCTGTGAGAGCCACATATAACACTGATGAAGTAAAGTCTAAACTGAGGTTTTGACTGCAAGCCCCTTCTTTTCCAAGGGCTTCTGTTTGCTGTTTGATCTGAAATCTTTCATGTCTTCTGCATGCATTTGATACTGTTCTTCATGAGAGGGTTTTAAAAATATTAGCAATTCATGAATATATTCATAAGATCAGAAAAATGTAGCTAGTGGTTGGCTAAGGATGGATTGTAGAATGAGACATTTGGGATGTGATTTAAGCTCATACTTGGTATGAAGAAAACATTTTAAGGTGACCACAGTACATTGTGCCATTGATTATGCCAGAATAATGGAGCTGGGTGTCTGAACTGACCAGCTGGAGACGTTCCTTTGGAAATGGATGTGGTTCATTAGAAGACTGACTGACCCCTTTAGGCTGCTAGGGCTGGGGGAGTGACACTGCCCCTGTAAACAGACCTCATTCCTACCCCCACAGCACAGCTCATCCACAGTGGGAGCACTCATCCATGAGCAGCACAGCCAGTCACAAGTCACTGTGTGGGTGTGTCCCATTTGTCTCACAGATATCACTACGCAGCACTTCCCACTTGGTCCTGCACAAATGTCAGGGCATTTACTCTTGAGCTCTTTGATAATGCAGCTGCATTGCCATTGCTGAACTCAGGACTGATAGCCACAGGGTGGTAAATGTAAAAGGTGGGAATATGGGTGCATGGAATTCCCTCCAGAATGTCACCTGGTACCTGTAGGTAGGCTTTGTCATTGAGACACAGCTGTGCCCTGAAGGCCCAGATTGATTACTTGTTTTAAAGCTTTTTTCCTTTTCAAACTTTTAAAATTACTTCTCTTTTGTGTTTAACTCAACTAATTTTCTCCAGGCTTGGGCTCAGCTGGTGTTTGCATAGCTGGTGAAAACTGGAGAAAATGAGGTGTGGAGACAGGCTGAGAGGGTTGAGTTTATTCTGCCTCAGAGAGGAGGCTGAGGGGTGAGATTTTATTGCTGTCAGCAGCAGCTGAATAGGAGGCTGTAGGCTGTAGGGAAGGTGGAGGCAGACTCCTTCTGTGTGTGGAGAGCATGGGATTATGATAAGAAATTGGAAAGAGGGCATTTCAGTTAAGGAAGAAGAAAAACACATTCAATGTGATGGTGGTCAAGTGCTTGAATGGGGGAATAAGAGGTAGAATTTCCATCTTTGGAGATATTGAAGGCTTTCAAAACTTAAGTGCACTGGTTCTGAGCAACCTGATCTAGCTGGACCTGCTTTTGGGAAGGAGATTAGACCAGGTGTGTCTCTTTCAATCTGAATTTGTCTATGAATGTATGAAACATATTTTTCTGGAAGCATGTGAATGAGGAGCCCTCTTGTTAACTATTTTCTTCAGATTTTGAGTGATATGGAGATATGGGCAGGGTGGAAGGAAATAACTTACATGATCTTTGCTTACTTCTTGTACTGAAATTTCAGTGAAGTTGCCTGTGTAGCTTGATAGTAACTGAAGAGGTGACAGGCATCTCATTCTGTGCAGCCAGCTGAATAGAGACAACAAAAAATAATCACTCTGTACCTGAGTTGTTGCAGAAGTGGCTGGAGGCACAGGTGGTGGCAGACACCAGCTGTCTCTCCCTCATGGAGTTGTGTGAAGTGCCACGATGTTTTGGTTCTGTTCCCATGGGTGAGTGCGTGGTTCAGTGAGAGCAGCCCATGGCGCTGAGTCAAGGCAGGCAGGATGGCATTGAAAATTTCATCTTGGCTTATAGCAGTTGGCATTTCCTAATACCAACAGTTACTTCTCCCATGCTTAGTAACAGTTGCCACTTCTGCTAAAATAATCAACTAACAGCAGCTCTGCTGGTGTTTTACTTGCTGTCAAATCCAAAGTGAGATAAACAAAAGGTTACAGTTCTTGCATTGTTATTTTTGTTACCACAGACTTCAGAACTGCATGAAATTGGAGCTGCTATTGTGAGGATTTTTCTACCATTCTAAATGTATTTCCTCTCTCAAAAATCCCATTACAGACCCGTCACCTGTAGGGATAGATGCTGATTCATAGTGTGCCAAAGTCTGTCCTCTGTTGCTTGTTAGATGTTGGTTTTAGGTGGTGCTAAGAATTAGAGGCCATATGAGTGAAGAGGGGCAATAAACACAGTGGAGCCAGCAGTCTTTGGAGACGGATTTGATTTTATTACAGCTGCAAGGGCTACTTGTAAGTGCTGTCTATTTTTTAGAGGGAGCAAAAATAGTTGCACAAATAGACACTTTGCAAAACCAGAGGGATTTTTAGGAGCATAATGGATTTTAGAAGAGGTTAAAGCATATGTTTCAATCCTTGATTTCTTTCAAACAATGTTTTTGAGCCTGTTAGGTGATCTTGGCATGTTTCTTTTGCAGGAATGATTTTTAATGAAGAAGATCAGGAAGTGAGAGACTTGGGCTATCAGAAGCATGCTTTCAATATGCTTATCAGCAATCGACTGGGATACCACAGGGAGGTACCTGATACAAGAGATGCAAAGTAGGTGCTGATTTGTGCCAAGAACATGCTATAGTTTCATGTGCTCAATGGCTTGTTATACCTGATGTAGTATTTAATAATTTTGGTATAGCATTTCTATCATACACTGTTCCATCCTCATGTGTTGCTGGAGGCAGGTTTTTCAGCTGTTTAATAGGAGTGCTTGAGGTTAAGATTTCTATTCCTTGGTCTTTTCTATCTTTTTTGACTGAATATTATTTCTGGAGATGTAATTTTTTATTTTTTTTTTGTTAGCTGCTAAAGGTATGTGATAGGTTGTGCACTGCTCTGAGTATTTTCTATTAAAGAACATACATTTTTCTATAATCTACATGGTGCATATAGGGGAGAACAACTCACCTCTGTAACAATAATAAAAACTCCCAACACTGAAAAATAAATAAACTTGCATCCATTTATCTAGTGGTTTTTCTGGTGTAGGTGAATGCAATTAATTGTACTTGCTGATTGTTTTTCCTGGAATTGAGCTCATTCTAAGTAAATGAAAGCTTTTCTAATGTACTTCTGGGTTTTCATTTATAATTTCTTACTCTTATTGGGTTCCCCCCATGCCTGGCATCTTTATATGGTGTTAATCTGTGATACTTGGCCCTATTAGAAGTAAGGGTGAGCTTTGAAAATAAGAAAAATTAATGATCTTTTGCTTTAAGTGGGATTCATCTTGCAGATTAAGATGCTTAGATAACTGCTTTTTAGTCAGTTGTCTCTGCTTTTATCATAATTAGCAGAGATCCAGTCAGTGCAGTTAATGAAGCATGCAGAGCTCTTCAGCTTACAAAACACACTTGACAGCCTTAGGGTGAGCTGAATACTATTTAGACTGCACTGACAGCAGTGACTAGACTTAAGTGTCTTAATCTGCCCTCTGAATCCCAAGGTTGGTTGTGTAAATAGGTATTTAGCACCAGGGGAGTTTTTTTGGGATATCCAACCTTGTCTCCAGCAGCTGGCCAATAAAGCTGTGGTATTTTTGTGAGTCTCATGTATATTTGAACTGTCTGAGCTACCTGAGGGTACTAGACTGTGTTTTGACAGCTGAAACAAGCCCTCACTATCTTCTGCTCTCTGCCTTGAGGATCTCTGGTTCTTGTTCTCACCTTATTCTATGATATCCTATGTTTTCTAATAAGCAGCAGCGTTAACTATGAGTCTGTATTATGTGGAAAGTAACTTACTATGCTTAGCCCTCCTATAGCTGTTACATGTCTGGGCTCATTATGTTCACTTTAGGGGTTCCTCCTACAGATTTAATGCTTGTTTGTTATTTATGAAGTTCCAGCAGTGACCCAGCTCTATGGAAACCCCTCTGTAAATAGTGACAAAGACTGTTCCTTTTGCAGATGCAGAGAGAAGTCCTACCCTGCAGATCTGCCCTCTGCCAGTGTGGTGATTTGCTTCTACAACGAGGCACTCTCTGCCCTGCTCCGCACAGTGCACAGTGTCCTGGACCGCACCCCCGCCCACCTCCTGCATGAAATCATTCTGGTGGATGACAACAGTGAATTGGGTGAGAGACTCTTTCAGGAATATTGCACTTCTGGGCAATTTTCTGTGCTTTATTGACTGGTCAAAATAAATTGTGGAAGTTAATGAAATTTGCATTTCATGATGCAAAACCAGTTTGTACTGCAGCCCATCACCAGAGTGCCAGCCAGTAGAGATGTGTGGTGTCCCGAGATGCCCAACATGACATCCTCTTTGCTACTGGTGCTATTTTACTGATGAGCTTTGTACCATACAGAATTTAACATTCAAAATTAGATTTTGAAGCTAATAATCATAGAATCAAAGAATGTTAGAATGCTGGAAGGAACCTTAAATGTCATCTAGTCCAAACTCCTGCCATGGGTAGGGATACTTCCCACTACACAAGATTGCTCAAGGCCCTACTCAACCTGGCCTTCAATGCTTCCAGGGATGGGTGATCCACAGCTTCCCTGGGCAACCTGTTTCAGTGTCTCACAACCCTGACAGTAAAGAATTTCTTCTTAATATCTATCCTTAATTTTCCCTCTTTCAGTTTGTGCTCATTACTCCTTATCCTGTCACTACAGTTCTTGGTGAGTCCCACTCCAGCTTCCCTGTAGGGTTCCTTTAGCTACAGGAAGGTTGCATTGAGGTCTCCACACGACCTTCTCTTCTTCAGGCTGAACCAGCCCCAGTTTTCCTCTGCTTTCCAGGGGAGGTGCTCCACTCTTATCTCACCTCTTGCACACACTGATGAGTGGGGGTCATGAAGTGGTTGTTTATAGTTTGGGTTTTCTTGACAGTTCCTTGCTTGGGCTGCTCAGGTGCTCAGAGCAGATGACAGGGAGGCCGCTACTCGCTGTGAATGCATCTGAAAGGAGCACTCAGACACTCCCGGCTGCAGTCTTGCCGATGGGTTGCTGTGGCACGATGGGAGCAGTGCCGTGTTTTGTACTTGCTCAGCATTTCGGGCCGGCAGCGTGCTGGGGCTGGGGCTCACCGTGGCTGGGTGGGCGCCGCGTGGCTCTCGAACATCCTCTTGTGGCCACGCTGGGAGCAGCTGTCCTGGCTCTGGGAGCAGCCTCTGCTCCAGCAGGCATGGAGGGGCCCTGGAGGGGTAGATCCTGCAGAGCTGCTTTGCTCCTGGTGAAGGATTGCTACTTTTTCTCTCGATTGACAGACAAGGCAAAGACAGACACGCGATTCAAGCATGGCACTCCAAAAGCCTTTCCTTTTGGCCCTTCAAAAGCCAAATACCTGTTGAGGAATGTGTTAGCATAGCAGTTCTTGTCAGCAGGACTGTGCAAGTTCCCTGCTCGACTTTTTACAAGTCCACTTTTTGCATTTTAGAAATTATTTTTAGATTGTATTTTTATTTATTATATATAATTATAGCTCCCTTGATCTCATTGTTTGGTTTCTCGTTTAGGGTCTCACTTGCTCTAAGAGACTGATTAGACGTGTCTGCTGTAGAATGGCATTCTTGTTATGCTGGAAGTTGATTTCTCTGAGGTCAGATCAAATGTTGAGATACTAGAGAGAACAAAGATCAAACACTGTTCCTTGCTGATGAGAATGTGTAATATTTTAAGCTTGTTTTGTTTTGTGTTTTGGGAGCATATGCCTTGCTATAAAGTGTCTTGTGCAATTTGTTTTGTATTCAGAGTTTGCCTCACTTCAAAACTCAGTCTTCTGAATGTGAGGATGCATTTGATCGATGCCTGTGTTGAGGCAGTAATACCATCACTCTTCTGGTCTGTTAAATTGAAGCAATTAATGAATTTGAGCCAAATTAAGTTCAAAACATTCAAGTAGCTGATAAAGTCTTTCTGACTTTAAATGAACTTGTTCTGAAGCCAAAGGCAGGAGGAGGTATTGTTTACACAGAATGACTGCTCTTGATGCTAATGATCCTATGTTTTTTCTTCTGCTTAATTTTAATGGATGGATTCTTACAGCAGAGGAAAGGTGGGGACTGGGGATGGTTTTGGAGCTGAGGAAATGGATAAAAGGTTTGGCTGTGCTGTGGATATCATGAGCTCAGGCAGATTGCTTGATCTTTATGCCCCTTTGTTTTGTTTTTTAATTAAAGATTCGTTTTCTTTCCATTGCCTTTTTTCTGAAGTGCTGTTCTAGATGAGATTCTCTCTAGCTTTTCACCTGCAAATATGAGAGCAGTGCTACACATCAGTGCTATTGTGCAAACCTTGGGCTTTTGCACCTAGTTGTGCCTCAAAAAGCGTCTTAGACTCAATCATCAACAGTTCTAGTAGCTAAGTAGGTGTTGCCATGGCTCAGCCAAGCCCCCTGTTGTAGTTTTTTTCCCTTCCCTGAAAGGCAGGATTTCTTTTTCTGGTATAAGCTCTTTCTCCCTGATTTGGCCTTAACCTGTTATGGAAAAGCCTGAGGATGTGTTTTGAAGGTGGTTAGTGGAGGCATTCTTCTGTGTAGAAGAAGAGATTGAATAACAGAAAAGGAGCCAATTTTCTGCAGCTCAGTACTTTAGAACAGTTTAAAATAATAACACTCCAGACTCCCATCCTAGGGCCCATTTTGCCTTTGTTCCGCAGACATGGAAGAAGGCAATGCCTAAAGTAATTTTTGAAGACTGGCTAAAAGGAAGAAATATTCTCTTTGGAGCAAAATTTCTTAGGCTGGATTGAAGCAATTTTTTGGGTTATATTGAAAGTAATCAGTGTTCCCATCACCAGTGGACATGAAGGTGACACACAAAAACCCATCAACAGCAAAAATCCCAAAGTGTGTCTGAGACAAACCTGCCTGTTAAGAATGATCTGTGATATGGGCCCAGTTGCCAGCAGAATGCCATTTTGTGTGGGTCAAAACTCTACTGGGCTTTACATTCTGCTTACATTAAGCTGATGTGGTGGACCTGGTTTAGCTCCTGGTGTGGATGTGACATATTTTCCTTTTTTTTTCCCTATTCTTTTCAGAAGTTTGCAGATATGAAACTATTGATTTGCCTCATCTGCTGTAAGAGTTAAATTTGATAACTGAGCTTTTCTGCTTTGTTCTGGTCCATTGTTTCTGTAGGTGTACACTGTTCTTCTCTTGCTGTAATGAATCAGGTGAAGAATGATTCAAACACTATTTTTAGGTTTGCAAATATGCCCTGCTTGTTTAGGTATCTCATTTGGAGCACTTTAGAGATGATTTAATCAATTTTCTAGAAGATTTTCTCTGACATCTTCCCTATTGTGTCTGGCATATGATGTCATTATTCCAGAACAGGGGAGAGAATTCCAAATGACCCAAATGAGAATGACCAAAATGAGTTCTGTCTGTATTTCCCCAGAGAATTTCCTTTGTCCTAGAATATTCACTAGCATCATACTTGTTGTGTGCTACCTTCTCACTTCTGATCCACCATGTTTCCTTGCAGTGCAAAGGCTTAACACTTGGAATTTCATCTGGGAATCTCAAGCCTGAAAGTTCTTATTCCTTCTTAACATTACAGCTCTGACTTCCACATATATGCCATTGGCATTTAATCTTGTTCACAGCAACTTTAATGTTTTAGCTGACATTCATCAGAATGTTTATTTTGGCACATCCTCTGATGAAAGTCTGTCTGCCTCTCTATACTAGGGTCCTCTATGAAGTCTCAGTTTGTTTTTTGTTTTTCTTTTCCATTTTATATTCCTCTTTATTTCTCCATAAGCTTATTAACTTATGCTTTTCCATTACTTCAGTCTTTGTGTCCATCTTCTTTTCAGTAGTTCTGCTTTAATGTTAGAAACCACTGACCTTGGGTGAAAGAAGTATTGTTACTCTTAAAATTGCCATTGATGTTAGCTAAGTTACAGTAGTGCCCATAGACTCCAGTGAACTCTACACTCCTTCAAAAGCACAGGCTTGCCAGGAGAATCTTTGATCCTTTGGGTTTTAGAAAAGCAACCAGCTGTGAGTGAGTTGTACTTGGTATCTGTTGTTCTGTCAGTTAAGCAGGCACAGATAATATAAGGTGTCTTCCTGCTTCCTCTGAAAGGTGTCAGCATTTGTTTTCATGTATGGAATGTTGTAATTTAAATCATTTGCCTGCATGAAATGTTTATTGTTGCATCTGTTGCAAATGCCAGTCACCATGAGAAGAATTTGGAAATGTCTTTCTTTGAACAGATTTTTTTTTTTTTTTAAGTCTAGTAGTTCCAGTTAAGTAATATACTAAAGGCATCAGAGAGGAAGTGTAGGATGTGGGAGGACTGTCCATATCATACTCTCGGTTTGAAGCTGTGCAGTGTAAGAGTAACATTTTGATTAAGATTTTGGCCATTTTTGAGTTCAATTTCTTGAGATTTTAAACAGGGCTTTCAGAATTTCTGTCCTGTTGTTGAACTTGTGTTTTGCTTTTTTCAGCTGACTTGAAAAAAGACTTGAGTGATTATGTTAAAACTCAGCTTCCCAAAACCACAAAACTGGTAAGAAATGAGAAGAGGGAAGGTTTGATCAGAGGAAGGATGATTGGAGCCTCTCATGCCACAGGTACACTTGCTTTTTTCTCTTTTCCTTGCATACTTTGATGATAAATTGATTGGGTGACTTCTCTTTTTGTAGTGCAGCTTTTCAGGTGTTGGATTTTTGACCTGTGGTTACTTTAGTACCCTGAAGGGGCTCTGCATGTCGTGTCACACTCTAAGCTATACAACTTAGAATTATCCCAAATATTTCTTCCTCTGCACTGTCTGAAATGATCATTTGGAAAGTTTGGAAATTTGGATCCAAATTAGAGTGTTTTTTAAACCTGGAGACACTTTGAGTGTCCCAGCTGTTGATTCTTCTGGAGACATTTGCTTTCAATAAAATGAGGTACTTTTTTAGAGTGGGTAAGTGAAATGGTGAAACAAAACCAGTATTGTGCTCTAAAAAAGTACCTCACTTTATTGAAAGTTGTGAACACAAGTTATCATCATCCCAAATCTTCCCTTGCACTATATCTCAAACAATGTCTGCAGTGTTAGTGAAACAATGTAGAATTTTTCCTATTCTTGCCCTGAAAGAATGTTGTCTCAGCAGCATCTCCATGTGGTCAATATACTGTAGTTGCAGCATATTTTTTGCATGTTTTATATGCAAACTTTTGCTCTAAAATGAAATCTGCTCCCTTTTAAGGTACACTCATTTAGTTTTTAATGCTCAAATCTAATAGCAATATTTTTTTGTATAAGCTTTTCTGTTGCAGTGAGTGTTAGTTGGGAAAACCAATATTTGGTGCTTTATAAACAGCCTTTACCAGAATGTGCTTTCAGTTAAATTCTCTGGCATCTGAGAAAGTGTGTGCTCCTTTCTTAAATAATTTTGAGTGGCAGGTTAGTCTCTTTATTGGTTTTTACCCATTAGCATTATAATGGTATAATCCAGAGAGAAGATTGTGCTTGCATTTTCCGAGCTGTGCTAAAATTAATTTCATTTAGTGCAATTTTAAGTAATTTTTTTCTCTTCTGAACTGCAGGAGTTCCATCTCCATGCCCAGTCAAATATTGTCTGTGGGGTGTCTTGTTATATTTGCACACTTCGAAGTTGTTTCCTTTAAGGCTGTTTACTATCTCTTCCACGTTATTCTAGTGTTACATAAATTTTATGTTGTGTCATAAAGATGCTGGTGCCTTTTTAGACCAAATGATCATGAAAGATCATAGATCAAACTGTTCTTACTGACTGTGGTAGGTAATCTCCATGTAAAATGCCAAGTATTGCTTTGTCTAATGCACATGTGTTTGCACTGAGTTGCATGTTTGTGTTTCATGGCACCGGGGATCTTTGTTTTGTGTGCTCTGCAGGGAAGGTGCTGGTGTTCCTGGACAGTCACTGTGAGGTGAATGAGATGTGGCTGCAGCCTCTGCTGACTCCCATCAGGGAGGATCGCAGGACTGTGGTGTGCCCCGTGATCGACATCATCAGCGCTGACACCCTCACCTACAGCTCCTCCCCCGTCGTGCGCGGGGGCTTTAACTGGGGCCTGCACTTCAAATGGGATCTCGTTCCTTTGGCAGAGCTGGAAGGACCCGAGGGTGCCACTGCTCCAATCAAGTAAGGTTCCTCCTCTGTGGTGAGAAGCTCTGTGTAACACAGGGATGATCAGGAGCCCTTCCTAAGCGGTGTTCTCTGGCTGTGCAGGTTCAGGAGCAGGTCCCTAACCTGTCAAATATCCCAGTTGTTTATTTCACTTAGAAATAGGGAACAGTAACCAAAACTATGTCACTTTAATTTCTTGCATTTAATCATGAATTAGATATATGTTTTATTAGGTCAAGAAAGCATGCTTATAGAAAATGCTTATACAATAGCAGCTTTTGCTGAAGACCAAATTCTGCGGGAGCTTATGGTAATTTGTATTAAATCTGACCAATAATTCCACTTTTGAGCTATGCATTGATGTTTGTTTCCATTCTGTTGATGTTCTTGGCTTAATGATAATTTTGATACTGCCTTTGTTCTAGGAGTAGCCAGCATATCCCACTAATATGAACTATATCATTTCTGTGATGAAATGCTAAAGAATTACTAGATTGGGAAAATCTGTTTATGGTAATAGGAATTAGTTTTTGCAGTCTTTTGAGAGTTGTTTTGAAACAAAAGTCTTGGTAAAGCTCAACACTGGGCCTTGAAAGTTACCTTCCTTATCTTTTAACCATTGATGGCTATGTGACCCATACAGAACTGGCAATATCTGACTCTAGTGGATGTGTAGCTGATGTAAAATGGTGTCAGCAGGCACCTTCTATTAGAAGCAGACATCTATGGTTCAACACAAGAACAGAAATGTCCCAAGTGAATCCCTTCATGAAAAGATCCAGGGCTGCTACAGCAAAGGCAAGAAGCTTTTTCTAGGCACTGTGCTTTTTCTAGCTGCAGGTATCAATCTCAGTACAGAATTCAGCTTTCTCAGATGGAGGAACTTCCCCTTTTTTACAAACTGACCCCTTGTGGATGAGATTGGTCAAGTGAATCAGAAATTGGGTGTGTTTTCATTTCGATCTTGTTCTCTTTTCTTGGACTATAAATTAAGAGCTTTTCTGCTGCCACAAACAGTTCCAGAACAAGGTTCTTTGCTATCATCAGACAGCTCTGCAGATGGCCTTCCTATGTCTCCCCATCCTGTGATTTTGTCTGAGAAGCCAGGAAAATTATTAAATTATTTAACAGTTCCTCTGGCTTGTTTGGAGAGTGTCACTGTGACAGTTTCTGAACCTGGAAGGAAAGGACAGACTGAAAAAATATGGATGGGGAATCAGCATTGAGTGTTAAAATCCTTTTTCTGTTAAAAGCTATTCTCACATTTAATTTGGTCAGTGGCTGAAGGTTAGCTGTTGTTGTGTTCAACACTGTTGTTGCATTCCTTCAACTGGCTTTTATGAAAAAGTCCAATGCTAAAAAGACAGAGAACTTTATAGTTAAAGCAAGTGTAATAATCTGAAAAGATAAGCTTTTCTGAGTATGAAAGTGATTTTTCCTACCTAAAGGTCTCTGCCTCCTTTGCAAAAGAAGTCTAGATCGCTGTTGAACCTTGAAAATGAGTTTCTATCCAACAGAAAGTATTGCATTTAAGAGACCTTCCACAATGAAATATTTTGGTGTCGGAGTCAAAGGGAAAATTGAGAGCAACCTTTCAATCCAGTTTTTTAAGGTGACAGAAACTGTAGTAGAAATTTATGTGAGAGCAAGCAATGAAATCTTGATCTAGGCTTGGTTTCATCACAAGGATTTTTTTGCAAGGATGGGAAAAAGAGTTTTTCCAGCCCATTGGATGTTTCAACTATCATGTTGTGTTTTTATGTAGTGTTTTTACTGTTATACTCTTGTAGGTCATCTACGTATTCCAGTGTTGTGACACAGTAGGAATTCAATGTAGAGACTGAACAGTGGCGGATCATGTGTTGATTTTTACAGAATAGAACACATTGTAGTAACATACAGGCTAGGTGAAAAACTGGCAAATGCCAGAGGGACCATCTGTATAAATACACAAACTGTAAATTACTTTCCAGTAAACTGATAATTGAGTCAGTGATGAAACAAAGCTGCCTTCATTGTTTCTCTTTCTCTGTCTTATTCCTTTTCCTCAAGTTTACCAGGTAAAGAAATATGATTTATAGGTATTGGAACAATGGAAGATCACAAATATCACTTTCAAATCTGCTTTTGAAAATGGTTTGAGACTAGAACTCATGTCTAAGTGACCGAAGAATTTAAATTGTATTATGTCAGTTTATAAATTTGGACTTTGGGACCAGCTGGGGTTTTTTTTCTCTCTCTAAAAGAAAATGAACTTGTTTCCATGTACCTTTGTAGGTCACCCACCATGGCTGGAGGGCTGTTTGCCATGGACCGCGAGTACTTCAATGAGCTTGGGCAGTACGACAGTGGCATGGACATCTGGGGAGGAGAAAACCTGGAAATATCTTTTCGGGTAATCAGAGAATTTACAGCTCTGTAGTTGAATGTTTGTGGCTTTTTCTTGGTTTGGTGTTGGAGCATTTCATAGTAACTGTAAAGAAGCATAGGAAAAGAAGAATTATGCAAGTTTTTGAAATTAGTTTATGAGCAGTGTCTAATGAATTTCACGAGTTGATTAGAAATGTGTCGTTCACAGCAATATTGCTAAGATGTAAGTTTAGTACATTTCCTTGGACAGTTCAGCCTTCTTTTTTAGGACCTGGAAATGTAAAGTTTTCTGGTACTACACTGAGAGTCATGTAGAGGAGTCATCTTGGTTGGAAAAATAATGAGAAAATCATATTCAGAAGATCTGAAAATGATGCTGCAATGTATATATGCATATTGTATATATGCTATATGCTTCCTGTATTTTCTTTCATCTTCCCTGTCACTCCACTGAAAGAAAAACAACTTACTGTACTTAATGTCGTGCTTATCTCTACTTTTGTAAAGGGCATTCAGCAACAGGTTTGACAAGAGTCTGCCTGAAAATGATATGCTATCATGACAGATATGAAAAGGGGATTAAAAGGTGAAGGTAGCATAAAAAAACAGACAAACCTAAAACCAGACATACAAACTCCAAAACTTTAGAGACTGTCAATTAGAGAAATCAAGATTAGAATTCAAAAATAAGAACTGGAATTTCATACATTTGAGTCACTTCAAAGGAGTGTGTACTGAATAAATAAAATCTTTCAATTTTCAGTGTAAGTGTAATCATTAGGTATCTGAGTAGAAGTGTGTGGAGTATAAGGAGATTATTGCTGTTATCTTGTAATACACAGTTTCAATAAAAAGGGCTTTGAAAAACTGGAGCATACTCCAGAATTTTGGGCTTCTGGAAGTCCCCATCTCTCTGGGGGAGGGTTGGAAAGAAGCCAAGTCTTTATCCTGTCTAGAAGAAATTATAAAAGTGACTTGATTAGAAGCTGCTCATGTGGGAAGATTTTCTGGGACTGGAGAACATATTATTCCAGCAAAGGGGCAATGCTGGTAATTTGCTGGAAGATGAAGTTAAAAAATAAATTAAAAAAAAAAGAAATGGAAATAGAGTGTAAATAAAAGGTAGATCCCTGGTGTCACAGATAAAGACTCCTAAATGTTCCTGAATGGGAGCAGTGCTTTTGAGTTCCCCTGTCTTAACAGAAACAAACAGCTCTGTCCAATAAGTTTCCATACTTAGTTCTCCAGGCTCCAGTAATGATGAAGACTGGTCTTCCTTATCTGTCACAGAATTGTGGACAATTTTCCTGCAGTTAAATGAATTTAGGTAACTTAATCTGCAGGATGAGTCCTAGCCCATATATCTCAATCTTTTCTGATAGTTCGTTAGAGCAAAATATTTTAGAAAATTTTCTGTTTGTCCCTTGAAAGCCATGATGTGTTTTGTGGAAAGTGTGGTCATATGAGAAAAATAATAATTTGTAACATGGAGATCTAAAAATCTACTTTGTCAGAAAACATGACATAAAGGCCAACATTACTGACACCTAATCCTGCATAATGTATGACCCTACCAAGGTATCCCTTGAAGAAGGGGAGAAGTTAGTGAGCAATTTGAACAATAAGTGAGCAATTTGAACATGTTCTATTTTTTGATGGACAGATCTGGATGTGTGGTGGCAGACTTGTGATCATTCCCTGCTCCAGGGTGGGACACATTTTCCGTAAGAGGCGTCCCTATGGCTCACCTGGGGGACAGGACACTATGGCTCATAACTCACTGAGGTTGGCACATGTGTGGATGGATGAATACAAGGTAAGAGACAGTTCTGGGTCATGAAATAAAGTAATTAAATGGTTATTAACTGGCTTGTTTGTCAAAGAGCTGTGTCACAGTGGGATCTGTTATGCCTCTGATGGGGTTTTCCTTCTGTAGTCTGATCTCCTAATGTTAGTTCTGATAGGGATTCCTAAATTCTGGAGAATTATCATTTGGCTTTTGAGTGCTCAAGTCTTCTCCTTGTTCCTTTACTGCCTGCAGGAGATTGAGTTTTATGCCTTTTTAGTGAAGTAAAAGCTGATGGATGAGCCTTTGAAAGCTCTGCACTGCTTTGTGTCCAAATCAGTGTTATGTGGCAGCCATGTACTGTGCCTTCAGGTAGTTTCCATGTTGGTGAGATGGGGATTTTATTTTTTTTTGGTGGCTTGTTTGTTTTCTGTTTTAGTTAGCAATCTGCTTCTTAGTCTGTCTTGTTCTGGAAGAGCAACCAGGATTAACTTCTGGATTCAAGGGCAAGTGTATTACTTCCTTGTCTTCAGATCTTGATACTGATGCTTTTAAACATAGATCAGGTGTGTTTCTCAGCCCCTCATCTCTGAGATACTTAATGACATTTTGCCCTCTGAGACCACAGGATTTGCTGTGTGCTCAGCTCCTGTGGTCCCTATAATTTGTATACAAGATATATCCTATTAATTTTATTTTCTTTAGAGGTTTATTGTTCATTCCCCATCCTTTACCTTGATCTTCAGTTCGAGGAACCTGTTAGAGGCCATTAATTTATATTTCTGTTCTCCATCCCTGTAATGCTTTGGTAGATTTGATCTATCACTTTCCCTTTTACCAATGTCTGGGCACAGTTATTTTGTGATTAATGACAGCTTTCTCTGAAGCTTGGACTTAATTCTTTGTTATAATTTCCAGCTGAACTGCTTTATCCAGCAAGCACTTGAACTGCTGATTCTGGCAGTCTCTTATCACAGATTTGTGTCCAGAACTTCTTCAGCTGTTTCTAGTCTGATGCTCTGATAGCTGCCAGAGAATGTATGGAAGACAAGCTTGGAAATATTTTTGGTTTTATAAGAATAATGCAAATATGTAGGGCCAGTATAAATTACCAAAGCAATCTAACAGTGCACAGTACAAAGATAAGACTTAAAGGAGTAAATATCAGTATTTAATAAATGAAATGGCATAAGGGAAATGATTCAGCAAAATTTTCATAACTGTCAAAAGCAAAATGCAAAAGTGTAAGTTAATGTATACAGTTGTAATAAATAAAACATGAAAGGTAGGATACCAACATTTGTACTTCAACCAGGAAAAAGGAAATTGGAATAGGAGAGCTACTTTTTGAAGCAGACCAGATTGTGATGTCCACTCTGTCTCCAGACTTCCTCAGAGCTGGCCAACAGTCCAGTGTAGACCAAATAAACACTTCCTCTGCTGGGTAGTTATTTTAACTACTGGGTAATCATAATAGCAGTGACACATCAAGCACATCCAAATGCTCAAAGATCTTGATGAGGAGAGATGTGTGACTTGTCCAGAGGTGATGCTGTCTGTCATCTGAATATCAGATAGCAGGAAATAATTGGAGACTGTAAGAACCACATCATGGTAGGTGGATTCTAGATGCCTCCTAGAGATGAATCCAGCAAAATACCATAGTTCAGTGCCCTGAAAACTGAATTCTAAATGGTACCTAATAAATTATTGTGCAAATATGATGCCTTTTCTGTGTGTTCTGTAAATCTGTCTAGAATTAAATGCTGAAAGGGGATTTTTTTTCTTGTATAAGCAATAGTATTCGTGTACATTGTACATTCATGACTTCCTGTTTGTCCCCATTGTCTCTGCATTGGAGTCAAACAGCACATGAAATTGGGTTAGACTCTTAATCTGTCTTCACCTAACCTGTAAGATTCTGAGTATCATCATAAAATAGAATGTGAAAATAACACTGTAGGAGCCTTTTTGGAGATGATGCAGATGAATGGAAAGAACTGGACATCCCAGAAAGCCCAGGTGGCAGTTCTGATTATTCACATGAATAAAGTGTGGTCCTACTGAACTTCATTATATTAGTCCCATTTATGAGTCTATTCTGGAATGGTTTTACCCTGATCATTTGTAAAGTTGGAAGGCTGGAAACTGCAAGACAAAACACACGAATCCCACAGCAGTGAAAACAATCCATTGAACAATCAAAGTAGTTTCAAGAAACCTTTGTCAGGTGAGGCTGCTGATGATACATGCAACTCTTTTTCACTTACTGATTTTAGGATGCCTGTGTTGCCAATGGAATAAAGTCAGGGGCTGATTTGTTTCTTCTTCAGGTTGGCGTCTAAAAAGATCAGCAAATTTGTACTTGAGAATTGTCTTCATCAAAAAAAAACCAACCTCAGATAGAAAGATTAGCTCAGAGTTAGGCAAGATTAAATTTTGCTTCCTGTGACAGTCCAAGCATTGCAATTTTCTACTTCCATTTTCAAACTTACTGGTTGAAAGCGCTAGCAAAATGAAATTAAATTTTGGGAGTTCTGGAAACAGGAAAAAATTTGGAATCAGTAATCTGAAATTCTTCTCTCCTTTTCCCCAACCTGTTTCTCTTAAATACAGGAGCAGTATTTTGCTTTGAGACCTGAGCTGAGGATGAGGAGCTATGGAAATATCACCGACCGTGTAGAACTGAGGAAGAGATTGAACTGCAAGTCATTTAAGTGGTATTTAGATAACATCTATCCTGAGATGCAAATATCTGGGCCCAATGCCAAAGCTCCACAGCCAGTTTTTATTAATAGAGCACAGAAACGACCAAAAATAATCCAGCGTGGAAGGGTAAGAGATACTTAAATATATAGAATTCCGGTTTTGTTGATTACTATGAGACTTTTTTCTTAAAAAATTTGCTCAAATACAACAAAAATAGTCTGTTTCCATAAGTTTTGTAACAAGCTGTCTTGAAAGTAACAGGATTTTTTGTTGAATCAGTTCCAGTCTGATCTATATTTCAGGTCATCTTTAGATTAGATACTGTTCTGTGAGATTTCTTACCTGGAAGTTCTGAGTTAGGAAGTTTTGCTGTCTTTAGAATGTATTTTCATAGCTGTTGGTTTTGAAGATGGATTTGGATAGAGAGAACTTTGGCCTCAAATATTCACGCTCTGTTGGTTTATGATAAGAGTACAGTGTAATTAGCTTCCAAATTCTTTGCTTTTACTGGGTAATTTTCTGCAAAGGTGAACATTTGCATCTGAGGCTGATGATGGCTTTTCTAATCTTGGCTGTTAGATAATGAACAAAAAATGAGTTTTTTCTCCTCTCTTTTTTTCTTCGAAGTAGAAGTTGAGAGAAATTTTTATGTGTATTCATTAAGGAAATCATGATTAAATTCTTGCCTTAACTCTGACACTTTTGCTTATGGGTTTGTATGCAGGCAGAGTCACCAGACGGTTGCATCTGCTCTTTCCAGGGTCAAATTCACTTGGTGGGTGCTTTTCATGCTTCCCAAAAATAATGGATAGTTTCAAACCCAAGACAACGTTCTCAATGTCTTCTTTGTGGAAGAGAATAAATTAGAATAAACTGCTTCCTGTGCACACAGATTATGGTTAGCAGGTTCCCTTTTATCTCAGTAGTTGGAAGCATTTAGTAGTGGTGTCCCCACAGGGGACACAGGCTGCAGTAGCTGCTGACAATTGCTGGTTCTGCAAGAAGTGAGTCAGGAGGACCTGTGTTCATGAAGGACCTATTGACACCATTAGGTCTTTTGCTTGGAAGCAGCTGTCTGGAAATCCTCAATTTGTGCAGTGTTTTTATAGCAATATCCCAGCCAAGCTGTGAAGTTAGTTATGTGGTTTACCTGAATAAAACTGATACAATGGGCTGATTCCCCTAGTTGTTGGATGCTGTTACTACCCTAGTCAGACCTTTCTTCTCCTTTAAAAAATTTAATAGCTTTCTCCTTTCATTCAGACAGAAATTTAACTGAGGAATTGTTGATGTTGGAGAGAGCTACTTGAGGGATCTGAATATCTCAGCAACGCTTAAGGTTAAATCTTCTCAGCAGTTATTTACCATGGTTTAATTTTGAGAAAAACTTTGTGCACTCCTTAAGAAATGGGGAAAAGAAGCAGAGAAATGCAGTTCCTTGGCTTGACTCTCTGGGGTTCAAGAATTATACCCAGCATTGTATGAGAGAGTCAGCTTTGGCTCTGATGGTGGTATAAACTATTTCCAGATGCCTGCAAGGAACAGAATGATCAGCCAATGTCACCACTGCGTGCCAGACTCTTTAGGATTTGGGAGGAATCGCTCCAGATCTCAGTTTATTCTCAAAAACTAATTGGGCCGCAGATAAGTGGTGGTTGGACAGCTGGGAAGAAATGTAATGATCACAAATGGTTGCAGCTGTTACCAGTGTTATCCAATGCTGGCCATCATGGCCAATTAAAAAAAAGAACAAAAATCATACAAAACTCATATACTGTATGGTTTAAAAGCCTTATGTTGAGTGAGGAATGATGAAAGTGACATCTGTGCTAGATCTGGTGTGTGAGGAAATGTTATTTAGAATGTTACTTAGAATTTGCTATGTGTGTGGGGAACAGGAGAAACATAGTGCACACCAGGTGATTGTTGATGTGCCTTAGGACAGCTATTTCCAGAAATGGTGTTTAGTGAAAAATATTTGGTATTTGTGCTAATTGTTGCTATCATGTGACTGAGCAGTTTTTTTCCTTTTATTACTGGAAGTATATTTTGGTTTCTAAAAATTTGTAGAGTCAATAACAATGCCAAGACAGCAATGGATGTCTTCATAATAAGGTTCAGCTGGCTAGTTAATCAGCTTGGCCTGGAGTTCAGGACAGTAAATTCTTTTTTCCTCTACATCCAGCTCCAGATTGGAAATAAGTATTTTTAATGTGGGTGTCAGATCTGAGGCCCTGCCATCTCTCAGCTCATAATGTGCAGGCAGTGTTTGCTGCCTGAAGAGCCTGATCCCCAGCACGTCAGGGGAAGAAAAGGCTGAAAAGTCAGAAGGAAAAAAAAAAGAAATCCAGAATTAGAGGTGTTTTGTCTCCCTGAGTACCTCTGTGTGGATACATCAAGATCTTAATGATTTTTTGATTCTTGAAATAGCACAACCTAAACTTTGTACAGCAGAAAATGTCTTGGATGTCTCTTAGGGTGGGCATCATTGTTCAAATCAGGAGAGACTGCCAGCTTGCTGAGAGCCTTCTTGTTTGCATTGGTGGTAGGTGCTCACAGTTCTGCATCACAGGACATGCTTCTGACCTGAATTCAGTCCTCTGGTGCACCATTCCCCTAAATCAGGCTAGGTAGGGCATTAGAGCAAAAATAGTATTTGGATATTTGTAAAGTGTTCTCTTCCTCCCTGATCCATCAGTAAAATACCATAGCTGATAACTGTGGCTTTTCAGTTACGTAAATGCTCTTGAAAATCAATTTGCAAACAACATAAATCTCTGAAGTTGTTTTTATTTCAGTAATTCCTTCTCCTTTCTCAAGGAGGTGGTCCTGTTCCATGAAGAGAAGCTGTAGGAGGATACTTATATTTAAGCTCAACTGTAGTAAAATGCAGTTTATATAGTACAGTCAATACTCCTGAGCAGAATTTGTGGGGCCTCAGACTTCCATGGAGAGTGAAGAGGACAAATAACCTTAACAGAGTAGAGCCAGCATGTGCTGAGCCAGGGTGTGTGTACTTCACTTGTACCAGAGAGAAATCTTGATGTAATTAAAAAACAAATTGTGACTGTTCATTGCACTTTTTTCTCCAAATTATCTGAAAAACAGAATCGTATTTTAAAAGGGAAGATTTTTTTTAATTACTGAGAGTGTTGGCTGAGTTTTTTTGAGCACACTAGGGACCTAGAGCTTTGAGCACACTTTGAGGTCTAGCACTGTTTTTGACTCTATCAAACTGTTTTCCTTTCATAGCTTTATCACCTCCAAACCAATAAATGCCTGGTTGCCCAGGGCCACCCAAGTCAGAAAGGAGGCCTGGTGGTGGTTCGGGAATGTGACTACAACGATCAGAACCAGGTATGAGATTCCCAGTTATATTGAACAGTGATTCATGTCTTCAAAATGACCAATATGTTTTCCTACTGGCAAAGTGCCCTGGTGTGACATCTCATCAGCAGACAGGCTGCTCACAGAGGGTCATTCAAACCACAGGGCTGGCCAAGGACACCATGGAGCTCCTACTAATGCCAAGTGTTGGGTATTGTAATCAGCTGTCTTTATGGCATGAATCTCTGTATTTGGCTGAAGGGTGCCCTAAAGTGGCTCCTGATGGGTTCATAATCCACTGATTGGCACTTAAGAATTTGTAGCAGCTCTTTCAGCTGGTTCCTCATATTGGAATTTAAAGCAGCCCTTTCCTGCCCTGCTGGTGTTTATGTACTGTACAACCAGTCCTCTGCTGCTGAAGTGGCTGCAGTTTGGGATAAATGAATGATTTGTTGTTAAGGAAAAGGAATTCAAAAGATTCTTTGGCTACGGGTGAATTGCTGATCTGGAGATTAATTAGGGTTAGATGTGAAAACCTAATGAGAATTTTAGTTTTATTACATGAAGCCTTTGCTGTTTCACTTCTTCCATTTGACAGAAATTCAGGACTTGGATAAAAAGTCTCCAGGATAGAGAGATCTTCAGCTAATGCCATAAAGGCTTACATAGCTAAGAACTACACTTGAAAACATTTTGATTTAGGAGCCCATGGGGCCCAATTCTAAAAGCTAGGTTGGATCTAAAGAGAAAAGTAAAGACACAGAATAAATGGAGCATGGGATGTAAAGCAGCATAGCTGGATTGTGCTGGACTGCTCTATGACACGGGCAACAATTTTCAGGTTATGGAAACTGCAGCAGTGGAAGCAGAGTGATTAGTGATAGTCCCAGCAAAATGCTGTGTGCTTTGTCACCTAATGGTACTTTCTGCCTCCTACTTGTGGCCTCACCAGCTGAGTGTGACAGAGGAAGACAGAGGGGTGTTTGCAGTTCTCTGGATAAGTGTGGCTGGCTCTTGACATGTGGCCTTCAGGTCCAATTGTCAGACAGAAGCAAGTACAAGTACATCATTGTACTTCACCTCTGCAGCACTGAGAAATCATCACTGTGACCAAACTGCAAGTTCTTGTGTTAAAGGTGAATTAATTAAAGCTGGAATGAGAATGGAAGTTTTCCTATTTCATCTATTCCATTAGCTGTAAGACAGACAGCAAGTCTTGCAAATATAAAGGTTGTGTAGGTGTAATAGTAACTGATGGGCACTGTCATCACTGATTGTACATTTGCAGTGCCTGAGCTGGAGTGCTGCTTTCTGAGCCATTCTGTCTTTGGGTGAGAAAGCCTGGGCATGATGTCCACACAGTTATGCTTCCCTTCTCTTTACTGCAATATTTCTCATAATGAAGTGCCACATGCCTGAAAGAGAAACTCTGTTGGTTTTTCATATCAAAACTTTTTTCAGACTTTTTTTAAGCCAGGAGAATGAACTTCAGTTATTCCTTTGGCAGTGAGAACAACAATCAGAGCACAGATTTGTCTATCTTTGGCTTCTCGTGAATCTGGTTTACTAGTGGTAAATTTAGCAATTAGTTGTCATAAAAAAACTGGCTGTGCTATCTTTCACAGTGATTTTGTTCTCCAACCAAGTATGTCAACCAACACTGTTTTTCTGCTATTAGACTTATTTTGTTCTCCTAATAAATCCCAAAAGTGCGTTCAGCCAACTTGCTGTCATAACCTCTTGAACAATCTTGCTATAGATATGTGAGAACAATGTAGAGAAAGATGACACTTATTTAGCAGCTTCTGCTTCTAAAAATAGCAAGAAACATCCTGACTATTGGAAACTTTTAACTGCTGTTTCACTCAACTTGTTGGCATTTTCAGCTGGTTTTGTTCTAGAATTATCTCTTTTATTTGTCCTAGGAAAAAAGCCTGTGTTGGTCTGGTGAATGCATGTGAGAGTTTACCAGCCTCTCTAAAGTCATGGGGCTGGCCTTAAAAGCAATTCTGTTTTGCCTTTGGTTTATGCTTGCTTTGTTTTCACTAGTCTTCATGGCTGCTAAGGAGTTTCAAATTCTCATCTAACTTGGATTTTAAAGAAATAACATGTATTCTGTAGCTTTCAATTGTATCAGCATTATGGGCAATCCTTTTCATTGTAGTTGACTTAGATTGTCATCATTAAGTAGAGTTGAAAATTAGTCAAGCACATCACACTGTCCTGTTTTCTCAGGCTTGACATGACTGACATTCAGGTCATATTTTTGCTATAGAAAGAAAATAATAGGGGAAGTGGTTCTTATATATAGAAAATATATTAAAAATTATGTCTTTAAGTTATAATGAAAACTAGAATGATCCACTAACTGTAATAGAAACAGTCTGGGATAATTCTGGGGCCTGAACAGGAATAAGTAAAGAAAGTCTTGTTAGAAGTAGCATAAGTGGAAGAGGTGATGGTATCTTATAGAACAGAGGTTTGAAGTGATAGAAGAGGCATCTGTGCTCTGGACCTTAAAAAAATGTACTCAAGCACAGGAGTTCAGAAAAGGTCTGTTAGCATTATTGTAGCACTTAATAAATGTAAGAATATGTCCTTTACATACTGTTCAAGACTCAAACTACAAGGTTTTGCTCCCATGTGCAATTCTTCTGTAAGATCTTTCTCCTTAAATCTCTAGATCATGGCTGTTAGCTTTTCTGACACAGCACATGTCTGGAGCGAGTGTGAAGATGTGCAAATTCAGTCTTGCTGCTTTTCCATAAACAATTGAAAGCACAATTCTTTGGTCCCTCTAATGTTTGTTGTGAAGCACCAGTGGGCTGTGGAGCAGAGGGCAAATATCTGCTTTGAATGACCCTCAGGAGGATGCTGGATTGTCAGAGTAGCAATAGCTTCAAGCAACGATCACAGCCCACCAAACTTGGCTGTTTGTGGTGATTGTCACAGGCTGCTTGGAGTTGTGATGCCATTGCTATCCATAATAACAGGAGCTAAAGTATCTGCAGATGGATGTGATGGTGCAAATGGCTGGGAACATCTCCTCAAGGCTGAGGCAGCTTTTTTGTGTTTTTAAGCTGAATTTTTATCTTTTACAAACTGTCTGACAGAATAATAAAGCCATACCAAGCTAAGCAACAGATAATAACTGATGGAAGTACTGGAATACTCCATGGGTCATGGCAGGGATTTTCTTTCAGACAAAGGGCTGTTTCTGCAGTAGTCACTGTCTTGTATTTACTGAAAATTTTCAATGTATTTTGCTAGTACTAATAACATTTGCAGATCAGATAAAAATGTGTATCCACAAAGCTTTGCCAGTTGGCCAGCCATGTCTTTTGCTGCACTCCACTGATCTCTAAAAGCCAAAGGGTAGGCAGATGTTTCCTGGCCTATTTTGTATAATTTGAAATTCAGGAGAGGGCTGTGGGGTTTGTCTGAGTCACATGGATAAAGTCAAGTCCTGAAGGTACTGAAGTCCTAGGAAGCCTGAGTTTTAAATCTGTAAGTAGCTTAAACTACATTTTGAGGGGTCTGAATTAAATGTCCAGTTCTTCCTAAGCTGTGTTAAACAAGTTCAGACTAACAGAGCTCATACTTTGTATCTCTTCCCACTTCTTTTGTCCACAACATCTACTGTAGCACATGCTGTGCACCTGCCTGAAGGTGTCCAAGCACCTTTCATGAACCTGTTGCCTGTGTTGAGAAGCAGGGAGAAAAAGCTGCTAGAGAGAGGCCAGTCCTACAGCATTCACCAAATTAAGTATTTCATTTAACCACAACCATGATCAATTTCATTATGGAGAGGGGATTTTTCCATAACATTCTGCCATTTAGGTTTTATTTGAAAACAGAAATGATTCATTATACTCTAATTGCATCTCACTGATTTTGTTTGACACCAGTGAAAATGGCCAGTGACTTTCCCTAGACCTTTGGAGCAGATCATTGCCATGTGTCTCTGGGGGACAGCAATTAAAGGTGCTGCTTTCCTCCTGAGTGTGGGAACTGGACACAGTCAAAGTTTTAGAGCATCATAATGATGCTCTCCTAACTCTGCTAGTTAAGAAGTGCATGCAGGTTGAAAATGTCCTGCACCTATGCTGCTTCTTTTTTTAATAGATTAGATTTTTTAATGGTTGGGTTAGTTTGGTTTTTTTGGGGGTTTTTGTTTCATTTTTTGGGGGGTTTGTTTTTGGTTTTGATTTTTGTTTGCTTGTTTGTTTGTTTTTTGGGGGTTTGTTTTGTTTTTCTTTTTAGAAAATACATAGGAGGATAAAACAAGAGAGCTCTTAGAAATGAGATGTAAATCCTGGGAAGGCACTTTTCTGCCTATAGACTTTAGGCACCTGCTGCCTACCAAGAGTTTGTTTCCTATATGGGGCTGTTGCTCCTGACAGCCTTTAGCAGCAAGAGCTGAACATCATCCTTGCAGTCTTCAGCAGAAAATTAGTTAATAATTTTTGGAGCATGGTAAAGCTTGCAATTGTGTAACAAAGAGACCACATGGGGTGGCTTTGCTTTCCCGGTGCTTGAATCTGTTAATAATCTGCAAATTCATAGTGATACTCTAATCTGGATTTGGAACCACATTTGGGCCTATTTTTCCTCTTTCCTTTGTTTTCTACACTAAACATATAATTAGTTTGAAATTAATTTTGGCTGTCTTGTGTAAGCCTTTCTGGAGAAGTATCACATTGGATTTAACCACTGTCTTGGTTTTTTGCCATTACTCAGCTTTTGATTGAAGATCTGTTCCCTGTGTCACTGCAGTTTTCTCTCTCCATTTTTACCAGTTCATCTCATTTGGATTTGGCTCCATCATTATTCTTTCAGTAGTAATTCTCTCTGGCAAGTCCTGCCATTTCTCTATTCTCTCCTCCCTCTTGAGTCTTGCCATGCTTTCTTCATGACAGAGTTTAAACAGAAAAGAGTGTTTTAGAAGGCACAAAATGCCTGAGGTTGGGGAAAATTTTAATGTGATCCCTGCACTTCTTCCAAGGAGGGCTTCCTTGTGTTATAATTAGTCACTGTGATAATGAGCTGTGTGCTTTCCAGTCATGCTGTCCAACTCACCGCTTGCTGCAAGGCCCATCTCTGACATCCAGATGTTGAAGCATCTCCTCTGTAGGTAAACAAAAGATTCAAGGAAAGTGCCCTGAAACATGGCAATAAATGTCTTTCTATCTCCTCTTTCAGGTCTGGATTTACAATGAGGATCATGAACTGATTTTAAATAATCTGCTTTGCTTGGATGTTTCGGAAACTCGCTCATCCGACCCCCCTCGTCTCATGAAATGCCACGGCTCAGGTGGCTCACAGCAGTGGACATTTGGGGTAAGTGGAGAGGCTGGCATATGGCACATTACTTATAATCAATGTCTCAATCAGGGACAGTAGCACTAACAGGACATCAGGGTTGAGTTTAATTGTGACTAAGCCTCAGATGTACCAAGGCAGTTGCACTGCACCAGGCCCAGCCCATGGTTCAAGCAGCCTATACAGAATTTACAGAGCCTTTGATGGCAGCATTTCAGTCTTAATAAAACTTTTGCTGAGCTCTGGGACATACAGATCCTTTGCAACATAGAAAGGTTTCTGCAGCTCCACTGCAGAGCCTGCCTTCTGCCAATCACAGCCACCCACAGCACTGTGGATTATCTGGGATATGCCAGAGAGAGCAAAATCCACCCCAGAGCTTTGTTGTGTTGTGTTTGCAGGACTGGGAGACCAGGAGGAGTCCATGTGGTGATTCCTGCTTGATGAAGCACAGGGCACAGCAATTGCTTCTGCCCTGTAATTGATCTCATTAGTTTAATTGTTAAAGCCTAGAATGGTCAATTCCACAAAACTGAGCCAGTGCTGCTCACACATGGAATTTGTCTCCTGGGTATTCACTCTGAGGCTGCCCCTCACATGCCCTCAGCCTAGCAGAGAGTCTGTAGCACCAACATGATTGAACAAAGGTGCTGCGTTCCATGGGTGCAGGATCAAGTCCAGGGAGTCATGGATTCTGGTCACCGACATAGGACTCAAAGAGACATGTCTCTGCTTGGTTAATCTCAGGAAACCATTTATTCAACACAGGAACAAACTCATTTTAAATCCAGAGACAGAGAACCCAGAACAGAGGTAGGGTGGGGGTTTTATGGGGCAGAGCCGGGGTGGAGTTTTTTGGTCTGGGTCTAACAAGAATAAAGTAAGGGAGAAGCCCCAGGGGCACAAACCAATCAGAACTCCCTGGGCTGCCACCCCCACGAGGGGTCCAGGCTGGGGCAACTCTTCTAGGGCTCACAGGGCACATCACCTGAGGCAGAGGGTGGAATTTATTTTTGCCAAAGCTACACCTCTCACTTTCACAATGCTTATCTAAAATCTAATCTTCGCCCCCCTGGGTGGGGGCACCCCACACAAAGGGAGGGAGAGCCCTGCCAGCACTGCCAGTGGTGCTTCCAGCACAGCTCTGCACAGCCTCTTGGGTTCATACCATGCTGGTGGTTGGCAGCTCGACTTCCCAGGGGGTGACCCAAATGTCCTTGCAGCCCATGATGGTGTGGAGATAGAGAGGCAGATACCATGTGAACCTGGGGTTGTGTGTGTCTGACACTTGCACCAGCACTGCCACAGCTGCCCGGGGCAGTGGGAATAGTGAGCTGAGCAGTTCTGCTGAGCAGAGGTTATTGAAGGTTCTGCAGCTTGTGTTTGCAGGCAGGGATTTTACAGGAGTGAGGGAATGGCCTCATTGGGTACATGTTGGTGATGCCTGTGGCAGGGGTGGAGAATCTGCACTTCATGTGTGACACGTGGACCTCGAGCTGGCCATGACCACTGTGGGAGGTGGATCTGTAACAGGGTCACATTGGTGCTCATCAGCGATCCACAAGAAAAGTGTCAAGTACTAGGATTGATTAGGAAGGGAATAGAAACCAAAGCAGGAAAATGTCAGCACACCATGGCAGTTTGTACTGCACATGCTGGTTTTCTCCCCTCAGAAAGGCTGAATTAGGGCTGAAGAAGGCTCAGAAGAGCATGGAAAGGCAAATGGAAGGTGTGGGGCACCTTTCCCATAAGGAATATGAGAGCTGGCTGGGACCCTTTAGATATCAAGTCTTTTGGAACAAGGGGAAATCCACTGAGTGAGTCATTGATACAAGGAAATACTAACTGCACTGTCAGTTGTGGTACAAGCCTTAGACCGGGGGGATATTTTGGAGGAGTGTTGTGTTTTCTTACCATGTTGTCCTGCTTCACTGGACATCTGCTTGTGGCCATAAGCAGTGGCAGAGCCACTGAATGGCTGTTCTTGTGTATCTGCTCCCTCTGTGCAGGAGAGCAGGAGGTGGCTGCCCATGGGAGCATGCCCATGTGCAGAGAGCCCTCCCAGACAGCTTCAGCAGGCTGTTAGTAGAGGAGATGGCACAGTCCTCTAAAGGTAATAAAAGAATAGGATCTGTTTCCTTGTCACTGCTGGCTGGGGTTTGGCCTTGCCCTGGCTATGGGCACCCACCCTTCATGAGGCCTGTCATGATGTGTGCAGCTTCTCAGCGTGTGGGTGCTGAGGGCAGTGGTACTGCTCAGGCTTGGTCAGATGCAGAACAGGGACCTCTGTTCAGCCTGGAGTAAAGGCCCCAGGGAGACCTTAAAGAATCTTTGCAGTGCCTAAGGGAACTATAGGAGAGCTGGAGAGGGACTTTTGCTAGAGCATGAAGTGATAAGACAAGGGGGAATGGATTTAAACTGATAGAGGGCAAGTTTAGATTAGATATTAGGAAAAAATTCTTTGCTGTGAGGGTGTGTGATGCTGAAACAGGTTGCTCAGAGAAACTGTGGATGCCCCATCTCTAGAAATGTTCATGGCAAACTTATATGGGGCTTGGAGCAACCTGGTCTAGTGGAAGGTGTCCATGCCCCTGGCAGGATAGTTTGACCTAAATGATCTTTAAGGTCCCTCCCAACCCAAACCACTCTAGGATTCCATGACCTGCCTGTGCCCACTAGAGCCTTGTGGGCTCTCTTTGCTGAGCACAGGGGAATGGGTTTGATTGTCCCTCCAGCTCATTAAAAAACTGTGGCATAAACAAAATCCCAACTGGGGGCCTGTGAGGACGTGAGAGCCTTTGTTTCAAAGTCTGTATGTGGTTATGGGGTGTGCTGTACTCCACTGCTGCTGTGGGTCTAGTGTGTCAGGAAGGCTGCTGAAAGGCTCATCTGTCAGGAAGGAGCATCCCCTCCCCTTGGGCATCACTTTCAGCTCCAGTTTGATAATGGAGAACAGAAGTTTTAGTAAATAAATCCCATCTGTCTTTTTGTGTGCTCTAGAAAAACAACCGTCTGTACCAGGTCTCTGTGGGGCAGTGCCTGAAGGTGGTGGATCCACTGAGCCACAAGGGCTACGTGACCGTGGCCATCTGCGACGGGTCCCTTCCTCAGCAGTGGCACTTTGAGAGCTGAGCCAGTGAGGAGGTGGCTGAGGAGAGTTCAGCTGAGCCCTGGTTCCCCTTCAGCCACGATCTGAAGTCATTCTGGTTTTGTGCGGAGCCCTTGGCTGCTACACCTGGCACAACCATCGAAGGAGCTGCTGGAAATGCCCTGCCCTGAGGAGCTGAGCGTGGGAAGGTCCAGGTGGTTCCTGGTCACACACTGAAAGCAGCAGCACCACTGCACAAAGAAGTGAAATTAATCATTGATTCCTTGGATGATCCTGGATTATTGGACTGGTTTTAAGTAAGAGAAATCATGAGAGCAATGTAATTGTGAGATTTCAGCTTTGTGGATCTTCTAAATGACAATGACAGAAAGGAGTCCTCCTTGACTATTTCATGTGCAGTATCTCAATAATTTACATTTCTAGTATGGGTTTACTGGCCAAAATTATTTTACTTTTTCTGGAAAATATTTTTATTCCCTTTCATCTGATAATTGTCAGTTGTAATATTTAAATTTAGTTCTTTTAATTTTAGGACATTTCATGTAGTTTAAGTTCTTTGCTGTCATTTGTCACCTCATATTTAAAACAAAGTAACTATTGCAAAGTCTATTTTGATGACTCATGACAGTAGCTGCATTTAAAATAAAGTATCATTTTTTTATTAATTTGTATGGCCTTACTCTTTGTAGCTGTTGGACCAGAAAGCACCAACTTAAGACACTGATGCAAACTAATGTTCAGACAATTTGGGTATTCCCTTGTTTTCACTCCCTTTCTCCCTTCCTCATATCTTGGAAGGCTTGATAAACAGTTTCTGGGTTTTTTCCTCCACTTCTCTGTTTCCATTTATTTTACTATTTTTTTGACTTCCTGCCTCAGCTTCTTCAGTGTGTGGAGGCTCCTGCAGAAGAGAAAAGCTGCTCTTACCCAGTGTATTTTCTCTTAGCACCGTTGTTGGCCTTGTTTCTCGCTCCACAGTAGCCGCCTTCCCTGGGATCTTGGAAGTGCCAGGACAGCCTCGCCCTTTCCACCTGGGCAGCAGAAACATTCTCCAACTGCACAAATACTCCAGCAACCCCTTACTGACCTTTCTGGCAGTGTGAAGCAAATAACGACAATGCTGGAGTAATTACAGACCCATATCTTTCTGCAGAGAGGAGATTTACTTGTGCTGGACTCTGGTCCTTCAGCCACCTGCCAGGGCCAGCAGCACCTGGGAGGAGAAAAGCAGGAGGATTCAAAGGAGCAGGTAAGAGTGGCCTGGCCACAGGGCAGCTGCTTTGCCTCCTCCACTAGTCCTGGAGGAAGTGAGCCCCTGACAGGGAGAACCAGGTACCAGGGTTTAAAGAGCAGAACAAATTGGCTGAAGTGGAAGTTCTTCCAGATAAAGCATTACAATGGGAGTAATTCAGTTAGACACCAGTCAAGCTCCTTCCTACCAAGAAAAACCTCTAAAACCAACCCCAGCTCCCTTGGTCAGCTGAGCCTGTGCTGTGCCTTGCTCAGAGACAGCTGGAGTCTTGCCCTCAGTTCCCAGGTGACTCCTGCAGTCAGGCAGGGCTTGCAGGGTAGGGTTGGAACATGGTGTCAGCGCAGGTGAATCCTTTCACTGGTGGCAGTGGCAGTCTGGCTGGTTGCTGTGTGTGAAATTCCAGTCTTTGCTGGGGAGAAAGGATGGGCTGCAGCTTCATTTATGTCTGGCTCACCCTGACTGCAGTAGGTGCTGGCACAGCTGCTCCCAGCTGTGTGCAGGGCTTTTCTGTGACACTGGTGGTGACAGCCATATTCTGCAGAAGCCTGGCTTGGCCTTTTCTTCTGTTGCCTTTGTCTTTTTAAAAAAAACAGTAAAAAAATCAGAAAACCCAAACAAATCCTGAAACAGGGGCAGCAGCAGCTTACTTTATTTACAGTCTGAGTTTGTTTCCAGAGAGAATTTTTGACCTTTTACTCCCAATGGGGAGAGTTGGAGGCTGCTGTCACCAGGAGCGATGCCGGTTTCCAGGAATAGATGGAGGTGATGGAGTTGTTCCTGCAGGGAATTCCTGGCCACAGACATATCTGGTACAGACACATAGCCAGGCCATCACCTGAGTGAGTGGGAGAGATCTCTGCTGGGAAAACCCAGCCCTGGGCCAGGGGCCTGGTCCCAGCTGGGCTGCCTGGTGTAAGCAGAAATTCAGAGTTTTCCCCTGTATTTGTGACCACTCCCAACTGCCCTGGGAGGCTTTGGTGAAGAGGAAGCACAGAAGGAAAAGCCTCATCCCAGGGTAGGCACTGTCATAGCCCCCAGCTTGTTGCTG